>NC_051245.2:32868151-33171181 GCF_015237465.2 Chelonia mydas | reverse complement strand
ACTTATCAGACACCTAGATGAACACGATAGGTTGGGGAAGACAACCGCCTTCAACATGACTTTTGTAAACTGAAATCATGCCTCACCAATCTATTAGAATTTTTTTGAGGATGTCAACAAGCATATGGACAAGGGTGTGATCCAGTGATTTATAGTGTCAGAATGCTGTCAGTCTGTTGGGCTGTCAGAAAGCCTTTTGACAAGTCCCATAGCAAAGGCTCTTAAGCAAAGCAAGCAATCATGGGATAAGAGGGAAGGTCCTCTCATGGATCAGTAACTGGTTAAAAGATAGGAAACAAAAGGTAGGAATAAATGGTCAGTTTCCAGCATGGAGAGAGTTAAATAGCAGGAGCCCCCAAGGATCTATACCGGGACTTGTGCTGTTCAGTATATTTATAAATGATATGAAAGAAGGGGTGAACAATACAAAGTTACTCAAGGTAGTTAAGAGAGACGAGATTGGTGAGCTAATATCTTTTATTGTTGATGAGACAATCTTGTGAGTTACACAGAGCTCATCAAGATAGTTAAATCCAAAGTAGACTCCAAAGAGTTACAGAGGAATCTTACTAAACTAGGCGGCTGGACAACAATATGGCAAATGAAGTTCAGTGTTGATGAGTTCAAAGTAATGCATATTGAACAACATAGTCCAAACTCTTAAAATTATGGGGTCTAAATTAGCTGTTACCACTCAAGAAAAAGATCTTGGAGTCGTCCTGGGTGGTTCTCTAAAAGCATCTGCTTAATGTGCAGCAGCAGTCAAAAAAGCTAACTGAATGTTAGGATCCCTTAGGAAAGGGATCAATAATAAGACAGACAATATCCTAATGCAACTATATAAATGCATAGTACACCCACACCTTGAATACTTCATGCAGGTGTGGTTGCCCCATCTCAAAAAAGATAGATTAGAATTGGAAAAGGTACATAGAAGGGCAACAAAAAACAGCTTCCCTATTAGGGGAGATTAAAAAGACTGGGACTGTTCAGCTTAGAAGAATGATGAGTAAGGGGGGGATATGATTGATAGTGGTTTAAAAATCGTGACTGGTATGGAGAAAGTGAATAGGGGAGTGTTATTTAGCCCTTCACATACCAAGAACCAGGATTCACCCAATGAAATTAATAGCACCAGGCTTAAAACTAACAGAAGGAAGTACTTATTCATGCAACACACAATCAATCTGTGAAACTCGTTGCCAAAAGTGAAGGCCAAAAGTATAACTGGCTTTAAAAAAAAAAAAATTAGATATCTTCATGGATGATAGGTCAATCAATGGCTATTAGCCAAGATGGTCAGGGGTACAACTCCATGCTCTAGGTGTCCCTATGTCTCTGACTGCCAGAAGTAGGGACTGAACAACAGGATGGATCACTCAGTAATTGCTGTGTTTTGTTCATTCCCTTTGAAACATCTGGCACTGTTGGAAGACAGGATACTGGGCTAGATGGACCATTGGTCTGTCCCAGTATGACCATTCTTATGTTCTTCCCCAATCTATATTTAATAAAGTTGCAGCTTGCTGATTGGAGCCATTCCATGCGTCTGTCATTCATTCATCTGCATAGCCTGGTCAATTTGCTCAAGCGTGTTGTGTGGCAGGAAAATTAATGCCATCACCATCCTGGCTACCACTACTGCATACCAGGATATAGAAATTCCTTATCACACCATCAGATCTTTTTCTACGGTCCATATATATATTTTCTAACTAAACCAGCCTTTAGTATTTCTGTGGCTGTGCTCTGAGTAGCTCCTAAAATGTAACGTATGGTCTCTACTTCTCCACCAACCTCTCTCCCACTGTGTTTCAATTTCTTCCTGTGACATAGTGGAGATATGCTTAATATAGCAGCTACTCGATGTTAAAATCTGTTTATATTCCAAATATTTAGATATGTCTGTGACAGGGTACACCACTCCCTGCTTGATTGGCGCCGCCTCCTGATCACTCTGGGGATTAGCTCTCAAGGTCGACACCCTTCCATGGTTTGCACACTGTTACACTGTCTCTCTCTCTCTCTCTGGTCTGCAGCTCCTCTCTCCCAGTCCTCTCTCATCCCAGGTACTGCAACCTCCTCTTTGTGACACAGCCCTCCAGCTAGGTCACTCACTGTTCCCCCTTCCAGGGTGCAGTCTTTCAATTCTCTGTCACTACCACAGTGACCCAGGTGGTTTTCGTGTTCACTGCCCCACATCTGGTCTGTTCACTGCCTCACTTTCCTTCCAAGCAACCAAGTAGTGGCTGAGCCAACAAGGGGGGATGCCATTTTAGATTTGGTTTTGGTGAGTAGTGAGGACCTCATAGAAGAAATGGTTGTAGGGGACAACCTTGGTTCGAGCGATCATGAGCTAATTCAGTTCAAACTAAATGGAAGGATAAACAAAAATAAATCTGACTAGGGTTTTTGATTTCAAAAGGGCTAACTTTTTAAAAAATTAAGGAAATTAAAGGAAGTGAATTGGACTGAAGAACTTGTGGATCTAAAGGCGGAGGAGGCCTGGTATTACTTCAAGTCAAAGTTGCAGAAACTATCAGAAGCCTGCATCCCAAGAAAGGGGAAAAAATTCATAGGCAGGAGTTGTAGACCAAGCTGGATGAGCAAGCATCTCAGAGAGGTGATTAAGAAAAAGCAGAAAGCCTACAAGGAGTGGAAGATGAGAGGGATTAGCAAGGAAAGCTACCTTATTGAGGTCAGAACATGTAGGGATAAAGTGAGAAAGGCCAAAAGCCATGTAGAGTTGGACCTTGAAAGGGAATTAAAACCAATAGTAAAAGGTTCTTTAGCCATACAAATAAGAAAACAAAGAAAGAAGTGGGACCACTAAACACTGAGGATGAAGTGGAGGTTAAGGATAATCTAGGCATGGCCAAATATCTAAGCAAATACTTTGCCTCAGTCTTTAATGAGGCTAATGCAGGGCTTGGAATAATGGTAGGATGACAAATGGGAATGAGGATATGGAGATATTACCATATCTGAGGTAGAAGCGAAACTCAAACAGCTTAATGGGACTAAATCGGGGGGCCCAGATAATCTTCATCCAAGAATATTAAAGGAACTGGCACATGAAATTGCAAGCCCATTAGCAAAAATTTTGAATGAATCTGTAAACTCAGGGGTTGTACCGTATGACTGGAGAATTGCTAACATAGTTCCTATTTTTAAGAAAGGGGGGAAAAAAGCGATCCAGATAACTACAAGTGTATTAGTTTGACATCTGTGGTATGCAAGGTCTTGGAAAAATTTTTGAAGGAGAAAGTAGTTAAGGACGTTGAGGTCAACGGTAATTGGGACAAAATACAACATGGTTTTACAAAAGGTAGATCGTGTCAAACCAACATGATCTCCTTCTTTGAGAAGGTAACAGATTTTTTTAGACAAAGGAAACCGGTGGATCTAATTTACCTCTATTTCAGTAAGGAATTTGATTACCATTCCACATGGGGAATTATTAGCTAAATTGGAGAAGATGGAGATCAATACAAAAATTGAAAGGTGGATAAGGAACAGGTTAAAGGGGAGACTACAGCGGGTCACACTGAAAGGTGAACAGTCAGGCTGGAAGGAGGTTACTAGTGGACTTCCTCAGGAATCTGTTTTGGGATCAATTTTATTTAATCTTTTTCTTACTGACCTTGCCACAAAAAGCGGGAATGTGCTAATAAAGTTTGCAGACGACATAAAGCTGGGAGGTATTGCCAATACAGAGAAGGACCGGGATATCATACAGGAAGATCTGGATGACCTTGTAAACTGGAGTAATAGTAATAGGATGAAATTTAATAGTGAAAAGTGCAAGGTCATGCATTTAGGGATTAATAACAAGAATTTTTGTTATAAACTGGGGACACATTACTTGGAAGTAACAGAAGAGGAGAAGGACCTCGGAGTATTGGTTGATCACAGGATGACTATGAGCTGCCAATGTTATGGCTGTGAAAAAAGCTAATGTGGTCTTGGGATGCATCAGGCGAGGTATTTCCAGTAGAGATAAGGAAGTGTTAGTACCGTTATACAAGGCACTGGTGAGACCTCATCTGGAATACTGTGTGCAGTTCTGGTCTCCCATGTTTAAGAGAGATTAATTCAAACTGGAACAGGTACAGAGAAGGGCTACTAGGATGATTCGGGGAATGGAAAACCTGTCTTCTGAAAGGAGACTCAAAGAGCTTGGCTTGTTTTGCCTAACCAAAAGAAGGCTGAGAGGAGATATGATTGCTTTCTATAAATATATCAGAGGGATAAATACCACAGAGGGAGAAGAATTATTTAAGATCAGTACCAATGTGAACACAAGAACAAATGGATATAAACTGGCCATCAGGAAGTTTAGACTTGAAATGAGACGAAGGTTTCTAACCATCAGAGGAGTGAAGTTCTGGAACAGCCTTCCAAGGGAAGCAGTGGGGGCAAAAGACATCTGGCTTCAAGACTAACCTTGATAAGTTTGTGGAAGGGATGGTATGATGGGATAGCCTAATTTTGGCAATTAATTGATCTTCAACTATTAGCGGCAGACGTGCCCAATGGCCTGTGATGGGATGTTAGATGGGGTAGGATCTGAGTTACTACAGAGAATTCTTTCCTGGGTGTCTGGCTGGTGAGTCTTGCCCACATGCTCAGGGTTTAGCTGATCACCATATTTGGGTAGGGGAGGAATTTTCCTCCAGGGCAGATTGGCAGAGGCCCTGGAGGTTTTTCGCCTTCCTCTGCAGCGTGGGGCATGGATCACTTGCTGGAGGATTCTCTGCACCTTGAAATCTTTAAACCACGATTTGAGGACTTCAATAGCTCAGACACAGGTTAGGGGTTTGTTACAGGAGTGGGTGGGTGAGATTCTGTGGCCTGCATTGTGCAGGAGGTCAGACTAGACGATCATTATGGTCCCTTCTGATCTGAAAGTCTATGATTCTATGGTCTATGCCATGCCTTCAGTGACTGGTAGGAGAACCCAGGCCTGCCCACTATTCCAGGTTCCAGTCCAGGGACCCTACACCCAGCAGTTCTGGAATTTGCTCTCCCAAGCCTCACTGCTTCTTACAAATTCTGGTTCCCCTCCTTGCTTTGGGTGTACCAGCTCCAAATGCCCCTCGCTGTTCCCCAGGAGTGACTGCCCTTTCCAACAGCAGCCCTTGTCTGTTACCAGCTTCCTGTCTTTATAGGACTTGCTTGTTCCTGCCCTGCTGAGCCTGCTTTTAATCCGTTCCCTGCTCCCTGGCTCTCTCTCCAGGTGCAGCTGGCTACCTTAACCCCCCTCCAGTTCTGTGTGGAGTAGACATCCTATCAGAGTGTCTCTTTTTAAATAAAAATTTCATACATCCTGCTCCAGCCTGGAAACCTGGGCTCTCTTTCAATCAGATGATTTGCCCCCAAGTGTGAAAATTGTTTGTTTTTTTCCTTGCAAGCACCTTTCTTTGCAATGGTCGTATTGCTGCTGAAACTCCCCAGTTAAGGATCACCACCTTTGGAAAAGTTTACCCTTTCTGATAGTTGACTCTCCTTAAATTTGACAGAGGTATGCATCTAGAGACATAAAGTAGTCCATTCAGTAGCTGGTTGCTGGTCACTAGTTAATCAGGTTTCTTTTTGTTTTTGCTCTGTCTTACTATGTTTGTACAGAGCCTTCCGCAATGGGAGCAAAGTATAAATGAGAATCAGATCTATTGTGCTTATACACAATTTATAAAGGGCTAGATTTTCTTTAATATGCTAAAGTATACTTGAAAGCAACTATTTAAAAAAAGAAAAGGCCTACAAACAATTTTTCCAGCTTCAGTCTAAAAAATCCTAAAGAATAGGCTTTTAATTGAGTGGCTTTAATAGATGAGGCAACAACCTACAGTCTAGATGCAAGTGACTTTTTTGTTCTGACTTTACGTGGAAATAAACTGGAAGATGTTGTTACCAAAACACTAATTAAATATGTTTTGGCAATAAATAACCTTACATGGCTGGGACAAATGCCATATTGTCTATATCGTTTTTATTTTACTATTTTTTCCTATTACGACACGGGTTCCAATCCCGTTAAGGGAGATGTGATGTACATGGGTAAACTGAAATCTTTTGCAAATAAACACATCTGTTAACTATCAGTGTCTTTGCTTAATAGGCAAGTTTAAAATCACAGATTATGTTGATGTGCTTCTGATTCTTTCTTTTGCAAAACAGATGAATATTTTATATTCCAAGCATTGTTCCAAATCACATTCTCTGGCAGTACTCATACTTTAGTCCTTGTATGAGTTAAAGTATGCTTTCCAGCTCTTGCTTAAACTGCCCAAATAACCTCTACGGAATTAGGGTGCATCAGTTTTCTTGTAATCCTTTTTTTTGTTTGTTTAAAAAAAAAAAAAGCAATGTTAAATTTGTTTCAACAGCTTCTCTTGGATTGACTAGTGAACAATCTAAAAATACCATTTATTGTACTGACTGAACTCATGACATTTCAGAATCACAGAATATCAGGGTTGGAAGGGACCTCAGGAGGTCATCTAGTCCAACCCCCTGCTCAAAGCAGGACCAATCCCCAATTTTTGCCCCAGATCCCTAAATGGCCCCCTCAAGGATTGAACTCACAACCTTGGGTTTACAGTCCTAGCCCCAACTACGCAGATTACTCTCTGGGAATATGTTTTCACTGCAGAGGTAATTCTGGTGATCTGAGCACCTGGGTTAGCCTAATCTGGGTGTGAGCAGCCACACTGCCAAGGCACACTTGAAATTAATGTGTCCTCAATGGTCCTATACTTAACTGTGTGTGTCACTAGGACCTCTGTGCATATCCAATGGCTCTCTGTGCCACTCTGATTCTTTCCCAGTGACTTCTAGGAGAAATTGTTGGTCCTTCCCGGCATATGGGGAATTATGGAAAGGTATTAAGGGACTACCAGTGCTCAAGTGGTTTGGCCTGCATCCTCAATGTAAAGTGAGAGGACTATCAGCCTGAGAGAAATCCTTATTTTGGCTTTAGCCTTTAGGCTAGGATGCATCAGTTAGCCCGGGTTGAAAGCACCACCGAATTCAGATCAGAGGTTTTTATATGTGGATGGGAGGTTAAGGGCAACACCTGAGAAGAGCTTGGGTTAACACTCTGCAGTGAAGACGTATCTGTTGTGTGTTACTCTATGGGTCCTGTCTACCACTCCTAAGGTTTATTGTGCCCCCTCTGTCTCTGGCATGGTAACTTGCTTTCTGTGCCATCTCCACTCTTGCTTCCACCTCCAACTCATGCTTTCCTGGTTGTCTGATGTTACATACAGTTTCAATTTGGCTGCTATTACTGGTAGAGACCCTAAGCAGGAGTTTGTCAATAAAACAATGAAACTGACCAGACAACGTACAGCGGAATGAGGTCAGTGGGAACTGAGTGCTCAGCATCTCTGGAAATTCGACTACTTTTATTTAGGGCCTAAGTATGGATTTAGGCAGCCATCTTTGAAAACTTTGGGTCTGTAGCTTTTAAAAACTACATGGAACGCTACATGCAGCATTGAGAAATACAGTATTCAGTGATTTAAAATTATACTTCTCCAAATATTAGGACTTGCTGTAAGTTCTGAACCAGTTACTAAAAGGACTATTTTGAGGTCTGATATCTTGCAGTGCTAGGAAGAAACAAGATGCCATGCTTTAATGGCTTGTAGAGAATTGATTAGGCCTATACTATTGGACTTTAAGATCACATTTTGATAACCACCTTCCCTCTTCTTCCTCTCCCACTTGCCCCACACCTCCCATTAAATTCTCACCTGATTTGAGGCCATTATCTCAAGAATTGATGGTAGATTTTATTCTAAATGCCTTTTGAAAGTAACTAGGAATCCCTGCTTTCACATTTCTGTATAAAGTAATCTCACATTTTAATAATATGAAGTCATTATCTGCTAACATCATGTTGCAAAAGAAGTTAGTAATCAGAGTAGTCTGAATTTTAAGCACTTATATCACCAAACTTTATTTTTGCCTTAATGATAACTTTGTAAAATTTCTCCAACTGCGTTCAAAAGGTAATATTTGTACTGCTCTGTGGCTTCATCTTCCAATGAAATTGGAGAAACCACTTGACTCCATTAGCAGTTGTTTTTTTACATGTTCAAGAGGATCTGCAGTACATACTGTAGGCACACTCATGTTCAATACAAAAAAATCAGTTTGTTTTTCTGTGACGCAGCCAATAATCTGAAAATAAGTTCCGCTAGGTAAATTAGCTCTGCCTGCACAGCATTAGTATTTTCACATCAAGCTGTACTACCCAGCAGCTGCCCATCTTCCAGAACTCTAGTCATTAATCCCTTAACATCTAGCACTCATCCCCCCTCTATTACAAGCCAAGACTAAAATATTTGCTCTTTTTGTAAGTCTGTTGTTTTCTGCACTTAGTCACTGGGCTAAAGGAGCTTCCCTCTTTAACAGAGATCAGGAACAGTTTGTCAGTGATAGCATGATACCACGGTCCATGGGGCATAATTAAAAGTGGAAGTCGACCCTTTTTTGGAGAATAAGTTTGACACATCTGGTTTAAACAGTCATCGTGTGGATAGGAGCTAAATTCAAGTTTCTGTATACAGTACATGAGTTTTAGATATATATTTTATCTTCAAATTCGGGTTCATGTAAAAATTTACCAGTGGGACAGCCACCCATGAAATGCACAAAGTCATCCACTGAAGATTATTGTCTGACCTAAAGCAAAACAACCACATGTAGCAACTCCAGAAGAAAATGTAACGAAACAAAATAGTCATCCAGAAATGAGGATAGACAGGAGTGGATTTCTCTTAAGCAATTCATGTTCTTCTCCTGCGTTCTCTACCGTAGCGTCTTTGATCCTGTCTTCTTCCACCCTCCCTTTCAGTGTACTCATTATATAGGATACTTCAGATCCACCACTATAATTATCTGACTGGAAATTCATTGGTCTTTCAGTGTGGTGTTGTCTGTGTCTTGTGAGTTGCCAAGGCATATGTTTTCTCATTAAATTTTGAGAATCCCCGTAGTAGCGTTAGCTATACTGTGTAAATGATGGACGCAAAACACCAAAATGGCTAATAAGGTACAAAGTAGTTATTTGCAATATTTTGCTCTTGCATAGTGAATATAATTTATGAGGGCGATTAAATATTTACCTGTGGGGTGCGTCCCAGTATCTGTGCGCACCACAGGTGTGCGTACAACTTTTGTACCAGAGATCTGCAAAGATGCACACAATACAACTTCCTTATGTGCTTTTATTATTCTTTATCTGTTAAGAAAATAGCTACAGGTTTAATAATTACTTAAATGTAAGACGAGACCATTTTAAAGACGTTTAAAAGAATAGATCTGCACTCATTTGTAATAATTACTGGGGAGATCCATTGTGAATTAGCAAATACAAATAAAAATGGATAATGCATCATAGCGTATATTGTTTGGGTGGTTAATGTGAATTATTTATATTATTTCACAGTGTACTAGTAAATGTTTTTACTATATTTTGTAAAAGTAAAGGTCTTTGTAAGTATGATATCTTATTTCAGCACTCTATTCTTTGCTGAGAAGTCGGGAGAAGTTGCTGTTTTGTATGCAAATTAGTGATCTACTGTATGTGCATCCTTTTTGTAAAAGATGAAATAGTATAAGATGACTGTTGCAGAAACATGGCTACTTTTAAGTTTATCTGGAGTTAGATTCAGTTTGTCACTGTAGGTGGTCTCAGTAAAGCCATTTCAGATACAGAAAAGGGGTAGTGTTTTCGTTCCCTTGTGTTATATGTACATTATCATGGTTCAAGTTAAAGCACTTCCAAAATAATCGGAACATAAGGAAGTTCATTGCTAGCAAAATTAATTCAACCACTCTCTTGCTGTAAACCTTGTATTCTCTAGAGCGGATAAATTTTGTTAAAAAACAAAAGAGTAGAGATGTGTTGTTTTATCATGTAATTACGTAACTGACATCTTTTTATAATAATACATTTGGGTGGTCTGTCCCTGAAACACTTGATTTGTTAGGAAACATTACAGTTTCCACAAGTAATCTCTAACTCCTAAATATTTTGAAAGAATTTTGCATTGTGGTATTGCATCAGTGCATTAGTCACAAGTTAAACTTTCTAAACTACTGTTGTTTGGCATTGTTGAGGGCTTCCCATTTTTATTCATTATATCAGCAAAAACGTGTGTAATTTATACAATTGCTTGATATAAACGAAAACAGATACTATAAAGGCCAGATTGGTATTATAAAGAACCTAAGGTGAATCTCGTTTTATTTTTACTTGGAAAATCTAACAAAACATAGGAAGTTTAAAATTACTTCAGCTGCAATGTTTATGCAGGTGTGGTGACCCTTTTGTATCGTAGTTTTCTCGTAAATGAGGACTTTCTGTAGTCCCATTGTGCACCACAGAGACCTATGAACTTGCTTGCTGCAATGAACCACAATGATTTTTGAGGTTAGATACACTGTTACTGAGTCTAGGTTAATCTTAGTTGCCAGTAGAGATAAACTGTTGAATTTTTCAGATTAAAATGGAACTATATTGGTTATATTTAAATGTCATACACATTTTATTGTAGGTAAACTCGCACCGGACCAGAGTGATCTATCTGTAAACAACTTCTTAGACTTGCTAGTTCAGAACCATTACGCTCTTTTACCGAGAAATGTTTGAACACCATGTTTCAGCAGAAAATTGCTGGTACGCTGATTTTTAACTGGAAATTCCACTTGTACATAGAGTACAGTTGGTGAAAGACGAATATCCAAATTACTCAGTTATGTGGTTACTCAAAAGAAGCCTATGATAGTTTTGCCTGATATATGACATTATTATTTAAAATTTAAGGCAAACTGTGTAAATAGAATAATTTCACAACAGAAATATATTCATGGAAACCTGGGTTAAGGGAACATTGACTAGTCTTTAAAAATAAATAATAGAAACAAAAGGAAAAGAAGTGTCAAATTTACTACTTCTCTTCTAGAATATTTTTAGGTTTTGCATTCTTCTGCTTCTCTCAATCTGAAGGCCTATCACCCATCCCAGTAACTTTTCGTCTGTGGCCCACTGCTTTTAATTTGCATTTGTTTAAAACAAAATAAAGTCAAACTAAATCTGATATCTGAATCATTAGCTAATTTGGGACTGTCCTAGATCATCTTTTGGGGGATTTGGAGACCATATAAAATGCCTCCCACAACTTCACAGGCAGAAAGAACACATTGTACGTAGTATGCTGCTGTCTAGCAAGGGCTTTGCTTGACCCTGATTGTGTCCTGTGAGAGCAATGAAAGACTTGAAGCTAGAACCTTTTTGATTCTTTACTATTTCACTCTGTGCATACTGTGTTAATAGCAGTTGAGTGAAAATAAAATGTTCGTGTCTTTAAAGTGCTGTGTTCGCAGTTTAGAGATTGAAGTATTGTTCGTTTGCATGTGGAGTAATAGACCATAGTAGGGCAGTGCACTGCAAGGAGGGAAGGACTGAAAAGACTGTGGAAGGGAGAGAGTGTTGTTCATAGATGGAAACTCTCTGGTCCAGACAGGAAAGTTGGTGTGGGAAGAGTAACACCTCCCCCGCCCCTCTCCAGGGTGCAGGCTTCAGTGGCATGATGTGAAGTTTAACTGTTTGTCTACCAAAGAACTGTTTGTTCTCTGATGGGAATACCAGTCTTCTAAGATGTATGATTCGTGTAAACAAAATCGTGTATGGAGACAACCAGGTACTACTGAGGTCTTGCTTGGTTAGCTATCGTAAAGGTAGGATTAAAGGTTTAGATTTAAACAACAACAAAAATTGCACTTGAAAATTCTTCTATTTTGAAAGATTCTACCTTTTTGAAGGAGATTCTCTGAATTTTACCTGTGGGATAATAAGTAAAACTAGTAATGTTTCTCAAATCAGTGAACAATTTTAAATCTGTCTATTGTATGTATATCTACAATTGTAGAGCCTAATTTATGGCGACTATAAAAACCTTGAATTATTAACAACTTTCATTGCTATTTCTACAATCAAAGTGAGTACCAGGGATCGATGATTGAAGAAAACAGATTTTATAAGAGAATATGGAGACATTTTTGATAGATTTGTTATTTATGAATCTTTGGCTCACCTGCCAATATTGCACCTGGACACTTGTAAGTTTATATTTTTATAAATTGTTTCTAAAATCCTAGATGTAAATTTGAATCCTGATTACATATTACAAATTCTACATTACATATTCCCATGGAACTTTTACTACTTTTTTGAGTAGTGTCCCTATGGTTGCTCCACTTCAGGTATGCATGCGCCTCTCAAGCCCTGGATCAGAGCTCTCTAGCTCACAGCATCAGTTTGGCCTGCGCATGCACCCTACGCATCCTTGTTAGAGACTCCAAGGCTATCTTGGCATGCACAGGCAAACCGCCCTCAGTTTGTTCTCTACTGCCTCGGCATGAGCTAGAATGCTAGTGTGTCTGCCTAGAGCATACTTGGCTTTCTCTTTTTATTTTTCCCTCTCTTTTCCCTTGGGAGACTTGTCTTCTCCTGCTGGGGCATGTCTGGCTCGCTAGGCTTCAAATGCTGCCTCTCAAGCTGGGAGACAGTACCGGTAAGCGATAGGCACTCCAAATGTGTCTGTTGCCTAGGGAGGTCCCAGGTCTCCCAGAAGTTTCTTCTTCTTTAAGTCTCGGGCAAGGAAGAACAGAAAACTAAAGCTCAGACTGTTAGCCATGGAACACTCCCTTCAACTGCCCTCTGAGCCAGGTTAAGCACCTTCCTCCTCTCCCCCCTCGCAGAGATCCAGTGACCCCTCATTTCAGGGCATGCTTCCCCTAAGGAAGGGGAAGTCTTTGCAGCCCCCTGGGAAGACTCCCAGAAAGAGGATCGCAGACTTGATCTAAGGAGCCAGCTCCAAAAAAGGACCAGGTCCCCATCGAGACCCTGAGTCCCCAAGGGTACCAAGGACAAGAAACATGGCTATTCTCCACCACTAAGGAGAGCAAGCACAGGGTGCTATCAAGTTCAGCCCTTCTGTTTGTACTGAAGCATCCCATTCAGCCATTGGTGCCATCCCACACCTTAACCCAGCCATTGGTGCTGATACAAGCAGCTCGGCTGGGGGTGCCTATACAAGTACTGAGCAAGTAACAGCGCCAGACATCTACAATGCCAGCGGTATACCTATCACTGTCAGTATCATTGCTTCAGCTATGGTGACTTCAGCTGAGGTGTCAGTACCAGGTTGCTTTCTAGTACCACAGGAATTCTGATACTCGAGGGATCTCTCGGTGTAAGGTGAACCAGGGGCCCCATTGTTGACAGGTACCAGGCATCTCTTGCTACCAAGACCACTGCCTCTGAGCAGCAATCCTGTGGCACAGGACTCTCCTCCATCTTCATTGGCTGGCCTCCCCCATGAGAGGATGCAGGGGAAGAGGATTCCCCAATCGGTCTCCGCAATTTCAGTGAGGGGTCCTTTGGGAATCTGCTTTTGGCCAGCACCAGAGATCACTGTGCAGGTCACCAAGGATGGTGGAACCAGCCTTGCATGCCACTCCCTGCTTTCTTATGGACCCCTGCAATGGCATATTGGGACTAGTGGGTTGCCTGTCACTGATGAGGTGCTTGGTCCTGCAGTACTAACTTCAGTTCTGGATGGTGTTCTGAAGCTCCCTCCTCCTCCTGGGGATACTGCTCGGAAGTCACCTGAAGTGGAGCACTCGTAAGGAAATGTTACTCACCGTGGGCAGTAACTAGTTCTTAGAAATGTGTCCCCATAGGTGCTCCACTACCCGCTTGCCCTCTGCGTCAGTTGTTCCCCGAGGAATGACTGGGTAGAGAAGGAACTGTGGGTAGTTCGCCCATGCACTCCTGTATAGCCTCAGTGTTTGCCATGGAAAGGCATAAGGCGTATGTGTGGGTGAATGGACACTGCTGGCTAGAAATCTCTGCTCGTCATCTCAAGAGGCCCATGCGGACCTGAAGTGAAGCACCCATAGGGGGATGCATCTTGAAGAACTACAGTTACTGCACAGGCTGAGTAACCATTCCTTTTAATCCCCCTTTAAAAAACTTTTTGTCTGATACTAACATGTACCCTCATAGATTTGTAGTGTTTGCTGGTACAAAGCAAAAGATGTCACAGGTTGCAAAAATAAATATTAGACCATTTTCCTCACCTGCAGTCAGCAATTAGACTAGATAGCTGCAACAGTCAGAATCAGTCCATTTATATCTGAGATTCTGAGGATGAAGGCATCTTGCACCTATATTAACCCTTCTGTCAGAATAAGAATGTGCCCTATTCAATATTCCTCTGTTACCATTATGTTAGATGTGTGTGTGTGGATACATATAATAAAATCCCTAAAAGGGTGTAGGGACTCAGACACCTATATAAACACAAGATTCCTGACCCTTTTTTTGGGTCATCCTCTGATAAAACCTTTTCTTGAACATTATCAATGTTAAAATGATAAATACTTTAAAAAATTCTTGCACAAGGCTTTTAATGACTCCTCAGATGGCTAAACGTGAAATAATAATAATTTAGTTTCCAATATTTTTATGTTTACTTACTGCATGTGAAAGCCATTAGACTAGACAGTTAAGGACAACTTGTCTTTACGCCCTCATTTAAAACTTTTCTAAAAATAGTGTTAGATTTCCATCTTCATCTGACTATTTCTTTTCTAATCTCTTTTATAGCGCTGATGATTCTTATGGGGCATAAAGATTAAATAAACTGGATGTGAAACAGGTGATGAATTATTACCTGGGTATGGCTAAGCCCTCCCATAAATCTGTCCAACTGTTTGTAGGATCCAACAGGGTATCTGTCTGGATACAAATTATATCCAAATGGATAACCTGGATGTATGTAGGCTTCTTATATCGGTAAAAAGGTCTTGTAGCACAGCACATTCAGCTAGAGAGATGGATGCTTTGGTGACTTGTCTGTGTATGTAATCGCTGAGCTATGTTAAGGAGCTATGAGGAGCTCACTCTACATCTTTGCTCAGCACTATTGTCTGGCTATGCTGAAAGAAGGACAGGAGACTTTTTGACATGGGTTTAATCAGGCCACAACTTTATTATTAGATGTCTGGGGCTACCCAGCAGATAAGTGTACAGAGCAGATAACCCCATGTTTATTCCGTAATTATCGGGTGCGCTTTTACCAGCTCCCCCCCTTTTTCCATCCAGGTCCCTCCAGCAAATCCATTGCTGGGACCTTACCATCCCACCGCCACCCGGCATAGGGCAGTTAAGGTGGGCTATAAGAATGGGGGGTTGGCTCCCTGCGGTACCAATCACAGGAATCCCCAACCGCCCCCCTCCCACTGTTGGTTCCTTTAATGAACACCTCTTTTTAAGTTCTTTTCCAAGCCATTTATCTGGTCACTGTATATCTTTCCTATGGAGTTCCTCCACTGGTCACCCGCCCTACACTTAAATGATGAGTTGTGACATATGGCCTACCACCCATCATGCTATGCATGAACAGAGCCCTTCCTGAAACCCGCTGTGGGGAAGGCAAAAAAAGCCCAAGCCAATATGGTGGTAAGAGGAAAAATTCCTTCCCAGCCCCCCTAAAAGAGGGGCGGCTAGCGTAATGCCCACACCAGATGTTGACCGGGTATTTTACCACCTAAAAGGGAGGGAGGGTGGGTCCTGCTTCAGCCTTGGTCCATGTAAAAAGGAAGGTTTAGGCGCCAAGCTGCCCCTTTTAAACCCTGCATTCCCGGGGGATGAGTCAGCAACCACGCTGACCCCTTTTTGCAGCAGTTTTCATCTTCCCCACCACCACCAGCCATACAGCACTGTTCCCTTTCCTCGGACAGCCAGCCAAACACCCCACCTCCTCGCTTAAAGGTGCAGGGCAGTCATTCTCTCTCTGTCATGGCCGGTTCCATTACTCATTCCAAGAGTGCAGTCCTTCAGTAACTCCAATTAAATACCAGGTTCATTAGTACTGCTAGTCGATCTCTCAGGGTGAGGGTCTGCAGAGACCTATTTATAAAGGGGGAAAAGATTATCTACTAAACTAGAATATATTGCAGCTGCAAGTCCACACTCCCCCTCCATCTTACAATTCTTTGGAGTAAAATTCTGCACAGGCAGAGAAGAATGAGGGCCTCTTATGGCCTTAGATCAAAGTGACTCAAGCCCAAGTACAGCCCCAGTGGTACGGTCCACTGAAAATTGAGACTTACAACATGTAAATCTTAGACCATGGCTGTGAAGAGGCGAAATACATTTAGTGGTTAGTAATAATTTTCCCTGTACTTACATGAAGCAATATAACTGCAAGCAGAATTAGTATAACTGAGCCAAACTTCAGCATGTTATAATGGGCACTGTGGTTCTCACTGTTTATATCCGGAATAGGATGCAAGTAATAAAATTTTTGGATAGCTTAATGGATGAAAACTTCTTTACTTATGAAAAAAATCTTATTGGAGAAGAACATGTTCTAATATGGACAAAACTCCAACTATGACTGAATTAGTTCCTGAATGATATTTAATACCAGTCATGAGACAATGCTGGACTGAATCTAAGATGGGTAGAAAGTGTACCCAAGCATGCATATCACACTCTCTCACACACACACTCACACTTGCATACCATGTACATCACATGTAGCTCAGGATATTTATTAACTGCTTATCCTCTCTCTCTGTATATCGGCGGTTGGCAACCTGCAGCCCGCAGCCCATCAAGGTAATCTGATTGCGGGCTGCGAGACATTTTGCTGACATTGGCCATCCACAGGCACGGCCCCATGCAGCTCCCAGTGGCCTCAGTTCACTGTTCCTGGCCAATGGGAGCTGCAGGAAGCAGCAGACCAAAGGGAGGTGCTGGCTGCCGGTCACCGCAACTCCCATTGGCTGGGAACGGCAAATCGCGGCCACTGGGAGCTGCAGGCGGTCGTACCTGCAGGTGGTCAATGTCAGCAAAATGTCTTGCGGCCCGCAATCAGATTACCCTGATGAGCCGCATGCGGCCCGTGGGCTTCAGGTTGCCCACCATTGATATATATGGTGCTTGTACTCAAAAAATAGTCAGTATTGCTCCATGTTCTTGATATCATCCGGCTTTATTTATTTCAATTTATTTTTAATTATTATACTTTTAAATTGGTGTTTCTTAAAAATTGAATGTTTTGGTTTGTAGGTTTGGTGTTAGGTTACACTTCATCAAAATGATTAATGCTGAATTTGAGGATAGTCTGGGTAAGGGCACTGCTGTAGGAACTGTTTGGACTTACTAGATGACCAAGTGATGTCTCTGAGTGATCTGCATTTAAATTATATCATTTTACTGTTATTTTCTTGTGTGACTGTCTGGGGTGAATTTCTGCAAGGATTCCTTTAGCCTAAATCGCAATTTATGATTTCTACTACATCATCTTTGTGTCTGTGTGTGAGGCTCAAACAAGAAATATATTAAATTTGTCCTTTAAAGAATCTTCTTGGGTCATTCTTTTCTGTTCGTTTGTGAATTGTATTCTTCTCTTCCTCTTAGATTATTTCTTGTGGTCCAGTAGCTAGAACTGATGTCTGAATTTGCAGGAACCTTGTTCCACATGCTTTCAGAGTCTAGGTGACTGCAGCTTGTCCTAATGTGCATTTTCTTTTTATTGTAATCAAATGTATTTTTTAAAATCAGTTTTGAAGGGCCATTATTAAATAGCAGCATATAAATTCTCAAGAATATTGTAAAAGGAGCTATCTGATTAAGACAGAGATACTCATTAACAAACGCCCATAAATGAATAATTATGATCTCTCGTCCTTGTTTACAATTTTCATTTCATAATGGCAGTAACACATGACAGTTTATTCCTAGGGATTACTGCATTTCTCAACTAGTTGATGTCAGTCCGCCTTTGGACTTGAATTTTCATAGCAACCAAAGGGTTCTCTGATCTCCCACAGATGTGCTATCTGTCATGTCTTATTGTTTTGATTCTTCATATTACTAAAAAGCAGAAATATTTGAGTATAAGGATTTAAACTTTTCATCTTAAAAGGACAGCATCTGCTTCTGTAATTTTGGGATGTGGTTTAGGTTAAGGATATACACAAAATGTACTTTACTTGTTAATGGTTGTATCCAAATATATGTTCCTTTTTGGTAATTAAGTGATTTTTAAATAGGTTTAGATCTTTGGTTATGTCTTTAGACATTTGATTATGTACTTGGTACAGGGTTTTCATTTGCAATTCAATTTCTGTTTTATATATTTGATTAGCAAATGCATTTTTTTTCAAGTGTGATTAAAATTCAGTTTTCAAACGTAGAACTTGAACTGATCGGTTTCAGAATGCAGTCAAAGTGTCATAGCTCAATAAATATAGCGAATATGTTGGCCTTTATCTTAACTTGCTTTTGTAAGTTTTTATGATTATTAAGTAAATGTTTTGTTTTTCTTTTAAATTCTTTGGACTGATCTGGATGTCCCTGGACAAGTCTATGTAGTCTGCTCTATTTTGGCCTCTGGGTTGGAGTTTAAACTGGTGGTTTGGATCAGCTCAACTGTGCCGCTTAAACTGTGATGATTGTCATTTTTGGACTAAAAATCCAAACAGAATTATTCCCTAAACATTTAGATGCATTCGTTGTTCAACCTTAAAGTTGTTAAGTTTGCAAACAGTTCAAATGATTACTATTTTATAGGGTCCATCCTGCTCCCAGTGAAGTCAGTGGCAAAAACTCCTTTTAATTTCTCTGGGAGCAGAATCAGGCTCTTTAGACCTTCTCTCTGCATCACTTTTTTCCCTAAAATTGTACAACATTGGTACCGCGAGTATATCTCCACAGCTGCTCCAAACAGTACGACCCTCTGGTGATCTTACCAGCAAATGTCTAGCCCTCCTCTATAGAGGCAAGGTGGGTGAGAGAATCTTTTATTGAACCAACTTCTGTTGGTGAGAGAGACAAGCCTTTGAACTACACAGAGATCTTCCTCAGGTCTGGGAAGGCCAGACCTAATATCCTGGGACCAGAATGGATACAACAACACTGCATAAACATCCTCTATGGTTGTTAGACAGCATAGTGGCTAAACCCTAGCCCTTCCCAGGAGTCTGTCCATACCATAATTGTTGGAATATTGGCCCACATTAGACCCAAGTAAACTATGGTTTTAAACTGAGTTTGGATCTCAACATGAGTGATAGGCCTATGGCCAGAAAATTGAGATCATGAAAAAGAGGGACTGGTTGTGTTAAATTTCATTTAAGGTTTGAGCTGTGCAACAGAAATAAAGAAAGCATGGTTAATTGAGCACCAGGTGCCATAAATAATGGTTAAAAATGTTTACTCCAGGAGTTGAGTAGAAATGAGGCAAAATAAGATAAAAAAAAATCCTTGAAGAGAGCAGAGTGCAGCCCTCAGCTGGTTTCAGCTGACTTGAGTTAAGGTCTAATAACCAGTAATGACATCACTTGTTTGTTATAGTGTATAAAAAGCAAGATTTTTCAGGAGTTCTTTATCAGCTTTTCCTTACCCCTTTGGAGTCACCCCATAATGGGAAGGTCCAATTGTGAGTATTCAGCTGATGCTTATAACTGTATTGTTAATAGGGGTGGAGTATAGGCATGTGTATTCTTATATTTATATATGGAATATAACCAACACCAAGTAGCCTTTGGCCTAATAAAGGAATTCTTGTGTGGAACCTGAGTTTATTAATAAATATAATAAATTTATTAGGGAATTTATCTCCAACACTAAAGGTCTCACCATTATATTTGCACCATTCGTAGCAACACCATGATATTTTAGCAGAGAAAGTGTAATGTAACTGAAAATGAATAGGAGTTTGTGATATGGAGATAACCCAGGCTTCAACTTGTTTAGTGACTTGAGTAGTTTTTATTATTTACCCACAATTTAAAGGATTGCATATATATGGTGGTACTTCTACATATTGAAAAATAACATTAATAACATTTGGTATTTTTTCCCATAAAGCTTAATCCTGGATTACTTAAAACAAAGGACGGTGGAGGAAAAAAACCAAAATCTTCATGACAGTAACCAGAACTAACTTTAACATCCAACCTGGACTAATTCAGTCATACTTATTAAATTTCTTACTAAACTTGTCACATGTACTCAGTGTTCATCATTGGTTGTCATATGACAAATCTGTCAGGTAGTATGATAATTACCCTGTCATGTCAGCCAATCTTGTCCCATCTTACAGTTGCATGAACAAACCCAATAACTCCATAATTTCCATTACTGTAAAATACTTTAAAATTATGGATAAAAATCAATATTGAGAAACTGTAAAATAATAATAATAGTATACAACTATTTGGTACTGACTTTGGATGTCCATTGATTCCATTGTGAGGGAAGTTTTGTACATAGCATAAGATTTGTGAGTAAAGTTCTCTCATTTATGAAATAGTGCCACCTCCAGTATATAGTACGTGAGGCACTCCTCTTTCCCTGTCTGGTTGTGAGTGACTTGGTAAAAGTGTTAACCAGTAAGTGCTGTATTAAACTGAATTTTATTTTTATTTTTTCATAAAAAATTTTAATTGGGATTCGTGTGACGGTGTGAGGGAATGCATCATATTCTTAATATCTGGAATGCTTATGCTGATTTTTTCAGTTAATTTTTGAAAGCATTTGCACTTTCATTTAACGAAAAACAAGCAAACAAACCTTCGTAGATAATGTCCATGATTAGGACTTTAGGATCTATTGTTGACTGTATTGGAAAACTGGTTAAATGCTATCATTTTCCAGATAATGTTCTTAACTTCTTGGCAATTGTTCGTTGCTTCAAACCCCTCAGGATAATTCACAGCTCCACAAAAACATGAGTCTAATACATTACAAATTTCCCTAGGAGTATCAACATCTTTTCCAGCTGTTTGGATACTCTGTCTAAAACCTGAGCCGAACTCTCATCTCTCAGTATTGTTTTGGGCTTTTATACTTTGATTTTGGTTTGTTCAGTGTTACAATTTCTAAACTGAGCCAATAATCTGAGTCTCTTTGGTTTTCTTTGCAATACTTAACTCTTACCGCAGACAATAAAATGATCTATTATCCAAAGAAGATTACATTGTTTTCAACTATTTCTATTCACTAGTGAAAAATTTTGTACCAGTGTCAACAAAAATCTTTTAAAATTCCCTCCAGAGAGTTTCAAATACTATTTGTGGAGTAAAACATTTCCCAGATATAATTTCAGATAAGCAGACATTTGGGGGCCACATACAAATATTGATAACCTATTTTCAATATCGTTCTGGCAACTAGCAAGGTTATAATTCATTGAAAAAAGAATGTATTTGTGATCATTCCAAATACTTCCTTGTCTATTTTATCTGGCATGTACACACAAACCTAGTTGTAACAGCTTTAAAGATTGGCAAGCTATGCAGTAAGCAGCCTTAGGTGGGAATTGGGCCTCTAAAGTTTTCCATCTCAATTAGCAAAAAATAAATTCATTCCCTAGGCTAGCTACATAAAATTATTTACTTTCTTATAACCTTTAATAAACTTTCATTGACTATAGAGAAATAGAATTATGTCAAAAAGCAACTTCAGAGTTGGATCAGATAGTATCGGTGAACAATTATGGTATACCACTCTCATTTTGTTGGGTTTGGTGATAAAGCATAAGAGGTTATAAATATAACCATAGTAATTGTAGGTGCCAAGTTGCACAATTCTTTATTTTAAAAGTGGCACATTAAAGATGATGATATAATAGTGTTCATGAAAACCTTTCACTTTATTAATTTCCCATTCCATCCTTTTCCTCTCAAATGGAATGTTAATTGTATGGTTTTTGTGCTCCATGAGGAAAGCTTATCATTCTTCTTCTCTTAAAGATTATAGGTTGTTCATGTTCCTCCCTATCGCTGGCGTTTGATACTAATGAAAATGGTGACCACAGATCTCTGTTTTTGGATGGACCACAGACTAGTTCATAGCTGTGGAAGGATAGATTGATTTAAATCACCAATTTTAATCATGATGTAAATAGACAAGCAGAAAATCTTGATTTAAATAATTGATTTGAATTTGTTTTGTATTTATACTTCTATTTTCCTAAAGCAAAGTTCATTTTCATTGGTTGGTAACCATTAAAACATGTTGATTTACAACTAAATATAGCTGTTAAACTAAATTTTGGTGATTTTTTTTTTTTTTTTTTTTTTTTTGCTTGCAGGGAGGATACAGGATATCACTAAACCTATATCATTGTTTAAATAAATGTGAACTTACTTTTATTCAGATTCTTAATTTTTATGTTATGTTAGAAAAAGGTAAATGATGCATTTTTTTTATTTACTAGACAGTTAATTTTTTTATTTGTGTGTGCAGAGCAGTTTGGATGGATATTCAAATTGAATTAAAATGCACAATCAGCATTTTTTAAAAAAAGTTAAAGAAAACTACCTAAAATGTGCTGGATTCTTAAGAAAAAAATTACCAAAAATGTTTTGAATTTAAAACTAATTGCTTTATTAAACAAAGGCAGTATTATCAGTAGTTAGTGAATTGAACCAATTGTTTCTTGCCACTGTGTCCTTTAAGATTTTAGAGCTCATAGACCTCATCCTCTGACTCTGTTTTTATTCATGGATTGGAAGAGGAAAACAAACTTTCCTGCTTTTTCAACTCCAGTTCATTTCTCATCTTTGAATGAAACTAGTCATTGAACCAGATGTGGTGCTAGCCCATTTGGGGCCCCTCCCAACAACACATTCTAAAAAAAGCAAATACGGGGCTCCCTTGAGCTGCTCAGGGCCCTAAGTAATTGCTTAGGTCTTGTCTACGCTACAAAATTAAGCTGGCCTAAGTCAGGTTGATGTACAGACTCTGCAGTAATCACTGCAGTGGTTCATATCACACTGTGCCCCCCACCCCATCTGTCGCTGGTATGCGTCTTCACGAGCACTTACACAGAATTAATTGTGTGAGGCATTGTGGGGCTCTGTCAGCCCCACAGGGGCTTGCAGCTCGAGCCCCCCACCCCGGGTTCGATGGCCCGGGCAGCTCCAGCAGTGAGCCCTGCATAGGGCTGACAGCTCGGGCTGTCGGCCCCCAATGTCGGGGCTACCATCATCAGGCGATGTAAGTAATGCAGTGTCTACACAGACTCTGCGTTGCCCTAACTACATCTACCTAAGCACTTCACCTCTCTCAGAGATGGAATTATTAGGTTGATGTAGTGGGTGGCTTATATTGGCAGGAGCAACTGCAGTGTAGACACTGAGTTAGGTCGGTATAAGATGCCTTAAGTCAATCTACCTCTGTAGTGTAGACCAAGCCTTAGTCTGCTTATGCCTAGCGCCAGCTGTGCATTGAACTGAACTAGTTGGAGAAACTGAAATTATGGAAATGTGTTCCGTACTTGCATAAGAGGCTACTGCTGTCAAGCAAGAGCTGCTTTAGCACTTCAGCAATCTGATCCCAGTGACTTACTCTAGTTCAGGGGCCAACTTTCTTTAAAACTTGGCAGCAAACATACCTATTACTCAGTTGGAATGATTTTAATAGATTCTAGTAAGTTTACATTGTCGTAATTTCAAATTTATTTTAAGTAGGTTTATTTTTTAAAAGAAACCTGTATTTAAATTTTTAAAAATCATATATTTTTTATCATTGACTTTTATCCACCCTAAGCTGTTGTGGGGTACAATGCCACTCCGACGGTCATTGATGGCACTAGTGTTGATGTAAGTTCCCTCCACAAGTTGGATGCCTGCAACTGAGCCGTTTCATCTGTCAAACAGGCCAGATGATCCCAGGTGAAAGGTTAGACAGCTTAAGTTTAAGAGTGCTTGGTTAATTTGGACAATTGTCTTTCGGTAACCTTCTAAATGTTGGCATCTATACACTAACCTCACCACAAGCATCTAGGCTCTACTTTTCCTGCAGATGAAAACTGGGAAGACATGAAGATTTCCCCCCTCCATCCCAGTTTTATATAAAACACATCCGTCAAATTTAGGTGTACACTGAAGAATCAACTTGCTGACAACCCCCAAAATCCTTATGCTGATGGGTGGCCTAGTGATATGATCACGTTGGACAGGTGTTGAATGTTGGTTTGGGGTTGGCTTTTTTGTGGCAAGTGGATGGGAGATGAGTGTACAAAGTAATAACTTCAGAGGCCCAAAGAAAAGTAAGACTAGCTGTGTATGGTTCACCAAGATGTTAAAACTTAACACAATATGAAGTGCTAAGCTCAATCAGCGTCATTTCTTTTTTTGCCTTGATGTTCTATGCAAACATCCATCCACCACTGTTTAAGAGTATTTAAATTACTGGATATTGGTTTCTAAAATGTAATAGCTAATGATTTTGCATGCATTGAAAAAGTTGGACCTCCTTATTGATCTAGAGACCTTAATTTTTCCAGTGACCCTACTGTGAATTTAGGAAGTCTAATAAAATTTTGATTAGTGGCATTCAGGTGAGGGTTAAGGTTTTACTACTATTTACACTATTTATTATTCGCTAAAACTATCCTTAACTTGATATTGTTTCAAAGAAGTGCAAACGTTTTTAGGGCCAAAGATGCTTCAGTTGTGGGGAAAATTATTAGGTTAAGTCAATAAGGTCATAATAGTGACCTGCTTGGAAGAAGGCAAGGTCTTATTTCCTCAAACTTTGAACTGGAAAGAATTATTGTGCTAAATGTTTTATATAGTAGGTTTGTGCTGGCCTTTCTTATATTTGGAACTGCAGAAGTTTATTATGTATATCTTTGTTTGAGCTCTTATCATGAAAACTAGACTTGTAGTTGGTGAAACTAGCTGATTTACCTGGACATACATTTATATTTATAAACTTCTTGTTTTAAAGACTGTATTTCGTTCCTAGTGGTATGCAGCTGTCATTATTGTCACATGGTTCTAGTTTTTTAAAATTAATCTTTCTAAGATTGACATGGAAAGAAAAACTAGCTGCTCAGAACACTTCATTAACAGGAAAGTAGTTGAAGTTCTGCCATAGATACTTATGGGAAACTACAGAATTCTGTTTGGCCCCTTAAGATTTCCTTGGGAATTCAAATCTTTGTGAATAACTAATAGTGCTTTTCTAAGTATGCTGTCGTAGATCAAGCATGCTTGTTATGTAAATACGTAGTTACTAAAGATACCAGGACACATGTAAGTATTTAATATCTATAAATTGAGCTCACTTTATCATGAATTACTGAAGTCACTGTATCATAACTTATGTGCAAGCCAACAGTCTATAATTTAACTAACTGAATCTCTGACCTTTATAAAACCTTTGTCTTGGGTATACAGTTGTAAGCCAAGTATCTCTTAATGCAAACAACTTGATTTAGAAAATCTGCTGATTATCTTTCCCTTACACTTATTGATTTGAATCTGATTTCCTATATATTCAGACAGTAATGCTGGCTAAGCACTAAACAAGGTTTTAACACAAGTTAACATTTTAAACATCAGTAGATTTCATGTCTTACAAGAAACCAGGATGTTCATATTTTTTTCACAGTGTGTACTGCCAGTTGTGGAGCAATCACCTTTAAACACAGATGAGTGACAGTATAAAAGAATCTCCAGGAATTTGGGGACAGATGAAGCATGCTTCCTCCTTTGTCACCAGTAGGGTCACCAGATGTCCTGATTTTATAGGGACTGTCCCGATTTTGGGGTCTTTTTCTTATATAGGCTCCTATTACTCCCTACCCCCGTCCCGATTTTTCACACTTGCTGTCTGGTCACCCTAGTCACCAAACTCATTCTTTCTGAAAAGGGAACCTCCAGATCCCCGCCCAAAAAAACTTTTCATCCTTTTAACCGTTTAACTGTTCATTCTCTGCTTTTTTCTGTTCAAGGAGCATATGCTAAATATTTCTTAGGTTACAGCTTGCTTCTGTTGGAAAATTGTTATAATTTTTTTTATTTCCAAACTAGGACTAATGCAAGCTCCTTAAGGCAGAGACCATATTATCCTTCTGTACATTGCAGATTAAAACTCAATAATGTAAGACAGGCAGGAGCTGTGAAAGTCGTGTTTCCCCGCCCCACCCACACACTTAGTGCTGCTTTATTCCTGATCTCCTGTACACCTACTATTCAAGTCCTGGGTCTCTCATGAAGAAAGGCTTCCAAGCATGCTTCCACCCTTCCCTGTAATGCATCACTGTATTTCACTTTCTATTCCCCTCAAGCTGCATCAACCTAATACTCAGTTAGTATGAAAAACTCATTACACTATTCTCCCTCTCCTATTCAGCATGCTGATAATTCTCCCCTGTTTTTTAATTACACCAGGGAAAGATGTGTTTTGCAATGTCTCTTGTATTAATCAGGATCCAGTAGTAAACATTTCTATTTTAGGAATACAAAAGTAAGATCTTACACGTGGTACTATGCCACTTTCAGAGGAGATCACATTTTTGGTCTCAACCCATTGTTTGGAGGGTACTACCTTTTTAAATATGTAATACAAGATTAATTGGGCAACTCAAGGGCCCTGCCTCAGCAGTTCACTATGTAGTTTACCAAATGCCTGTCACCTTCTGCATTAATTGAACTTGAAAACCTGTTCCCGTTAGAAGAGATATCACATAAGATTGCATCTAGCACACTCTATTTTTCCTTCACCGGGAGCTACATACTGGATATCAGATTTGGTTGGTAGTGGTCTTAAGGTAGAACTGGTTGAAAAATTTGACAAAGTTAGTTTTCCATTGAAAAGTGTAGTTTTGTCAAAATCAAAATGTTTCACAGGAACATGTCAGCTTCAACAAAACTCTTGATGGGAAAGTCTAAATGTTTAATTTAGACCTATATAATAAAATAACTTACAATATATTGTATTATGTAGTATATTTTGACATTCAGTTTTTCAGTCTGATTTAGAAGGAAAATTGTTTTGAAATGTTGAAATGTTTCCAGTATGGAAAGTTCTGGTCCTGACCATCTGTAGTCTCAGGCTTTTTATATTCTTATAACAACAGGTGATTCAAAGACCTGATCCTTATGAATTTCCAAAGGAGTAGAAACAATAGTGTAATTCTACCTATTTCTCTCGCCATCCAAACCTCTTGCTCTGTGACTCAAGATTTAATTACAAAAGCTATATTATCAAGTTATAATGAAAATCTAAGTAAAGAAAATACAGCAACAATTCAGTATGAGTACCAAAGCAATAAGGATGACATTTTTTAAACTGTTTGAAAGTTTTTGTGACTTTGAGCTGAATATCCATATCTTCAAGTTATAGATCAGAAAGAGCCAAAAACTCTGCACTATCAATATAACAATGATGACTGAAAATACAGATACCAAAACATAAATTAGAAATTCAAAAGAGCAAGGGATCCACCTTTACCTGAGGCAAGAGCTTTCCAATAAGTTTGTTTATATAGGGATTATTTTAAATCACAGTGAAGAAGTCGGTCTTATCTAAAACTCAGTTATTTTTTGTTCTTTAAGAACAGCTGCGTACTGTTCTTTTCAGACATAACACAAAAAAGAGATGTTCATGTTTAGGTAGTTAATTTAAAGAGGAGATTTGAATTTTGATAAATTCACCTTTTTAGTATGTGCAGGGGGGTTTTATTGTTCTATTGGAATGTGATCTGATCATAGGCTTGGGATACAAATACTCACGCACTCTAATTCTGTCTCTGCTGCTGACTTCTTCTGACTGCCTGGGCAAATCTCTCAGTCTTTACTGCAGTTTCCCTGTCTCTAAAATAGGTATAATACCACAGGAGTGTTGCAAAGATTAATGAATATGTATAAAGCACTACATAAGTGCTGTGTGTTTCTTTTGATTTACTGACTTTTTGTCACAGTTGAGATTTTCTTTAAGATTAATCTCCTTTTAGCATTCTATTTTTCCTTATGTAATGTGGGTTTTATAAGTTAATGGCTTCTCTTTTTTAAATAATTCTTGCATGACTTTGTATTGTTCCAATTTATATTATTCCAATGCTGGGCTCTGGGATGTTGTTTTTCCCTCCCTTTCCCCATACAGGTATGTAAATATTTGTCTGGGGATCTGGCTTCATTTTTAGGTATTTTTTGTATTATTGCCATGGCAAATTTGCCAGCGTGAAGTTACTTGAAAACACTGAGACATTTAATTCTTTCGTCACCTCCTTATTACAATATAGGGTGGTTTTTTTCCCCCCTCCCAAATCTGGGAATTAAAGAAGGGTAGTACAGTTGTCGCTATTCTTTGGTCTTTTGATTTAAAAAGGATATTATTTTAACCTGCTTGCATTTTAAAATATATTACTTTTATTAGTTTACATTATGATTTTTTGTTTAGAAACAGAATTCCAGTATGACCATCATAGAATATCAGGGTTGGAAAAGACCTCAGGAGGTCATCTAGTCCAACCCCCTGCTCAAAGTAGGACAAACCCCAACTAAATCAACTTAATTGTGCTTAATGGTGTGATGGCCTGAAATTCATATACACCTATTAATTCTATGATGTATGTTCAGTCTTTATCGTAATATGCAAACTCAATAGCAAGTTATTAAAATAGAATAATAACTGTTGTGTTCTGTTGCAAGGTTCACAAATTATTGGTACTGGTTTGTATTGCTAACGTCTTCAGCAATGCAGACAAATAATCAGACACTCCATCTATAAGTGCGCTATCTCTGTGCTTTTAAATTGTGTGCTATAATGCTGTAATTATTAGAGATCTGTTTTGTGTTCTGTCTTTTTAATGCCATGACTGAATCTTTGTAAAGAAAGGGAACAACCTGGACCTGAAACATTCTTATGTTCCTGTTCTTTCATAATGAGAGAGGAAACAGAGTCTGTACTTTCAGTGAAAAAGAAATGGGCTGATTT
Organism: Chelonia mydas; assembly: GCF_015237465.2. Classification (NCBI taxonomy): domain Eukaryota; kingdom Metazoa; phylum Chordata; order Testudines; family Cheloniidae; genus Chelonia; species Chelonia mydas. The sequence continues at coordinate 33,142,347 of NC_051245.2, read as the reverse complement.
GTAGCAAATATCACAAATCATGTTGATATCATTCCTGCAGTATCATATTAACTCAAAGTACCATAAGCCTGTCCTCTAATGATGACTGATTTACATCTCACTAGTCATGTACAAGATTTTTTTCTACATTATTCCACTCAGTCATGCTCAGATAAATTGGTTAGTCTCTAAGGTGCCACAAGTACTCCTTTTCAGTCATCTGACAATACTTACAAATATTCAAGGCTTATCTACACTTAAAAATGCTACAGTGGCAGTGCAGCTGTGCCGCTGTAGTGCTTCAGTGCAGATTCTGCCTATGGTGACAGGAGGGAATCTTTTGTCAGCTTAGGTAAATCACCTCCCTGAGAGGCAGTAGTTAGGTTGACAGAAGAATTCTTCAACCTAGCTACTTAAAGTTTTTCATATTCGGTTTAACTTCCCTTCATAACTAAAACATTGTTTATTTGTTTACAAAGTGCAGTATATAACCTTCTTCAGAGAAAAGTGTCCTATTCTATATCTGTGTAAAAGTAGGTATGGCGATTGTTTCCTATTCCACTCCACCCTATCACATATTGTACATGCCTTTTTTAAAAGATTTTCCTTTATTGCAAATATACCCTGTTCTACACACACACACACACACACACACACACACCCCACACACACTTTTTTTAAACCATTGTTTTCTACTGATTTCAGAGACTTCTAGGTTGTTTTATTCAGTTTGTTTCAGACGTATAAATGTGTCTGTAAATAGCAATGGCCAAAATTTTCCAAAAGCAGAGTCTAAGTTGGAGTTGCCTGATTTTCTAAAGTACTGAATACCCAAAACCTCCCATTGACTTCAGCACTTCTGAAAATCAGGCAAGTGCTTCAGTATGGATTTAGGAGCCTAACTTAAAACATTTATTTTTAAAAATCTTGCCCACTGTTTTTAACCAACAATATGTGGAAGTATTATAGACCTTTAAAGTATGTATTAGCTTCCCCCACCAAAAAATCAAAAGTATTTTTGTGCTAAAATATCAGAAATGTAGGTGTCACTGGGGAAAAGTTGGAAGTAAAAGTTATTTATTAACAAAGGATTAATCTACAACATATGTTCCAATTTTCGGGACACACAACAACCAAACATGCAAACAAGTGTTAAATTACATGTGAAAGGTGAATGTTTTAAGTCACTAGTCTCCAAAACAAAAAATATAAGTGAAAATTAAGTAGCCACCTGGAATAAAAATATTTTGAAAACTTTATCTCCATAAATGTTTAAATTATCCATTTAAAATATATACTCCTACATTTTGTCATAATAGGAAATCTAGATGGAAGTGAATAGCTAGCACTACTGAAAACCAAATTTGAGAGAGATTGGAATTTTTTAAAATAGCAAGTCATTCACTGTCATTTTTCTGGAGTAGTGAACCATTTAGTGACAAAAACAATTAATTATTGTGTGTGTGACTTCATGAAAACATTGCCCTCTGGTACCACTGATATGATATATAAATTACAAACATCCTTCTTTGCTAGAGAAACTCAGTGCTTTACAGGCTATTTATGGTGCAATGTATTCAGTACATTTTCATATCTTTTAGGGCTGTCAAGTGATTAAAAATTTTTATCATGATTAATCAGGCGATTAAACAATAATAGAATACCATTTATTTAAATAGTTTTGAATGTTTTCTACATTTTCAAATATTTATTTCAATTACAACACAGAATACAAAATGTACAGTGCTCACTTTATTTTTTTATTCAAAATATTTGCACTGGAAAAAAGAAAAAAGAAATAGTATTTTTCAGTTCACCTCATACAAGTATTTTAGTGTAATCTCTCTGAATGTTGAACTTACAAATGTAGAATTATGTACACGCAAAAAACTGCACTCAAAAATAAAACAATGTAAAACTTTAGCACCTACAAGTCTACTCAGTCTGACTTCTTGTTCATCCAGTCGCTCATACAAACAATACAATACATTTGCAGGAGATAATGCTGCCTGCTTTTTATTTACAGATTCACCAAAGTGGTAACAGGCATTCACATGGCACTGCAAGATATTTACGTGCCAGATGCAGTAAAGATTCATATGTCCCTTCATGATTCGCCCACCATTCCAGAATACATGCTTCCATAAGAGTCCAAAGCAGTGCGGACTGACGCACGTTCATTTTCATCATCTAAGTCAGATGCCAGCAACAAAAGGTTGATTTTCTTTTTGGTGCTTCGGGTTCTGTAGTTTCTGCATCAGAGTGTTGCTCTTTTAAGACATCTGAAAACATGCTCCACACCTCATCCCTCTCAGATTTTGGAAGGCACTTCAGATTCTTAAAGTTTGGGTCAAGTGCTGTAGCTATCTTTAGAAATCTCACATTGGTACCTTCTTTGCATTTTGTCAGATCTGCAGTGAAAGTGTTGTTAAAACAAACGTGCTGGGTCGTCATCCAAGACTGTCATAACATGAAATATATGGCAGAATGCAGGTAAAACAGCAGGAGACATACAATTCTTCTTCAAGTGCTTGTTCATGTCTATTGCAATCAGGTGTGTGCACACCACGCACATGCCAGCTGGAAGATTTTTCCCTTAGCAGCGTCGGTAGGGTTGGCCTGGGCGCCCCCTGGAGTCGCGCCTTCCTGGTGCCCAATATGGGCCCTGCCGACCCGCCACCCGCTTAGTTCCTTCTTACTGATGACAGCTAGCTGGAACAACTGTCGCTCTTGCATTGCAAGTGCTTTTGGCAGTGTCCATTTCAGTTTTCATAGTTTAAAATAGTTATTAGTCGTAGTTAGTTGTTGTAGTTTTAAGAGTTCTTGGGGGTTTCCCCCACAAAAACTTTTCCCTGGTTCTGGGGTATGCCCCTATCCCCAGGGTTCAAACTCTGCAAGGACTGTGGCAAGTTTATGCCAAAGAGTGACCCATACTCTTCCTGTCTGTGGTGCCTCGGGGAGAGCCACCAGAAGGACAAGTGCAGGCTCTGCAAGGGAGGCTGAAAATCCTACTAATGGAAGTGGCACTCAGACCACAGTCCGACCCGGAGTCGGCAGAACGCACACCTAGCATTTCTTAGTCGATCCACAGTGCTTCAGCACCGATGATGCGCAAGCGATTACCAAGGAAGGACCTAAGGACTCACCGCACCACCATGGCTCCACCCATAAGAAACCTTCTGTCCGGCACTGTTCTCAGTCCCCAATGCCACAGAAAAAGAAAAGGCTGGATAGGGGTTGCTCTCCCCCTCCAAAGGCCAAGCGACCTGTGGCATTGAAGCACATTTCATGCCAGGCCTCCTCGTCTCTCCCGCCTTCCAGGGTTCCTTTGAATCCTGCCCCATCTGGGGTAGAGTTGAGTCTAAACCCTCAATGGTCCCCAGATCCCCAAGGTGATCACTTCCAGCTCCCCTCGACACCAGAGGCATTCGAGGCAGCCAAGGGCCTTATTCGCCTCACAGCAGAGGAGAGACAAGTCGCCGGTGACCACGCGGCCCCAGTTCCAATCAAGGGGCAAACCAACAACGATGGCGTGCCGATCCCCATCTGCAGTGCACCTCTCCCCAGCACGGCCCACCCACACTGGGGAGCCGCATCAGTCCCTGCTCTCTTGGCACCGCTCTCCAGCAGCGCAGAGTACCGCTCCTCCGTGGTCCCCCTACACGGAGACCGTGGCATCAGAGATGGAAACCTATCACTCCAATAGGGCGAGGAGCAAGAGGTCCAGATCCCACCATGACCACCAGCCCTACCTGGCACCATGGCCTCTGCAGTGGCAACCTTCGACGCAGTGGCCCTTTTGGACATCCTGGGCGTATCACCAGAGCCAGGGGCAGATCTAGGGCTCAAGGTCCAGGTCTGCATCGGTGTCCCTGGTGTCCTTCGTCCCCCCACAGGCACCGCCAGCAGTTATAGTCCCCCTACAACTCCAGCACCAACCCTCCCAACACCAGCAGTGCTGATAGCTGCATCATTGGTGTCACCGGCGTTGACGATATCGGCACCGCCGGAATCAACAATTTTGGCACTGACTGCCTTGGCAGCGGTTTTTCCACTTCCAGTGGCCCCAGCACCTCACGTTTCGGACCTATGGGCTCAGCAATACTGCATGCCCCGAGACCCACGGGACACTGAAGGGAGTGAGCAGGGTCTGCTGCCACGCCTCTCCTCCTCATCTTCCCTTGATGAAGCTGAGTCAGGGACGTCGACGGCCCCAGCTTAGGAGGATAACAGGGTCCTCCAGCAGCTGTTACGTCATGTTGCCCAGAACCTGCATACAGACGGAAGAGGTGGTGGAGGAGTCCGACCCAGTTGTCGATATCCTCGCGCCCTCCAGACCGTCTCTTATCACCTTGCCCTTAATAAAGACCATCGTAGAGACAACAAAAACCCGATGGCAGACCCCTGCATCTCTGGCCCCTATGGCCAAGAGGAATGAGAAGTGGTACTTTCTCCCTTCTAAGAGATATGAACATTTATACACCCACCCACCCCCCACCTCCCTGGCAGTTAATGCAGCCAATCAGTGAGAGCGCTAGTGCTACCAGGGCCCCTCCCCTAAGAATATGGATGCAAAAATACTAGACTTTTTCGGAAGGAAGGTCTATTCCACTGGGGGACTACAGCTGTGCATTTCAAATCAACAGGCCATCGTGAGCAGATACGCACACAACACCTGCACTGCGATGGCCACGTTTGTGGAGGTAATGCTGCAGGACTCTCACTCAGAGTTCTTGGCATTGGTGCAGGAGGGAAAGCTGATCTACCAAGCGTCCTACAGGCGGCATTGCATGCAGCAGACACAGCCTCACGTACAATGGCCACGGGGGTTGTAATGAGGAGGAGGTTCCTGGTTACAGGTCTTGGGTCTGCCCCATGGAGTCCAACAAACAATCAAGGACCTCCCCTTCGAGGGTTTGGCCCTCTTTTCCAATAAGACCAATAAGACTCCATAGTCTGAAAGACTCAAGGGCCACCCTCAGATCTTTGGGGCTCCATACCGCAGCCACTCAACGTAGGCATTTCTGGCTGCAGCCTCCCTCTAGGTTCTACCAAACTCAGAATCACTAGGAGGAATAGGAGTGGTAGAAGGAGGCAGCACCGCTCCTTAGGCCATGGCTCGGGCCGGCCCCAAACCAGCCTTTTGAGGGTGCGGTCGAAGATGGTACACCAGTGCTGGAACCCTACTTACCAAATACTGTGATGAGTGGCTGAATTGCTGGTCAAAGAAGCATAATTATCAAGGGCATATCAAAATAATAAAGAAGTACACACCAGATACACACATTTGGATGGTGAAAGTTTGACTCAAAATTATGATCAACGATAATTCATCCGGGTTGTGGCCAGATTATCTGTGAAAGAGGTTTAGTGACCCAGGTAGTAACAGAAAAAATGTATGAGAGTTTATTACTAAAAATATTTTGTACAAGACTATTTTCAAGGAGACTTTACCATTGCTATCCTTACCAGCAGTGAATGGATCTCTGCATAAGGCACAGTAATATTTTTTAATTAGGTGATTAGAGTAGTGGTGATGTGCTTCATTAGGGCATTCTTGGAGAGAATTAGGAATGTGTGCCCTTGATTATAAAAATAATTAAATTCGAATAATTGAAGTTCAGAAAATAAAGGCTGTAATGTATATTGCACATCATGTAAAAGCCTGTTGCTATCAAAGATAGATGTATGTTGAAAGTTGAATTTATAACTGTCTGACAAATAGTAAAATATTTAAAGAGCATCATGTTCCCTAAATCTTCTACAGAGTACTGGTCTCCTATTATCTTCAGTCATCAACTCTGAATGAGAGCTTGCCTTAGAAAATGAGACTTAAATATGGTTGGATAAATTCCTGAATCTGAATACAGAGTAGTGAACATCTTGCATATCAATCAGACCAACAATCTGTGGACTATAGTAGATCCAGCTAGAATGAAGGGGGCATACAACATCGACGTTTTATCAGATGAGACAGTTTGCCATGGACTTAAATTCAGAAGAGACCAGAAAACTCTCTGGACCAATGTAGGTTAGGAACCATCACGACAATCACACTTTAAATCTGGGGAAACTATTGGGTGGTGTAGTACTGTAGTTGCACCTCAACATTATGCTGAAAATGGATTTTGAAATAGCAGTCTGAAGAACAAGACATGATTTATTTCTGTAATAGATGATCTTAGACAATGTGTCTGGTTATTTGACACCTCTTGTTGATAAAGTAACTTCTAAACTTGCTGGGACTAAGGACTGTTTTTCCAGGTATGAGACTTTTCAAAGAAGGAAAGTATGTCAACGTGGATGGCCAAGTCTGCACTAAATAATAGTTGGTTACATCTTCTAAAACCTTCCTATGAACTTCATGTGACAAACTTCTGCACAAGTACTGCATGAATGAAGTCTCAAGTTACTATTTTCTGGATCCACTGATGAGTGACTATCAGGAAAAGGCAAACAACGTAAAAAAAATAGTATAAACTCCTTAGATTGCCATTTTCTTTTGGCCATATGCCTTCAGTCAGGTTTAGACAAGCAGAGGCTTCACTTCCTCCTTCTTCCTCTAGACCAGGAATGGGCAAACTTTTTGGCCCAAGGACCACATCGGGGTTGCAAAACTATACGGAGGGCTGAGTAGGGAAGGCTGGCCCCCCCCAAACAGCCTGGCCCCCACCCCCTCCCACTTCCTACCCCCGACTGCCCCGCTCAGAACCCCTGACCCATCCAACTCCCCCTGCTCCTTGTGCCCTGACTGTCCCCTGCTGGGAACCCCACCCCTAACCGCTCCCCCGGGACCCCATCTCCTATCCAACCACCCCTTCTCTCAGTCCTAACTGCCCAGCCCCCTGTTCACACCCCCACCCCCTGACAGGCCCCCTGGGACTCTCACATCTATCCAACCCCGCTCCCTGACTGTCCCACCCCCTATCCACACCCCTGCCCATTAACAAGCCCCCCGGGACTCCCATGCCTATCCAGCCCCGCCTGCTCCCTGTCCCCTGACTGCCCCCTGGGACCTCCAGCTCCCCGCCCCCTTACCATGCTGGAGCCAGCTACGCCGCCGCGCTGGCTGGCAGGAGCGGCAGGCCAGAGCACTGGCAGCGCAGCACGCTGAGGCTGCGGGGGAGGGGAAACAGCAGGGGAGGGGCTGGGGACTAGCCTCCCTAGCCGGGAGCTCAGGGGCCAGGTAGGACAGTCCTGTGGGCTGGATGTGGCCCGCAGGCCGTAGTTTGCCCACCTCTGCTCTAGACCCAGTCACTTAGTGAGGCAAGCAGAATAGCTCAGATGGAGAAGTCTTCAAAAAGTTATATTAAAAAAAAATTAAGGTGCAAGACACTCTCTTCACCAGTAGAGAGGGTAATACTTGGTCTAAGGAAATTGACTACTCACAAATGGGAAGAGTCAAGCAGAAATTAAGAACAGCAAAGTCAAAAATAAAATGTCTTGAGCTATTAAAAAGTTTGACCAAATGGAAAAGAGTGACTGTCTAAAAGCCCAGAACATGCAGGGGCTGCAATTTCTTTTGGAAATGGAGGAGGCAGACTAGGCAACGCTGTTCATTTGCTGCACATTGATGCAACAAAAGAATAATTTGTGGTGGAAAGCTGCTACAGACAACTCAGGAACATTTTAGAGAAGTACTGAGGCATCTGGCCATGACTGATGAAAACAGAAACTATACAAACCTACCAAACATCCCTTGCCACAAAGTGAACAAGAGGATAAGAATAAGTGTGTCTTCATCATGGTCATCCTCCTTTACAAGTTCACCTTTAGAGGAGGTTTGCACTTATAGTTGATCCATGCAAGAGCATCAGAAGTCACACCCTACCTAATAGGAGCTAGGCAAATAAAGCTTCTAGGAAGACCCTGCTGTTACTCATACAGGAGACCCAAATCATCCAGGAGTATAGAGCCTGCAGCACTCTTCTTCCCCATACCTACTGTGGAGGGAAAATATCAATAGTAATTGTCCTCTAGAGACTGGATTGTGGTCAGAACATTTCCCAAGATGTCCAAAAACTGAAAAATCTGATCTAGTCTGTTTTACCCCACAATTCACCAACTCTTAAAGCACTTCAGTATTTTATCAGTTCTCACAAGAAACCTGAAGAGATCCTGCTAAGAAGGGCTGGACTATGTGGGATTCAACTGGCTCTTTTTTAAAAAGGATACCTTAATCTTTCCATTGCCTAGCATCTCCTGGAATACTATTGTTCATTAATACTGTGTCTATCATGGGAACTCTGCTTGAAAGTAATAGAGTAATTAGGAACCCAACAGCCCCTCAGATTAATAGTTTTTTAAACAATTCAACAATGAGCTAAGTGCAAGATTTTTAAGTCTATGTATGAACACAAAATGTAACATGGAGAATTGTGCCAACAGGAATATTTTCTACTATTGTCCAAGTAGAGGACGATTGAACTGTTCACTTGCAATTTTTTGAGTTACGAGGTGATCTGTAAATTACTGTGTTTATAGTATGGATACACACAAGTGTGGGTGTGTACGTGTGCAAAAAGACAGATACACACACTAGCAGTGTTTTGAAAAGACTGTCAAGGTCCTTTAACCTCCTTTCCTCAGTCAGCCACCACAATTGATGTTCCCTTCACAGAGACATCTATTGGTTGTCTCATGGTGACTTTTGAGACCAAAACATTTGTGTTTTAAGTTATAAAGTGTTAACATTTTGAATCTCAACATCCACTGATATTGTACATGTTGTAATGATGCACACTGTAATATGGTAACACCCTGTTAAACAGAAAGATCTGATGACTATATTCATGTATAATTCTCTTTAGAGAAAAGCTAACTGTTGTAGTGATTGTTTTGTTTCTGATATTTACATGGCAAAGTTTTTTAAACATTAGAACTTCCTAAATTAAAATAATTCTATACCCCTGCCCGTAGTTTCCTGCAACTCTGAAAATTTAAATAGATAAAAATTTTAAAAAGCTTAATGTTTAGAGATGTCGTCAATTTAATAGAATATGACAAGATGATAATACCCTCTCTGTTGTAATAATGCTCATGCTGTACAACATGGCAAAATTAATATTAAGGAGCCTTAACTTTTTTGTATTTTCTAAGTTTTTAAATTTTGAGTGAAAATACTGTTGTAATAGTTTCTACAAATTTCCTTTTTGAAGTAATAGAAAATATTTAGCATTTCAATAGTCTTAATTAAATTTTGGCACTCTCATCAGACTGAAGTATAAGGGGCACCAAGAGGTGATTTTGGTATTGCTTTTGTTGTGTTTTTCTTAGAGGAAATGTTTGCTGGACATCAGCACGTGGGCTGGCAAGTTGTAAGCAGCATCTTGGATTCATCTCAGTGGGCCAAAAGGGCTCTCTGTAGAACACTGTGATCTTAGCGCTTTTCTTCCTCCTCATCTCTGACCTGCTTGTGCCTATTGTTAACTGCTGGTGGCAGCATTCATTCTAGACAGTGGAAGAAGCTACATGTACACTTTTTCCAGCAGACAATGGCCCTTTGGCCACATGGTGTATATAATTGTACATTAACTGTATGTACCTCTTCTACCTGCATAGAATGCATAGCTTAGTCTTTCAAGTCTTTCAATCAACAAGATACATATGGTGGAAATTTTCTAATCTGGTACTTGAAACCCTGGCTGTTTTAAAATATGGTTCTCTATTTGTTTGTCCTAAAGCACTGACTTGAGATGCTAACATTAAGCAGGGGTAACTTATATTCCCCTGGCTCTGTTTTAGCTGCTGATCCTTTTTTCTACCTTCCTATAACTGTTGAATTTTATCTTGTGATATCTTTGAGAACATCAAAGTTCTCCTACCAATGAGATAAATGTACATGGTATCCCATAAGTCAGCTCAGAGGGTTCAACCACAAGTTATTGGGCTAGTTGCAGGAATCACTGGGAGTAATCTCTGGGCTGTTATCGAGGACGTCAAATTAGATTATCAAAATGGTCCCTTCTGGCCTCAAAATCTATGGATGTGCTGTCTAAGCAGCCACATGAACACCTTCTATTTTTTTATGTATATAATCCCATAATAAATATTGGAAGGCTAACGTCATTGCCATGACATGCTGAACTTCCACTGGCCTAGAAAGAGAAAATGTCACATCTTTTTTTTTTTTAATGTGGGTATCTGATGTGATCATGCCAAAATCTGCTGAAAGAGTGTTGCCAATGCTTTGAGTCAGGAAAAAACATATGTCATAGTATTTAAGGTTCAGACTCAAATGCCAACTTCTCATAATGCCCTTAGGCTTTATATGTCTGAAGAAAAATTCACTCCCACCACCTGTGGTTTAGGACATGCATATTTTTCTAAGAAGCTGCCGCAATAGCAATGGATAGATGGTTATTCGGTGAGTACTTGCACATGTCTGTTCCTGCTTATGTGTGTGCAGGCAAGTACATCAAAGTTGGAGGACTTTTTCCAATCACGGTACTCGTTGGGGGCGGGGGGAAGAGGTATCTCTGTCCTCCACACACACATGCATGTGGTTGAAGGTATAAAGGTGCGGAGCTGTCCTGATCTCCCCCTCAGTTGCTTCTTACCACATATGATCACTATGGCCTATGAGTGCATGTGAGCTTCTCACGCTTTCCAACATTTCCATTCAGAAATTTTTCTAGACTTTTGGTGTAAATAGATAGTTTAGTAATTGTAGTTTTAGCTAGGGGTGCTTGTTTTTCTAAAAAAAAAAAAAAAAAAAAAAATTCATTTTTTTTTTTTTGAGCTTCTAGCTTGGTATTGACTCATGCCTCAGGGCCTCGATTTAAGCACTGTCCTGACTGCAACAAATCTATTCTTGAAGCGTTTGAGAGAAGGACACTTGTGACACAAGTGCTCAATTTTAGTAGGTATAAAATCAGGACTAAGAAGTTGAGGGACGTCTGAGACAGCCTGATGGAAGCAGCTTTGTGCCCCATTTGGAGACCAGCTGGTCAGCACATGGGGATTCAGACTCGAGTGTGTCATGGAGTGCACCGCCAGACTTGGTGGCATCCCTGCATCAAAGAGAGCCAGAGAGAAGACACCATTCTCCATCTCCAGTACTGTGAAGTAACAGAAGGTCCATATCTTGACTTCTTCCCTATATCAATGGTCATTCTGTGCAGGTGCTCACAAACAACACAGTTGCATTGTTCTATCTAAAAAAGCAAGGTGGCGCCAGGTCAGACTCCCCCTTGCTAAGAGGCAATGAACCTCTGGTCTGTCTGCATCCGGAGCGAGATTACGCTCAAAGCATCTCATCTTCCTGGTCTCAGAATAGTCTATTTGATATTCTGGATTACATGCTTAAACTAAAGGATAAAGGAAAAAACCCTGAGTGTTCATCTGGCAGCTCTCTCCACTTTCCATCCTCTCGTGAAGAGAAGATCTGTGTTTTCCAGTCCTATGACCGTAAGGTTCTTGACAGGTTTGGACAGGCTTTTTTCTCCTATTAGGGACCCAGCACCACCCTGGGATCTGAATTTGGTTCTTTCAGTTTTAATGAGGCCCCCATTTCAACCTACAGCTATGTCCTCATTTTCTCATCTCTCAGTGAAGGTGGCTTTCCTGGTGGCCATTACTTAAACCAGAAGGGTAGCACAAATTCAGCCTTGGTAGCTGACCCTCTTTATGAAGACAAACTTAATGTGTCAACATTCCAGATTTCTCACTAGTATGTGTCAGATTTTCATTTCAATCAGCCTGTATACTTAACAACCTTTTTTCCAAAACCTCACTCTCAACAATGAGGAAGAACTCCTTATGCTGGACAAAGGGTGTTGGCCTTTAAACAGGATAGGAATAAAGAGTTTATGGCATCTCTGCAATTATTCATCTCCTTCGCTGACAGGATGAAAGGGCAACCTGTCACTGTGCAGAGGAGTTCTTCCTGGATTTCCTCTTATATTTGTCTTTGCTATGATATTACTAAGGTTCCACTATGTCAGAAGAGTTTTAGCATGCTCTACAAGAGCACAAGCTGTTTCCACTGCTTTCTTAGGTCATGTTCCCGTCAGGGCCATTTGCAGGGCTGTTACTTGGTCATCTGTTTGTATGTACACCGCTCATTATGCTCTCTCCCAGGCCTCAAGAAACTACGCTAGATTTTGGAGAGTGATATTGCAGCTTTGTTAAAATAGACTCTGATAACCTTCTCCATCTGGAATTGCTTGTGATTCACTTAATGTGTGGAACGGACATGTGCAAGCACTGGATGAAAAAATGATTACAAAGCTATTCGGCAACTGTTCTTCTAAATGTGCTGCATATGTCTATTCCATGACCCACCGTCCATCCCCTCTACATCAGAAACTCTGGCTTTCCAGTGTGAAGGAACTGAGGGGATTCGGAGCATTTCTTCACTCTTCAGCTAGCAGCATAAGTGTGCGAAGGGTGCATGCATCCCCAACAGGCACTGCTGTGAGAAAAAGTTCTCTGGCTTCCGTGCACTTTTGCACACACACCTAAAGTGGAATGGGCATTTGCAACACATCTTGAAGAAAGCCATTACTGAAGAGGTATGTAAATGCTTTTTCATTCACTGTCCTCTTTCAGAGCCATAGCAAGCCACTGGCCAACTCAGTCTGTTGTACACACCTAAATTTTGGTAATCTCCGAAATATGTTCTCTACGTTTCAGTAATTGTTCAAGCCTACATTTCAGTAATTGTACTAGCTACCTTCAGCTCTCCAAAAAAGTTGAGTTGTTCATATTGAGCCTGGATAAGGCAATTCAAACAAACACACATTTCAGGTCATTTCCCTCAACTTTGACATGTGGGTAATGCTTGCTGATGGCTACACTTTTGTTTGAGGGAGGAATTGGACTGGGGAGGGAGAAAAGAATTCTGTATTGGGCCCAAATGAATGCTAGTTCAAACTGCATGTTAAAAATTCTAAAGTAATCTTCAGTTATATTGGAAAATGCATATCTGAGATTTCAATTTTACAGGTTTTATGACATAAATCTTTGTAACTCACTGATATGTACATAAGTAAACTGCTGCTTTTCTAATCAGTAGTTTTACCTTCTCTATCAAATTAAAGTGATAGGGCAAAGTGACACAATTGGATCTTTCTGATTCATTTCTTTTCATGCCATTTAGAATGATGAGCAAGAGTAATTTGCCCTTATTCAGTGACTATAGATGTGGCTGGAGAAAGCCAGTTATTTATTGTTTGTATTAGGTTCTACCTATACTTTTGTATGGTAGGGAGCATGTTCACTTCACTTGCAAGTATAGCGGCCATTCTCCCTTCAGTAACTTCTCAAGCTTATAAAACCTCACTTTACTTGTGAAATGCTGGTTTGGGGATTGTCTCAACTAAATAAAGCTGTGGATCTTGAAAAGCAACTGTATGAGATTAATTCCCTTATACCAAGGGAATCAAATATGGCCATTATGTACAGTATTACTTAAAGAAACCAAAAGGTGTGAGAGGAGAGAGAATTTTTCAAATAAAGCAGTAATACTTGAGACTGTAAGCACCTATATGCCAGTAATGGCACTTGGCATATCTTGAAACTACTTTTGATTCAGTATTTCACAAAGGCATGCTCTTTTACAGTACGATGAACAGTGTCATGTCATGTTTCCTTATCCACAACTTCTTTGTGCTCCATGTTTAGTGTGATTGCCATTAAAAGCTTGCCAATGCCTTCCTTTCACCCTTACACACATACCCATTGTCAAAGGTGATGTTCCTAAAATATAAAACTCTTTTCTCATTTTTTTTTGTTTAATTGCCCTATTCGGACGGAAAAACCTGTTGGAACCTTAGATTTTGTGCTTGATGTTCACTAAATTACTTTCATTTTTTTTCAGACATCTGAAAATATTTATCCTTGTTGTAAATAACTCTAGACTCCCAATTTTGAAAAACTTTTCTAGTGTCCATATTTACACATTTAAATAAATGGACTAATTTTCAAAACTGTACCTAGCAGCTCTCATTGCAGTCTAACTTTAGGCATCCATTTTTGAAAATCTTGGCATCCCCTTTTGGTAGAAACAGCCCCTTCTTTTGGAGATCCACCATTACAAATGTATCTGAGGAGCTACACTTTGAGTGGAATAATTACTTAGTATAGCATTTACTTCAGATGCATCAAATGTGATACTTTTCTATATCTGTCATCTTTATATGCTTTTATTTTGTAGTTTAAGGTGAACATTCTATTTTCTGTAAAATTTCACACACTGTTGTTTGGTATGCTTTCATACGAGCCAAATTGAAATTCAGATTATTTTTGGATCATATTTTATTAGATACTTTACTGATGTTTGGCATGATTTGACTCTGAACTTTTCCCAGTTTTCTCCTCATTTATCTGGCCCTTTTTTATTAAAACAACAAGGAGTCCGGTGGCACCTTAAAGACTAACAGATATATTTGAGCATAAGCTTTCGTGGGTAAAAACCTCACTTCTTCAGATGCATGGAGTGAAAGTTACAGGTGCAGACATAAACATACTGACACATGACGAGAAGGGAGTTACCTCACAAGTGGAGAACCAGTGTTGACAGGGCCAATTTGATCAGGCTGGATGTAGTCCACTCCGAACATTAGATGAGGAGGTGTCAATTCCCTAGGGCCCCTCCTCTACTTGTGCTACATTGATGACATCTTCATCATATGGACCCAAGGGAAGGAGGCCCTTGAAGAATTCAACCTGGATTTCGACAATTTCCACCCCACCATCAATCTCAGCCTGGACCAGTCGACACAAGAGATCCACTTCCTGGACACTACAGTGCAAATAAGTGATGGTCACATAAATACCACCCTATACCGGAAACCTACTGACCACTGTACTTACCTACATGCCTCCAGCTTCGATCTAGGACACCTCACATGATCCATTGTCTACAGCCAAGCCCTAAGATACAATCGAATTTGCTCCAATCCCTCAGACAGAGATAAACACCTACAAGATCTTTATCAAGCATTCTTAAAACTACAATTCCCACCTGGGGAAGTGAGGAAACAGATTGACAGAGCGAGATGGGTACCCAGAAATCACCTACTACAGGACAGGTCCCACAAGGAAAATAACAGAACACCACTGGCCATCACATACAACCCCCAGCTAAAACCTCTCCAGCACATTATTAACGATCTATATCTTATCCTGGAAAACGATCCCTCACTCTCACAGACCTTGGGAGACAGGCCAGTCCTCGCTTACAGACAGCCCCCCAACCTGAAGCAAATACTCACCAGCAACTACACACCACACCACAGAAACACTAACCCAGAAACCAATCCCTGTAGTAAACCTCGTTGCCTACTCTGTCCCTATATCTACTCTAGTGACACCATCAGAGGACCCAACCACATCAGCCACACCATCAAAGGCTCATTCACCTGCATGTCTACTAATGTTATATATGCCATCATGTGCCAGCAATGCCTCTCTGCCATGTACATTGGCCAAACCGGACAGTCCCTACGTAAAACAATAAATGGACACAAATCGGACATCAGGAATGGTAACGCACAAAAGCCAGTGGGAGAACACTTCAATCTTCCTGGACATTCTATAACAGATTTGAAAGTAGCTATACTTGAACAAAAAAAAACTTCAGAAACAGACTTTAAAGAGAAACAGCAGAACTAAAATTCACTTTCAAATTTAACACCATTAATTTGGCCTTGAATAGGGACTGGGAGTGTCTGGCTCATTACAGAATCAGCTTTGCCTCTCCTTGAATTGACACCTCCTCATCTGTTGTTCGGAGTGGACTACATCCAGCCTGATCGAATTGGCTCTGTCAGCACTGGTTCTCCACTTGTGAGGTAACTCCCTTCTCGTCATGTGTCGGTATATTTATGTCTGCATCTGTAACTTTCACTCCATGCATCTGAAGAAGTGAGGTTTTTACCCATGAAAGCTTATGCTCAAA
Source organism: Chelonia mydas (assembly GCF_015237465.2). Classification (NCBI taxonomy): domain Eukaryota; kingdom Metazoa; phylum Chordata; order Testudines; family Cheloniidae; genus Chelonia; species Chelonia mydas. The sequence continues at coordinate 33,126,464 of NC_051245.2, read as the reverse complement.
TATATGTTAGTCTTTAAGGTGCCACCGGATTCCTTGTTTTTTGTAGATACAGACTAACACGGCTACCCCCTGATATTTGTTGTTAACAAATCTTTTCAAGTTTTTTACTCTATCTTGTGCACTTTTGTTCAACATTTATCCAAAAAGAATGACTATGTTTTTGGTGTACTATTGCTTTATGTCTTGTTAATGCTTATCCACATTTAGTGGAGGAATAGTGTTTATTTGTCTATCATTTTGTCTGGTCAATCCCAACAGCTAGTAGTTTGAAAGCACTGCTAGACTGGCACTTTGGGGATGACTACACTTGGTATGAGACACAAGGTCTCTTTCGCTACAGAAAAGATACTTTTATGGTCAAGCTTGACATGTGTAGGTGATTGACTTCATAATATTACTGGATCTGAACTTGTGTATCTACGTTCTTGGGGAAGGGCTATTTGGAATGTTGTCTTCTCTTAAATAACCTGTCATCTTCACTCTCCTTACCAGCACAGTCTTGGACACGGTGTTGAGCTCTGGTTGTACTAATTTATATAATGGACATGGGACATATCTCACTGGGTTTGAACGTTGGTGGTGATTTTTTCTTCTTTTTTTTTAATTTTCAAAATTAGTGAGATAAATATATAAAATGTTAGGAGGCAGTAACTAAATCTAGAGAACAGTGGAACAGGAAAGGGATGACTAAAGCTAAAGGTGGGAGGATTGCACAATTAACGTGGTAAGCTAGGATTTTTAAGCAAGTAGAAATACAATGTCATACAAGTGATTAATCACTTTTACAGGCTGTCCAAAAGATGTTGACAGTATGTAGAGGAGATCGGAGGATAGGAAAGGATAAATAAAAAGAAAAAGCTGAAAGAAAAATGGATAGTTTAACTGTCACGTATAAAGATGGATATTAAAATAAGTAAAGATGATTGGGAAGGATGAAAATGTACACAAAACCGAAGAAAAACAGGTGGGAAAACCCCACTGGACACTTATATCTGCGTCAAAACAGCTTACTGAGAGCATACTAGGGGAGCAAAGATTTGGGGCGGGGGAAGCTTAGCAGATCATATCAAAAAGAGGGAAATGATTAAAAGCATATAAATCAGTACTTAATAATGGAGAGAGAGGGGCACATACAGAAGAGTAATTGCCATTATGCTTTTACAGATACACAATCAAATTATCAAATGATGCAGATAAACAGCCCAAAGTGATGGAAACAAGAGAGAGGAGAAACAATCCGCAGAAAATAACCAAATGGGGAAAATGAGACAACAATAGAAAGAAACATAGAACTAACTAGAAAAATAGCCAATATATGCAACCACAAAAATATATAAAGATGATATACATTTCTTACCAGTAACAGTGGCCAATGAAAGGCATAATACCTTTAACTATTACATAGAATGTAAGGGGCCTGAATATTGTAAATATAGAGATATGCATAACAAAAAATACAAATTTTCTTGTAAATAAAAAAGCAGATATCCTCTTCCTGTAAGCAACATAGCTGAAAGGATATATACAAATACAATGCTCCTAAAAGACAGTAGCCAGACACAACTTGTACTCTGAGTATCAACCTTGCTTTATATAAAATGAACATTGCGCATTACATTTTAATTGTGACTGGAAACAAAAGTTTTTAAAACTAACAATATAGAGGAATAGATAACGAAAATAAAACTCATGTCCTTGACTGTCTCGTCAACTGAGAAAATTTAATTCTAGCTAATATGTGTAGTACCTGATAGAGAGAACTCTCAAAACAAGGTGATCAAAAGGAAACAAAGCTATAATAATGTAAGGATACAATAATAACGGAGATTAGTCTGGACAGTCTGTCTTAATCTTAATGTTTAACAAAAAACAGTTTGGGTTTATTTAAGTAAAATGTATCAGTTAGGGATTTGTTAATGTTAAAAGGGAAGTTTGAGGAAAACAATCTAATTGGATATAGTGAATACAGTTTTAAAACAAAAGTTGATTAGATACAACAAACATGGATTTATGGGACAGTGAACCTGCTTATGGTATTAAGATGTCAAACAAAACTGAATAATGTTTATTTTGACTTCTAAAAGAATGATGTACATTAATCACATCCAGTATCATTGGCTAAGGTAAGAAATCATATTGCCAGTGTAACATTTAAAAAAAAAATTGACTTAAAACAATAGCAATAACATAATTCCTTTTGTAGACAGAAATTACTAGTGCTTGCTATAGGGAATGCTTTTGGGTATAAAAAGTTTGTTGTTGCAGCATCAAGGTTAAGAGTTTAAGTAATCAAAAATATACAATTTATAAAGTAATGGTAGTTTGCTATGCTGTATGTCTTGTATATGTGTGCATATTAGATATATCGTCTGCCTTTGACACCATTGATCGTGAAGTAATGTTGATTTTGCTATGGACAGATCTATTTTCAAGTGTTTGCATTCCTTTCTTGCAAAACATTCTCAGAGGGTAGTTTGAGGGGCAATTACTCTTCTTTGGGGGCACTCTCATGAGGGGATCTAGAGTTCAATGGGTATATGAAGTATCTAGTGGGAAGATATGGCTGTTTGACACCCACCTCTTTCTTCTAACCCAGCCAGTGCAGTCAAGTGTCATACTTAGGGTATGTCTACATAGTAATTAAACACTCGCGGCTGGCCTGGGTCAGCTGACTTGGCTTGTGGGGCTCAGGCTGATGGGCTTTAATCCGTGCTTAACTTGTACCAGAGCTCAGCCCCGGCACCTCTGGGTGCGTGGCAGTTCATAGCCCTGGCACCTCTTGGTTTGCTACATCAATTATGAATGTTAAAAAAATTAGTTGAGCCCTGGCACGTAATTGCTTGAGGCCCAGCACCTCTTTCATTACAAAGTAAGAACTGGATGTTAAATTACTGTATAGATGTTCAGGCTAAAGCCTGAGATCTGGAACCCTGTGAGAGGGGAGGGTCCCAGAGCCTTGGTTCCAGCCTGAACCCAAATGTCTGCCCAGCAATTTTTTAGCCCTGCAAACCTGAGTCAGCTGATCTAGGCCAGCGATGGCCATGCCACGGGTCTTTCATTCCTATATCGACATACCTTAAGTGTCAGGTTGAAATTGAGGCATGGATGAGGGCTGGCAGACAAACCCTAAATCCAAACAAGACGGAAATAATGCTGTTAGGTTGGCGAAAGTAGCTAGGAAATTTGGGGAAAGTAGCTTGAAGATTTGATGAAGGGGTTTGCCCCTTGGATAGAGGATGTTTGCCAGCCATTTAAAGTTCACAGTCTAAAGGTCTGATTAGAGTCCAAGCTGCTGTTAGATGATGAAGTAGCAGCTGTGGCCAAAGCAATGTTTGTTTTGCCAAGAGGGATGTGGTCATTGTTTTCGGATATAGACCTCGCTTCCAGGATTCATGCCTTTGCCACCTTGGGGTCAGACCAGATTGTTCTCGACCAGATCTGCAACTTAAATATATTCAGAAGCTGAAGCTGTTGTAGAATGTGGCAATCCACGTTTTAAACGGGGTATACTGCTATGAGCAATTAGAGAAGTGGTCTGTAATCTGCACTGGTCGCCTGTTGCAGTATTGCTAATCCCAAGTATTCAAAAACCATGAGTCAGGCCTCATCATGAGATGTTAAAAATAATAAACGGTTTACTTGCCTTCTTGTTTTTGAGCCTTTATAATTCATGTTTTCAAAATTTTATCTGCAAGGGCAAGAAACTTACTAACTTTATTTAAATGAAACCTGAGATTCACATGACTCCGGATACTGGGACTTTAAGAAAATCACCAAACATCCCAGGGCTCATGATAAAATTATGAGCATTGATAATGCTGCAGCTGACTTCTGGGTGGCATTTAAGGTGTTAACTTTGACTTAAGTACTAGAAGGTTTGGGAACTACCTGCCTATTTGAGTTTTTCTCCTCTTCTTCCTCCCTCCCCCACCTCCTCCCACCGAGTACAGCTACAGCTGCTATCAGAAGAGCTCAAGCTAAAGCTCTCTTGGTTTAAAAGAGAGGGTGCTGCTGACTGGTTGTTGTCTATTGCATTTTGTTCTTCTCCCTACCCCCACTTCATTTTGTGGAGTTGACAAGTTCCTGTAAATTAAGCAGCAAGGCTTGTGTGCACCATAATTTTGGTTTTTGCGACATTAATAAAAGCATAAAGATTTCAGTACAGAATCTGTTTCAACAGAGAAAGTATTCTATGGTGAACGCTTTCTGAACGTATATTTACATATGTGCATAGTTACAATTTTAGGTGCTGCAAATAGAATCATAGCTCTCAATTAACAAAAATTGTCAGATGTGAAAACATTATTTTTATATGTATATAACTAGCTTTTAATTTTTGGCACACATCAAAGGACCTAGTCTGCCAGTGAGCACTAGGTAACCAGAACATTTCAGCTCACAAGGTTCAGCTGGTTTTGAGTTGTGTATTCAAAAGAGTATTAAAATATACTCTGAATAGCAAAATATATATTTTAAATTTTCCCTAATTCAAAAATGGGTCATTCTTTCAAATAAAGCTCTGTGGACTCAGAGCAAAAACGGAAAATCTCAGTTGGAAAGGATAACTTTACAAAAAGCATGTGAAAACGAGCAATTGCAGTAAAAGTTGTAATGTAACTTTTGCTACCATGAAAGCTATCCCATAGACGATTTTGAACAAAATGATCGAAGGAGTGGTAATTGTGGCTGTAAATTGTGGCTCAGCTTGTGATACAGAGTGGAGTTCTGGGATAGCAGGGGGAGCACAATCTTTGCTACACCTTTGAAAAGGGTATGGGCTTGTTTCCCTTATCCTGTTCACACCCATCTAGGCAGAGGTGGGAAACCTGCAGCCCGTCGGTAATCCACTGGCGGGTTGTGAGACAGTTTGTTTACACTGACCATCTGCAGGCTCGGCTGCCTGCAGCTCCCAGTGGCTGTGCTTCGCTGTTCCCAGCCAATGGGAGCTGTGGGAAGCGGTGGCTAGCACATCCCTGTGGTCCGTGCCACTTCCTGCTGCTCCCATTGGCTGGGAATGGCGAACCGCAGCCTCTGGGAGCTGCGGCAGCCGTGCCTGTGGACAGTCAATGTAAACAAACTCTCACTTGGCCTTTCAGCGGATTACCCTGACAGGCAGCGTGCGAGCTGCAGGTTGCCCACCACTGATCTAGGGGCATCCAGCATTGCTTCTAGACTCAAGGAGTCCTTACACATTTGTAGCTCAGGGGCTGGGGCTGATTCCAGCCCAGCACAGAGGTTAAACGGGGTATGTCTGTTACTCGCACCCCTATCCCTTGCTAAGTAACTCAAGGTAAGTCACAATCTGGCCCCAAATGTATTACAAATTTGCTAATGGTGATAAAATGGTAGATTTAGCAGACAAGATGCAATTTAAACACATTCTACCAAATGATATAGATATTTAGGCCAGCGTATAGAAATGCAGTTTAATTATACTCGTTATGTAAAAGCTGGAAGCAATAAAGTGAAATAACTATAGGGTGTGGTTAAGTTTAAATTTAAAGGGGTATAGACTTGTTTATAGTCATGTTTAATGCACTGGCTGCCGATAGTCAAATAAAATGTTGCTTATTACTTCTACTCTTGGCAATAAATAAGTCTTTAAATCAACAACTTGTTACTACTTATATCCGTCATGAGAGGTATCTAAGTGATATGCAGACGTTGCTTCTGGGTGTGAGTGGGAGGATGGAAAATAGCTCATTTCTTCAGGATGTGGAGAAAGGAATCCAAAAGAGATTTAAAGCTCTAGTGTATGCCAACAACAATTTTATTATTATTGTTCAACAGTGAGGTTAGTTAGAAAATCAAGAATGCTTTACTGAAATAATTGTAGATGAAACATGTCTCAGAGCGTGAGAGGAGTGTTTTAATTTTGAGTCTGTACCATCTCCCCAACGCTTCAGACCCACCTTAGGAAAAAACAGGTTAAGACTCGCTTTGGAGACCAGAAATGATTAGTGCCATTCCTAGCTCAGCCAAAGAAAGTGTTACTGGAAAGTGCTCTGTCCCCAGGGCTGAATGCACTGCCTTTGTAATGCTTCCTGTCTCCACCTCCAAGAGAACTGGGCCTAAGGATTGAATTTGGGTCTCTTGTGCAGCAATGAAATATTAACCAGAGAGCCAGTTTTTTAGGGGTGTGTATTAGAGTAGCTAATTAACCTAAAGATTCCAGCTGTGGAAAGCTTTAAGAAGCTCAGTCTATTCGCTTGTCAAAGAGAATGTGAAAAGGTGACTCAATCGCAGTCTATAAGTAACTATGCAGGGAGAGAATTTATAATAGAAGAGAGATCTTCAACCTATCAGGCAAATGTATAATGAGATCCAAGGACTGGAAGTTGGAGCTATCTATGTAAATTCAAACTGGAAATAAGGAGCAAATTTTTAATGAGGGTAACTAAAATAGCCATTTAACTCATTTACCTTGGGAAATGGTGGATTCTCCATCACTTGAAGTCTTTAAATCAAGATTTAATGTCTTTCTAAAAGATATGTTCTAGATCAGCCGGACGATACTGAGCTTGATACTAGAATTCTGGGTGAAATTATATGGCATGTATTGTGCAGGAGATCAGATGATTCTAATTGTCCCTTCTAGCCTTAAATCTTTTTTTTCTCTGAGAACAGATTTTGAGGCCAAGTCTAGTTAACAATGTTGTAACTGGGCAATTGGCTGTAACCTGGTTGTTCTGTAGAATACACAGGATTTATGTAACTTTGTTATGTATTTACATGGTAAAAGCCTGCTTCTCGGTATTGCTTATTAAAAATAGCCCTTCTTAAATATAAAGCTTTGTATGGGAAAAGATAACTGATTCACATGTGAGAAATTCATTTCCGCATAATTATGTGTCCCAGTGTTTCTAGCCCTGAAGCATTACAAATTTTTAAATTGAAATTGAGGCGGTAAATCTTTCTATAGAAAGATGCACGCTGTACTGTGTGCATTGTTACTGAAACAGTTTTACTTTGAAGCACAGAAAGAACACTTAATTTTTATTTACTATTATAAAAGAAACCCTTTGATTACAGGAAAAAGCTGACAAATATGAAAATATGACTGTGATTTGGGCAGAATTCCAGAGACTTTAGAGAGAATGATGCTTTTATCTTCAGATGGTCTTTGACTGCTGCATTTATTCCATTAATAGATCCAGTACGGGTAATGTCATACTTTGTGCATTTGCCTCTGTATCTGGCCTTTAGAGGAACTGGAAGGGGAAGGTATATTGATATGTAACTCTACTGGGAACTATGATGGAATAATATTCTGTTTCTTATTTCCCTTGAGTGCCTGGAACACTGTAGAAAAGTTCAGTTCTTGACAAATGTACATGCTCAGGCTTTTATTCTCCCTAATTACAATTTTAAATACACCAAAATAAGAATAAAATGATCAAAAGTCATTGCAAATTATATATAAACATATTATTTCAGCTTCTCATGAAGAGGTGGTAAATTAAGTATTTGTAATTTAATCATACCTAGCAATGTTGGCTAGTCTGGATTAAAGGACATTCTGTATGCACTTATACAGTAGAAATGAAGGTGTTCAAGCAGATAGATACGAAGTTTCATAGATACTGAGTTTCATAAGACTCTGCTTCTTAGTCAAAACTACCCTTCCCTCTCTCTGCTAATGTGTAGTTTTGGCTATGAAGCACTTAGGCTTGTGAAGCTATCTCACTAACATGGCTGCTACTCTGAAACCTCACTATAGTTGATATTCAGGTGCTTGCACGTCTTAGTTTCTACTGTGGAGAATGTCCATATATATAAAAATGAGCTCTGGATAAAAGCAACATGACTTGCATTGTTATAGTTAACTTACAGGTGAGAGACAAAGGACCCGTTTCTGAGGAATAAAACTGTTTTATATTAGAGGCTTCAGTTAAGGAACTCCTCCATCCACACACCCTAATTTATGCATATTGGAGGAGGATAAAGAACTAGATCTGGAACTGAGGTGTTACTGTTTATGCCAGGATTTTGAAATGCCCTGCAGATGTTACTATAAAAATTTAGACTACCCAACCCTGTATTCCCAAAACAAAGTTAAGTGAGGTCATTTGTAACTCAGTTTTTAAGGAACCTCTCACTAATCTCATTGCAGAGATTCTTAGTCACATGCTTTATGGTGATTCAAAGGCTTTAGAAAGTATGGTGTTGAAACATGCCCCCATCTCTTTCCAATACATGAAAGCCTGTCTTTTTAGTTAGGGATTACAGAATGGTCTGTCTTTATCATTGTACTCCATTTTTACCATATGTCCAAAAGTTTATTTTCACCGCAAGTTCTAATGATGATGAATATTTCTATAGGACTTATATATTTTAAAATCATTTTATGAAAAGTTATCCGTGCTCAGCACGCTGCCTCCTTCCCCTTCTTCTCTCCTTCCACCCCCTCCCCCCTGCCCCCCAGGGGTCTGGTAAATAAAAGTGAGGGTTATCCCTGTTTGATAGATAAGAGAAACTGAGACTCCTATTGGCTTTCTTGGAGCTAGAATTTCACCCAGGGAGATGAAGACTCACTCAAGTCCACACACAGTCAGTGGGATAGCCAGAATTAGATCTCTGCAGCAATAGGCTGATTTATAAAGTGCTGAGTAGTGCGTCACCTGAATGGAGCTGTGAAAAATCAGGGTAGTATTTTCCTAGGGAACCATGCTGATCTTTGAACATTATGTTTAGAGTCATACAAGCAAATAGTTACCGTATTTCCCCATGGTGTGACTAGGAAAAGCAATCTTGGAAAGACAATAATTCAGAAGTCTAGTAGATGCCACTGTGGTGTTTAAAAAAAAAAAAAAAAAAAGTCCCAGACACATTATGGTGAAAAGCCCAAAAGACGTGGGAAAATGTGGGGAAATCATGGTACTGTTCTGGACTCAAAAGTAAACTTGTGTTGCCCATTTTTAATCTGTGAAATATTTGTATTCACGGGAGGTATTATACTAAAGCTGATATTTCCTTTAATTTATTTTGAGCCTTATCATCCCCTAAGTGAGGATATTCCTGCATAATAGGAGTCAGGAGACTTCAGGCTCCCCTCATTTGGTTTCTTGAAGTCTTCTCTCATATTAATTAAGCTTGCATCATCTTCCCATAGATAAAACAGGAAAACAAAACAGCCCGCAAAATTAACAGGTCTCCAATATCAGAGAATGCAAGGGCCATCTATACTAAACCCTCACTGCAACTTTAATGTGGGCATCGCTACCAACTGTGGGCTTTAGCCTGCACCTGTTTCCCCATTCCCACCCACCCAAAAAAGGAAATTGTGACAAGTTATGGTTTTGGTGAGGACATGATGCCATATGCACATCAGTCCATCTAGCCCTCTCCTACTTCAAGCACAGATCCTGAATAAGATCACAGTGCCCTTATTATACCTCCGGATTCAAAATCTGTTTGATTCCCCCATACCCCCATTAGTGAAACCAAAAGATAGGGTGTGGTACTACATTTTTGTTTTACATAAATTCTGTTGACTTCTGTCATGTGGAAACCATCTTCCTCTAATTGACCCAGGGCTGACTTTTCAGAAGCCCACCAAACTCTCTAAATGTAAAATATGTTTGGAAGTAAGAGGAAAAAAACAAATTGCTGGGAGAATTAAAATGCTCACTGACTCGCCACTTGTCTAATCTGTTGTGTTTTTGAGCTCCCCTACTGTCTATGGCTTCCCATTCAGCCCAGGATTTCTTTTTGTAGCTCTGAATGAAGTTAGCTGAACTGTTTACCATAACAACACAATATATAAATATGTCATTCACACTGTGACAAAACCCTGGAATGCCAAGCCAATAGACTTCAGCCAAAAAAACAAAAATAAACCATTAAAAACAACGTATTATAGAGCAATTCAGAGGACTCTTTTATACTGTTAGAAACATAGGACTTTCCATGCTTTAGTATTTGTTCCAATGGCTGTCATATAATTGAGAAAAGTGTAAAACACCCATAATGTACCTACTTATTTTGTATCATATAATAGTATAATTCTTTTTAGCCCAACCTTGTGGTCATTCCCTGAAGCTGAGGAACTGCTTGTTGCATTAGTCTAGAAGCATAATTACAGATGCTATTCTTACTAGCATACAAGCCGTTTCGTTCGCAGTATTGTAGATCTGTTGGTCCCAGAAAATGAGGGACAAGGTGAGTGAGGTAGTATGTTTTATTAGACCAGCTTCTGTTGGTGAAAGACAAGCTTTTGAGCTACCCAGAGATCCTCTTTAGGTCTGGGAAAGGAACACAGAGTGTCACAGCTAAATACAAGGTGGAAGAGATTGTTTAGCCTACGTAGTTAACACACATTGTAAGAGACTATTTGAAATGAAGTTGCCTGTTAATGCCTTTACAGATACAAGACAAAAAGTGGGGGGTATAGGGTTGCAGATTGTTGTAATAAGACTGTGACTTTTAGTGTCTAGCAAAATTGTCAATTTCAGATTCATCTTTTGAAGGTGGTGTGCAGGTTTCCGATGAGGATGCAGAGGTCAGATATGCAATGATCATTTTGTGAAAAGTGTTTGCCCATGGGTGATATGCTGTTTTTGTCTTTTATCGTTTGTCTCTGAGTTCATTCAAGAGCATAGTGGTGGTCTGGCTTCACCCACATAGTTGTTAGGGCTTTTAGTGCACTGGATGAGGTATACCACATGTTGTGATAGGCAGGAGTGACGAAAGCTCCCTAAAAGGGGGGGGCACTGTGCCTGAACTGTGGCTCCACCCCCTGTGCCTCCCCTTCCCCCCAGCCTCTGCCCTTGCACTGCCCCTTCTCTCTGAGCCCCCGCCCTCACACTACCTCTTCCCTCAAGGCCGCGCTCCCACACTGCCTCTTCCCCACAAGACCCCACCCCCTGCTTGCTCCTCTCCATCCCCTCTCCCCCATTGCTCGCCCTTATATCCAGTAAAAAGTGGGAAGGCATAGCCCTCCCACTCTTAAAAATGGTGGGACCACGGTCCCCTCCTGTTCCAGTGCCCCTGTGTGTAGGACCGATGGATCTTGAAAGTGGTGTTGTGTGTTGTTTCTGTAATGCATTTGCTTCACTTGAGTTCCACAGTCAGATTAATATATTTAACAATGTTAAATGTGTTACCTTTTTAATTTAATGGCATTGTCTGGCTTCTGCGAAAAGAAAAGAAGCCTTATGCCTTCCGTTATTTCATGCTTCAGTAGTATATATCCTTTCTTTCCTTAAACTTTCAAAACCAGAGTTATATGGTCTGATTTGTAATTCCGTTGATTTCAATGCAGTTACATTTGATTTACACCAGTGTGTGAGGAGAGTGAAGCCCCTTAGACAGCTGTTTAATTTTTAGAGTGTTTTTGTTCTTAATTTGACCCCTAATATTTAGTTTGTTTGCTATTTATGGTTAGATTATATTTGTGTCTCTTTAAGGGTTTAGATTTAATGTTCAAGTCAAATAGTGCTTAGCTTTTACCATATCAGTGAAATGTTGTTAGGAAATCTCATTTGGTTTTTGCATATGGTTTCCTGAGGGTCACTTGTAATTGATACGTTCCAGGAACTATGGAGAAAAAGATAGCTTGTGTTTTCTCGTTTATAAGAATGTGTGTCCAGTATTTGGTAGCTGAATCCAGTTGAACGAGGATATTCTCCATAAGGTGTCAGTTAAGCAATTTGGTTCATACTCTTTTCTGACTAAGTATTTTCAAATGTTCCTGATTTCAGAAAGCCGTACTTTCTGTGACTGTTGCAGCTAAAATGCGTCTCCTACATTCAACAAGAATTTTGTATTGGTTCCAGAGCACTGTGAAATGCCTGATTTGGGGCTTGAACTGTTTTAAAGATGCCTCATCGATGGCAGCCCACACGACTGTTTTGTGGCTTGAAAAGATCACTCAAAATAACAGTAGTAATGAGCACACTATCCTATCTTGTCTCAGTGGTGTCCACATTCAAATTTTAGTCTGCATGACTGTCTGTGTGTTTCCTTTATACTCTGTTTAGATTAAGGGTTTCCTGATCAGAGTATAGTATCAGTGCTATATCTTTTAATAAGAGTTCAGCGGTCAACCTATAGAACAGTTCTTTCTGAAATTTTCCAACCCTGCTGCTATAAATTCTTTAACGTTTTCCCAGATTTTGTGTTCCTAATGTGTATACTGTAGATTATAGATAAGCAAGCATAAGCAGAAAAGTATGCTACTAATTTTCATGCTATCACCTGCATAGTTCCCTGTTTCACTTATGTATACCTGGTACTTTTTTAAAAAAGGGGGGGGGTGGGGGAGTATTGAATTAAGCCACATTTCAGACTCACTCTTTGATTCTGGGAAGTACATAATTAGTATGGACACTTATTTACAGGTCTTACATACACAAATAGCTAACATAACTTCTCAGAGAGAGAGAAAAATGTACCATATAATTGAGAATAACTCTTACCGACGAAAAACAATATTTATAAAACACACAATCTGGTTTAACTAGATAAATCTGTTCAAGGTTGTATTTGCTTTTAGACTCTTGTTCATTTTCCTCCATCCAGTTATATCCTTGGATGATAAGTTGTGTATTGCATGTCTAAGGAGAAACAGATGTTCTGAAGAAGACATGGAAACTAAATGAGTTTTCTGTACAAAAAGTCATTTTAAAAAAGAGTGTCATGTCCTAATCGAGTGCTTAGTAATTCCAGTTATAAATAAGGAACAAGAAATGATGCTAGGCACTAAATTCCATTTTATTACATTTTTTGGCAGATGAAAATGAAGCAAATGTTCACGTACGTGGGCTTTCCTAGAACTGGCGAATTCATTAGCAATATTACAAACGTTTAGGGTGTCTCTCGATACAACTGCTGTATGAAATCATTCATCCCTCCTTGGATATGTGAGTGAGGATTGTGTATAACAAGGCTTTTTTCTCCCAACTTTGCATTAAGAGTGATTTTACTTCTTAAAAAATATTTAATCCATCCAAGGGGTAGCCCAGTAAATAATAATTTATCAGTAACTTGTTAAAGTGTCATGTCATGAATGTGTATTGTTTGACATTGGGGAGGGTTTTTTAATTAATATGCTAATTGCTCTCTGTGCTTCTGGTCATTTTAATGCTTTATTTTAAGAAATCAGCTTATTTGTTGGAACCTCTGCTTAGATTCTGCCACTGTGCTTTGATTCCAGGAGTGTGAGAGATAGCATCTTGGTGGTATGTAGGCAAATTCCTTTTATGCTTTTGACAAATTCCTAGCTGTGGAGTTGTATTTTCTTTACTAATCTTTGGTATCAACAGCAAATGACAGTGGCCAGTTATCCCAAATTCTTGTGTGGATCTGTGTTTGAGGGGATTTTGTATAGTCATGTTTGTTAAGGGTAATTGTTGGCTCTGCTGTTATCAGTTGGTAGGATGATGCTGTCTTCCTTTGAGGCATGCAATAGTTTGTGTTCACTGCAAGCTACATTCTTTTTGCCCTTTGTAGTAGATAACACATTAGTTGACTTCATAATTCCCTTTTATTTTTAGTTTGGCTGAAAAATCAGCTATGGGGGAGAGCTCTGGCTATCTCTGGAATTTTTTTTTCTTTAATTGAATGGTTTTATTGAAGTCTTTTGGGTACAGTGGTAAGAAGCAGCAACTCAAAAAGAAGGAATATCTGTATTTTGCTCCATGTCAGTTCATATTGCAAGTTAATTATACTCAGGATTAAGGAAACACTTTTCTAGATAGATCCCTATATTTATGTCAAAAATCAGCTTAACAAAGACACCATATTGGCACTGTGTGCTGCTGTATAATGAAGATGGACCACACTGTTTTGAAAACCTCCATTTTATTTGATTGGAAGGAAATTCTAGTTGAGGTTTTGTTTTGTTTTTTTCTTTTGCTATGATGAAAAATCTAAGGTGAGACATTTTCAATATGGGAGCCTGAAGTTAAACTGCTAAAGAAGTGCCTAAATATAGATTATTTAAGTCGCTTGACGTTCAGTGATGCTGAGCTCCTGAAGTGCTCAGCAGCTCTGAAAATCAGACTACATTTAATTAAGCATCTGAATGTAGCTTTAGGAATCTAACTTTAGGCATCCAACTTGAAAACTTTGGCCTAAATAACAATCATTCCAGTCGTTCTTTACGTTATATAAAGAAATTTAGTCCTAGTCTGAGAATGGGTAAAAGACATTTTTCAAAAATCAGGAGTGTGAGGGAATTAATGAAAGTGTCAGTGCTGCCCATGTGGTGCTGTACTGACCTTAGTGGATGTTACAGTTGAAGAGGGAAATCTTATGGTTTCTCTCTGTGAGGGGAGCTGTTCAGGGAACTTACTATGGGGAGAGAGAAAAGGAAAAAAAAGGCAAAGAGTTTACTGACAAGCTGAAGTGTAGCAGAATCCTCCGCTTTGAGTTAAGGGAGAAAAAGGGATTGCAATGAAGCTCCTTTTGCAAGCAGCAGCACTTAATACTACTTAGCACCTAAGCCTTGATTCAGTAAAACATTTAAGCATATGCTTAACTTTAGGCACAATTGTAATCCTATCTCTATTCAGAAAAGCACTTGTGTGTGCTTAAATACCTTTGTCTTCAATGGAACTGCTCCCCTACTTCGTTAAGCGTGCGCTTGAGTACTTTGCTGAGTAGAGATGGGATTGCTATTTGTGCATGTTGCTGGAACATGGCCTATCCTCTCCCTTCCCAGAGCCACGGGGGACACAGGAACTCTGCAAACAAGAATAGGAACACAGAGGGGGGATGAACAGGAACTCCAGGGGAAAGAGAAGTGCTGGAATAGGAGGAGGGCAGGCGATAGGTGCTTGGAAAGAGCGGAGGACTGGGACAAGGACAGAACTGGAGCACACTCTTCTCCAGAACTAGGAATTTAAACCAGGAGTCCTAAGTCTCAGCATTCCTTCCAGCAGATAGCTGTGAACCACTGGCAAGATGTGTGCCTCATCCTCCTCTAGTAGCTAGTCTACATAGGGCATAACAATAACAACTTTCTGCTGCTGTCAGGACTCCATCAGCTCAAGTGACGGAAGTCCGTGATGTGGCCCTAAAGGTCCCAATTCTGCTGATGACCCATGTGGGGGTCAGTATGGTTTCACGCAATGAAATTTCAGTTTTTACACTTAAATGTTTTTTTTTTAAAAAACCTACATACAAAATTACATAAACATAGGAAAAGCCTACAGAGGAGCAAAACTGTTAAAAGAATGTTAAGGTTCCAAAGTGAAACACGCACAAGTTAGGAAATGCTGGAGGGGAGGCGGGAGTGGCAGGAAGAGAGACAGTCTCATGGTTAAAGAAGCTGAGTGCTGAAGAAGCTGAAGTGTTATAAAAATGCTAAGTACTCTGAAAAATCAGGTGATAGGAGTCTCAAGTTGGGCATCCAAAATAAGTGGACAATTTGTGACTTAATTTCTCTGTACTTGAGTTCTTCATCTGTAAAATTGGGAGGATAATACCTCAGAGGTGTTGACAAGATAAATTCATGAACGTTTGTGAAGCACTTAGTACTTATCCTCACTTTTGACTATTTGATTTTATTACCTTAATGTTCTTTTAACATAGTTTTGTATATGTAATTATATATACAGTTTCTTCCCTCTCCCACATAAAAATAATATGAACCTAACCAGTTTTTACCATAAAGGATAGGGCTGATATAAAGTGCCAACATAAGATGAAGAGTTCCTTCCCTAATAGAATTAACAGAAAACTATAATAGGATGTAAAAGTTGGGGCAGGGTGGGGGGAGGCAGGGAGGGCAGGGATTAAGTGCCTCATTTAATATAAATTCTACAAGAGCTGGGAAAGTTTCCATGGGAATAACTCCCTCAGGAAGTCCAAATATATTTAAATTGCTGTTCTTTGATGAATTCTCAAGCACTTCTAGCTTCCTATGCAAGAGGGCATTGTCCTTAATTGACAGCTGTATTAAAGGTCTCTGTGTTCTCTGATTCACTCTGAATCTCTTGAATTGTGTCAGGCTATTAACTAATGGTGTCATGTGTTTTTTCCATACTGCCCTCTAGTAGGTTCCTTGTGAGTCTATTTTTGATCCGATTTTTAAATAGTGCGTGAGTTTGTATTTGCATCTGGCCCAAAAGCTGATGTCTCTTCACATTCATGTCCACAGTTGTAGTTAAAAGAAAAGGAGTACTTGTGGCAACTTAGAGACTAACAAATTTATTTGAGCATAAGCTTTCGTGAGCTACAGCTCACTTCAGTGGAAAATCCACTGAATGCATCCGATGAAGTGAGCTGTAGCTCACAAAAGCTTATGCTCAGATAAATTTGTTAGTCTCTGAGGTGCCACAAGTACTCCTTTTCTTTTTGTGAATACAGACTAACACTGCTGCTACTCTGAAACCAGTTGTAGTTAAGGTATCCTTCACAGTAAGGATGGAGGGGAAAGATACCAAGTCTCTCTGAACAATTCTCCCTTCATAGCACAGCAATTAGGGAACTTTTCAAACTGAGCAGTCTATTTTGGCCTGTGATTTGGAGCCATCAGAACCCTCAAAAACAGAAATAAGCTCCTTAGATTCTTAAAACACCACTTACAACCTGACTTTTGGCCTGACTTCCTTGATTCAAAAAGCCATTACCTGGAAAAGAATCGCTTTGGTAGTATAGTAGCTGTCTGGATACAATCTGCTGGCTATGCTGCACTTTCACTTTCCACATTCCTCAGTATTCACAACTGGGCATGGTCTCAGCTTCCAGTACTCTCAAAGAGGAAATAGGAATAACCACTAGCTGAAAGCAAACAGGTTACCGTCACTTTCTCCTTGCTTACTGTACACTGACTCTGAAAGTTCTCCACATGGTGGCCCTAGTAACTAGTAAGTGGAGTTGCTGGACTTCTGTCATTCCTACTTCCAGGAGATCATTTTTACTCTTAATTTCAGCACTCTCCCTCTTTAAATCAGCCAGATACCCTACAATTTTAAAGGCTACAGTGGCGCTTCAAAGCAGACCATTGGGCTTGCACAAGAACAACAGGGTTTGCATTGTACTGATCTCTCCCATTACCTACCAAAAAGTGAGAGTATCCACCTCTACAGTGGTTCCGTCTTCACTAGTCCCAAAAGCAAGCATTCCAGTGTCATTCCCATGTTTTCTTACACTTACATAAAAAAAATTTATTGAGCAATTCTTCATCTTTTTGGTCTACTAAACAGCCTCAGTATTTTGTTTGTAGCTGTTAAGGAAACACCTGTTGACACCTAAAGTTCTGACTAGCAGCCAGCAAAATTGTGAATGTGTTTCATAAATACTTTTGTGGTTGGACCTGCTGGAACTCCCGTTAGAGTAAAAAGGCAGCTGCTGGAAGAGTGCTTTATAAAGGAGGAGTTAAGGGCATGGCAACTTTCCAAATTCCCATTGTCTGCTACACTCAGATGCTATACCTTTCAAATTACTTGTAGCCTTTAATGGGTCTATCACAAGGTCAGACAAATACAATTTCCCTGTTACTTTGCTTGTCTCCTTTTTCGGTGTCTCAAGTTAACATCAGGGAGGAGTTGAATCACAGTCAATGACCTCATGTATTTAGTTACACTGCTCACTCTGATGTTTCAAAATTTCAGTTACACTTTGGGGTTTAAAACACAAGTAAAATGACATGAACAGCAAAATGTTTTATGTCCATCCATTTATGTATCTTTGTTTGCTTTAACATCTGAGCTGTAATACTAAAGCTGTGCTGGAAAGTATTTGTTGTGTGTGTTTGTATAGATAACTAAAGACACATATCTAATTCCAACCATTATCTGATGGCATATTTTTATATCTGATATTCTAGATGCATGTTTGATATTAACAGAAGTATAGTGAAATCAGGAAAAGAAGAAAATGTGCCTAGAGAACATGTAATGTACTGATTAAAGAGAGTATTACTTCACTTATTTATCCCAGTTGTGTGTTAGGGTTTTATACTACAGCCTATTATTGTACTATCTGAATGCCTTCCATGTAAAATCAATATCAGCAATGAAGTCCTTTGTGAACTTCATGGAGTGTTTGGCCCTTGTTAGGGTTAACACTCTGATTGAGGAATGTTGCTTTTTTGTTGTGGTTGTTGTGTTTTCATTTACTACTTTGTTTTATTTTGGGGGGGAGGGAAGTATCACTCTAAGTCATTCCTGATATGCTGTAATGACAAGAAAAACATCCAGTCTATAACAGTATCGGATGTACAAACACAAAAGGAAATGTACATTAATTTCTTCATTTAGTTCATTAGTTATTGGTTATCACATCTGAGTTCAACTGCTCTGGAACTTTATTTATGCTTACTGTTTAAAGGATAGCTCTCCAGCAATCACTTATAAAATGTCATGGACTTGGGGAGCAATCTGGCTGGCTGCCTAATGAAGACTGAGTTATGTAATTGAGAGCATACTCTCCTGACCTACTGCTAATTAGTAGAAACACTACAGTAACCATTTTATAAGCACAGTAAGAGCGAACACACTCTAGGGTATGGTTATATATGCTCATTTCAGAGAGCCCTCAGGAAAACACAGCCAGCGTGCATGTTTGATGCCATAACTTTATTGTTTTGTTTTGTTCAGTGTGGTTTGATTAACTGTAAATTCATCTAAAATAATGTCACCTTTTAATATGGTTTTACTTTCCTCTGAGGTTGTAGATTGGTTTCTTTGCCTTTCCTTTGCCCTCACCCACTCCCAAAACTTAAACTTTTTATTTCAAACTGCTGCTGAGAGGCAGTCCTCTGTCATGGCTTTCTTTTAGAGCAGATTTAAATAAGAATCTAGAAATAGGATATCTAGAATGGACATGAGACAGGAGAATTGGTTCTGTGTATTAAATGGACAATAGTGTGGCCTGGTTGACTTTTCTTGACCCAGAAAGATCCTGAGTCATTGCATTCTGTTCTGTGGTAGATCCAGGGCAGTATGACCTGGCTTTTGGACACATTTTCAGTAGTCGTGAGAGAACAGCCTGTGGGCTAAGTAATGCCATGGTTTCCTGAGCTATTCCTGTCCTGGTGGGCTGTGATGCTACAGCAGATGGTTCTTGTCCAGTTGGTTGGATCTGAAAGACAAGAAGAAGGTAAGCAAGCGACAGACACTACTTTTTAAATAAGGCAGTGTTTCGTTTTCCTTATTCTGCGATCCTTCTCTTTTCCATCGTTAAACATTGTATAAATATGCCTGGGCCTTTAAGAGAGAACAGCAAAACATTTTTTTTTTAAAGTTCCCCTTTTCTTCCTCCTGTGAGGCCCTATCTGGCATCCCAATGTGTGTGTATTTATAGGCTTTCCTCAGGTGCTCATCACCTTATTATCCAAGTACCTTACCAATGTTATATTAGTTAACTGAAATGTTAGCTTTACAGCATGCCTTTATGATAGTGTAATATTATTAACTCAATTTTACAGATGAGGAACTGAGACGGAAAAGATGAAGTGAGTTGCCAAAGCGACTTTCCTACACTTCAGTGGGAGAGCTGAAAAAAACCTAGGAGTTTATACTTAGCGACCCTTAGTTCTCAACATTATACAGCAATCCTCTTTGTTAAGTTAAAATATTTTCTACATTTATAAAACTTGATTCTTCAAATTTAACTCTGTGCCTCTTTGTAAAGGCAAAACCCAAAATACTTCAAACTTTACAGTACTGCTGTTAATAATCCTGGTAGTTTCAGGTTGCTGTAATGTTCTTGATTCCATTCCTTGCCCTGAATTTTCAGGTGGTTGCTAGATGTGCGTAAGAAATGTTTCTTTCCATAGCTACTAATAGAGGCAGATAGTCCTTGATTATGCCATTCATCTTTCAGACAGTGCAAGTCGGCTTGCAGAGATATAGCTATTTTTAACATGTGTAGGTAGTCTTATACTTCTTTTTTAGGTCCTTTTGTGACTGTTTAAAGGATTCTTCAAGCCACTTTCTGTAATCAAGAGTAGTGTACTATTTTCAAGATTTTCTTAATGTCATGTAGTTCTTGAAGACTCATAAGCAGTTTACTATGTAGTACTGTATTCTACGATAAGTGCATCTTTTATCTCATAAAGTTGGCCATTTTAACCTTTGCACTGAAGTTCCTGAGGTCATTCTGTATTCAGACATTGAATGTCCCTGATCTAAGAAATTATTAATACTGTAGACTCAATCCTCCCCTAATATGAACATTACCATGCATCATTTAAGTTAGCTGCCTTGTTGATAGGTGCTGATGTTCACATGCATATTTGAGGATAAGACTGAATGCATAGGATATCTGGAATTGATGCATATTACTCGTATTTCCATTTATAATATTATTCAACTGATCTTAAAATATGTGAATTGTGTACCTTTTGGAAAATTCATTAAGGCCCTGAATTGAGAAAGCACTTAAGCACATGCTTGTAGGCCCACTGAGATCCTTTGATAGCTAATAAAACCATAATACCTTAACCAGTTGCTGAGAGCACAGTCTAACCCTTCAATGGTTGGGTGACCATGTTATGCTGCTGATTTGAAGTCCCAAAAGAATTAACATTGACTTAACCAGAAATATCACAATTGCCTCTTTATTTACACTGATACTGATCTAGTTAGAAGATCAGAAACTTAATTGCAGACAAAATATCAGTCACTAACACCTAAAGGAATCATTGTTTCTTGGTCTGCATGAGAATGGTCTGACTGATTTATGTCCCTCTTGAAAAGTGACTTTTAGTCAGTAGACAGTGTAGAGACTTGTTGGTGTCTGCCTTATAAGCACTTGCTTGAACATTATCCTTTGTCAACATACTTTTTAATTTTTTTTTAAATGTTACCGATTTTTTTTCTGGTAGGTTTCTTATAGGTTCAAGAAACACTATAAATGTGTAATCTTTGTTACAGTGGAACTTCTTGCTCCCCAGACATTGCTAATAGTTTGGTGTTTGTCACTGGCAAAGTCAAGGTGTTTCATTATTTGGATTCTTCACAGAATCTCCACATTCAGGTGAATGTCAGTATGAGACATAAATATGCCAAATCAAGTCAGGTTCATTTTTTCTTTTGCTATAAATATTGGTCTGTCTGCAATCTTCTTCCCAACTATGCATCTGACACAAGTTGTACACATTTAAATTATCTATTACTATTCTGTTGCCAGGTATTAATAAAAATACATTAAATTTCTGATCAAATTTTATTATTTTTCTCGTTTTCTTTCTAGACGTCATATGGTTCCTTATGATTCTTTACACAGTCAGGATACACTGTTAATAGGTTTTAGTATCTTGTCGTCTTGGCTCCATACCAAACAGAAGCCTCAGCTATCTTTTGAACATCTGTTGTTGCTGCGAATATGCATTACTATGATTTCTAATATTGCTGTACATGTGGAGTAATGGAACAAAATTTGCTTACCACGTTGCAGCTCTGTATATAAAGCACCAGCACCAGAAGAATAAAACCTCTCTCATCAAATAGCATTCATGTACACTTTTTGGGGAGGGGGCTGTACTATTTTACATAAATGCATATATATAATTGAGTTTGTATATTGAAACATATCTCAGAGTAAGGAAAGATACTTACTCATTGCCATGTTGCCTATAGTAAGGGACCTAGATAAGAAAGGGGCACTGTATTCATAACTGGTATATAAGAAATGTGTAACTGATCTGGTATATAATCTATCTATAACCATGTGAGGAATTAGTTTGAAAAGTTCGAGACTGGTCATATTTCCAAATTATTGCAGTTTATTACTACTTGGGTAATCTATCTACTTACACTGCATTGATCGCTCTTTACCGGGTAGCCAGCTCACTCTTTCCTACACCAATCTTTAGTTCTTTGAGAATTAGGGGATTTTGTTTAGGATTGAAGAATGAGTTTCCTGGCTGCCAGAATAAATGTCTTGAAAATAAATTAGCAGGGAATTGAGTGGAAGAGTGGGAATGTGGAGAGGTTTAGATTTTCTTGAATGCATATACAGATGACTCTCTTGTTGTTGGGCACTCTTACAGGAGAAGAAGGGCAGCCACTCTGTAACTGGAAGCATCTCCGCTATGTGACTGTGGGGGAGATTTTCAAAGGTATCAAATGGCCATTTGATACCCTAACTCCCATTGCAAGTCACTGAAAATTAGGTGCCTTCCTAACTGCCAGTTGTGCCTTGAAAATCTACCCCTTTATCCTTAACTCTAAGTAGGGTCGACATAAGCAGTGTGTGTGAGGTCAAATGAATGCTACAGTCCACAGAAAATTTTCTTTTTTGTCCTATTAGATGGTCTACTCTTAGCAGTGGTACTATTATCATAGAGTTCCTTAATGAACTGCAGCTTTGCAAGTGGCATGGGAAAATACCACTGTCCAGACTCTTTCCCATCTGCTTATTTGCAAACCCCTTCTAGATAACAACCTCTTAGTAGTTCTCCTAAGGGAAAGCTTTTCTTGTCTACAGTTCTAAAGAGAAAAAATATTTATCCTAGTCTAACAAATGACAAGAAAAATATCCTGATAATGTAATGGATTTCTTGTCATGCTGAATGTGCTTCTTCTAATAAACTTTAATTGGTTGGTTGATGAATATTAGAAGAATGGATTTGATATGAGTCATCTTTCAATATGCAGATGAAAGTAGAATGATAAGAAAAATCAAACAATATTAACTTATTAAGGAGGAATATACTGAATGACCTTCTGATAGGCATACTGTATTGCTGCAGTTTGAATGAAAAAAACAAAACAAACTTAAGTCCGTTCTTCTGTAGCTTCAAGTCTCTCTTGTATATCGTACATGGTCTTCAGCAGTTGTAATTTAGTCAATTTTTTACTTAGTTCTTATACAATTCAATAAACAATTGAAATTATTTTAAATATTAAAACTATTGAAAAATTTATTATTTGTTTATTATTTAAACTATTTTCAATATTAAATCTACAAAAACAACTGAACAATGACCCTGTATTCCCTCCCTCCAAGAGAGCACGCCTGCTGTAAAAACCAACAAGACTGTTTAGGAAGCACAATTCTTGGTTAACTTCAAAACAACTTCTTACATTTTTTTTTTCCCCATTTTCTTTTTTTATACTGATGAAACGCTTGAACAATCATTCTCAGGTTAAATGCACCAGAAAGAATTGTGTTCAGCTCTTGAACACTGTAACCTACTCAGAATGAACAAACTATTCAGAAATACTGCTCTCAGAAGTTAGAGTAGTATGTGCAATAGCTTCTTAAACACTTTTTGCTTCATTTCTTTCAAAGTGCTTAAATTTTTTTCTTGGTGGCAATAAGTGCATTCCATTGGCATTGTGATCATTGCGAGTAAGAACATGTGACCATCAGCAAAACTGCAGTGGAATCAAATAGTTTAATTTTAATTAAGCTGTTATGACTGTAGTTTAAAAAGAATTAAAAATATTATCACTCCAGAATGTGTAGTATTCGTGTTGAAATTCATTGACTCATGCTGCTTTTGTGGTGATGTAAATGCTGTGTTTGTGTAAAACGTACTTGGGGACAGAGAGAGGCTATGTTGTGTCAGAATTCTGTTTGCTTATCCCTGGAATTAGTATAATTGAAATCTGTACTTCCAGGAATGACTTAGGCCAAAAGCTTCAAGTGAGCCCTGTAAAGCAAGCTTCCCACTGTTCTCTTGAAAATAGGCTTGGTTTGGGTGCGATGAAGGAATCTTTATTGTGGACATTGGTCTAACAAATAGGTGAAAGTTGATTGTTTATGAGCTCACAGTAAAGAATAGGAATATTTAAATTTTACTTGAAAGAAATACAGAAATGCATTAGATAATTGGGTATTTCTGTGATAATCTTCATCAGATAGTAGACAGCCATGAAACTGAAGAACACCACCTGGATCTTAGCCACTTCTCAAGTCCAAGATATTTGTGGCAGTACCTCTTTTCAGCAAATACTGGGTTCCAGCATGTCCATGTGCCTTCTGCCTTCTAACCTGATTCTCTGTCTTCAGTGCACCTCTCCTACCTTATCTATTTTCAAGATCAACTGAGGAAAGAGCATGTTTTGATTCAATTGGATGTGAGGGATCGTAGCACATATACATTGACAGAGAGATAGAAGAAGTTAGTCTAAATGCCAGAGTAATGCAGTATTTTCCTGGGCAGAAGATCACCTAGCCTCCATCAGGTTGATCCATATAAAAGGGGCATAACTATCAGCAGATAGATGACAGATCTCCTACCTATGGGCCCATTCCTGCATCCTAATACTGACTACCTGCACCTAATATTTTGGCTGTTGAAAAACGAAAACTCAGTGAGATGGAGTACACTTCCAAAATAGTGTAGAGTTTGTATACAGGCCCTTCCAATTCTCTAAGCCTATTCAAGAGTATGGACAACATTTTCTTATTGGTATCAAGGTAGAAAGATTAATCCCAGAAAACCAGATTTTCAAATTCTTCCATTTCTCACAGGATGACATAGACCTGAGGCTATCATCACCATATCTCATGCTAACTTCAAATGGTATCATAAAAGCAGAATCATCTAGGTCTCTAGCCACAGTGCGCAAAGCTATCGCAATCCATTCTTGAACAGATAGCATCCAATTTCCTGTGTTCCTTTTCCATAAAGATGTGCTTCCTGGTTGCAATCTTAGTTGCCAAAAGAGTCTCAAATCTGTGCCCTTGGACATGGGCCTTCCTACATCTTCCATAAGGACAAGGTTATCCTTTCTGCTGCAGAGTTATTCATTACCACAATTAATTCTTCCTTTTGAACTGCACAAAAAGTTATTCTCCCTCTTATTTTGTCCAAAGCTTTCAAACTCAAAAGAGCATGACAACTGCTAGATGTGTGGAGAGTGGTGAATTATATACCTTAGAATAGTAGTTCTCAGGGGTAAGTGTACCCCTGGGGATAGGCATATGTCTTCCAGGGGTTACATCAGCTCTTCTAGATATTTGCCTACTTTTACAACAGGCTACATAAAAAGCACTAACGAGGTCAATACAAACTAAAATTACAGACACTGCTTGTTTTATACTGCTTTATATACTATCTGCTGAAATGTAAGTACAGTATTTATATTCCAATTGTTTTATTTTATAATTATGGTAAAATAAGAAAGTCAGCAATTTTTCAGTAATAGTGTGCTGTGACACATTCATATTTTTATGTCTGATTACAAGCAAGTAGTTTTTTAATGAGGTGAAACCTGAGGTACACAAGACAAATCAGCCTCTGAAAGGAGTCCAGTCATCTGGAAAGATTGAGAACCACTACCTTAGAAAAACTGACCAGATCAGGAAAAGAGAATCTTTATTCTTTTCCTTTCACCCTAAATGATTCTGTTTGAAAACATCCGACTCTTCCTTACTTAGGTTTATGAATGCGGGATCTTATTGAGATATAACCAGTTCCAGAAGGGGGACAGAATGTATTAATACAATTAATTTTATGGAAAGGCACTGTTTTGCATCTTTTTGTTTTTTCCCTAACTAATTTCCCCTCACTACTTTCCAAGTGTCTCAGATTCAGGGAGAAGTCAGGATCCAGAATGGAAATTTTATCTGATTTCCTCTATATAAAGTTTTTAGATGGCCATCAAGATTACAGTATCTGAGCACTCACAATCTTTAATGTATTCTGACAGGGTCAGGCCGGATGGCTACAGGAGAGTAATAGAAGGCAGATATATTAGCCCCAGGTTAAGTAGGTCCCTTTTCCCTGGGTAAAGTAACAGGGAAGGTTCCAGAACAATCAGGAACCTTCTGGAGACAAGATAGGCTGATTAGAACACCTGCAGCCAATCAAGAAGCTGCTAGAATCAATTAAGGCAGGCTAATCTGGGCACCTGGGTTTAAAAAGGAGCTCACTTCAGTTTATGGTGCGCGTGTAAGGAGCTGGGAGCAAGAGGTGCTAGGAGCTGAGAGTGAGAATGCGGACTGTTGGAGGACTGAAGAGTACAAGCATTATCAGACATCAGGAGGAAGGTCCTATGGTGAGGATAAAGAAGGTGTTGGGAGGAGGCCATGGGGAAGTAGCCCAGGGAGTTCTAGCTGTCGCACAGCTGTACCAGGAGGCACTCTAGACAGCTGCATTCCACAGGGCCCTGGGCTGGAACCCAGAGTAGGGGGCGGGCCCAGGTTCCCCCCAAACCTCCCAACTCCTGGTCAGATACAGAAGGAGTTGACTGTGGGTTCACGAAAACGGCCAAACTGAGGGCTGCCGTGAAGCTCCAAGGTGAGCAAATCCGCCAGTAAGCGCAAGACCCACCAAGGTAGAGGAGGAACTTTGTCACAGTATTGATCCTCGGAACACCCTTATGATGTAGGACAGTGCTGTTGTCAACATTGTAAAGATGGGGCACAGAGAGACTAAGTCATTTTCCCAGAGTTGCACAGGGAATCTGTGGCAGAGCAGAGAATTCAACTCTCCTATGGCCTAAGCTTGTACCCGAAGTACTAGATCGTACTTCCCTCTCCCATTTTGGGACTAACCTTTTTATCCCAGTTTGCTCTAACTGAGAGACATTCTTTGGATATCTATATGATTCTCCAGTGTCCTTGTATGTAGTTAATATATTAGTTAACAAGTTTTACATTAATGTTAAGAAGTTTATATTTAATCTAGCACTTCATACAAATTTGGAAGTACACATCCTGGTGTAAGGGCAGATGGATAGTGACCACGCCCAGAGTGCCACAGAGGAGTATGAACTGACCCTGGTATTTATTTACTGGAAAAGAGGCACCGCTCCAAATACCTCTGTCAAGGGAAAGAATCAATCCCAATCAGGTAGCAAATTTTCCTTTCCAGAAAAAATGCACACCAGAGAAAAATCTCAAAGCTGACTGCATTGTATGTATGCGAACAAAAATTTTATCCTTCCTGCTGTCTTCTCTTATCCTTCTTCTTTCCCACTCCAGTTACTGATTAACTTTCACAGTTTAATGAATTTACACAAGATGGCGACAATGAATGAATTTAAACCTAATTTCCAGGAAAGCAACAATTGTGTAAAATACAATACACACACATATATTACAATTTTAAGTTGATATTTGCACATTAAAATAACTTGGGGAGGTTTCTGCCATGTCCATTTTGAAAACACTGGATTCATAATTTTTTCCACTAATTTAGGATGACGGACAAATAAATGAACCATTCGGGAAAAGCCTGTTAATTCACCGAGACTCTTTAAAGCTTATCACCCCTGTGAGTCGTAAGGAAGTCTCAATATGACTGAAGTTAACTGATTGTAGTGTTAACAGAACAAATCTCCTTGCTCTCTTTTGGAAGTTTTTATGATGGTGTCACTGTCAACTTCTTTTCTGTGGGATACCAATTTAAATTTAGCTGAAGTATACAATAGCATATGACAGTCATACATCTCGCTGGACTCTTACAACATATACTAAAGAGCTTCTTAACTGACAATGAAATTATCTTCTTTTCCAAGTGGTGATAGTGATAGGAACAGAGAAAACAAAGGAACTTATGTGAACAAGGGTATTTGTGTGCAAACAGGAGTTGGAGTTGTTGTTTGCTTAGCTATCTGTTGATTACTATCCTGTTTTAAATGTCATCCAATAAAGGAACAGAAAAAATAATTTAATTAGCTCTATTATATAAGGTCAGGGACAGCCCACAACATTTTGGCACCTGAGGCGGAGAGCTCAAATGACGCCCCCATACCCTCTCGCTTCGGCCAAAACTTTGAAAGGTCTCAATTCTGCCTTCTTCCTGTTCTGCTCCTCTCATGCTACTGCTCTGCTACCTACCCCAATAAAGGAGAACTAACAACTTAAAATGCCTTGTTCAAAAATTTTAAGTAGCATTTACATTTGCTGTTCAGGCATTTGAAAATTAACTTTTCTTGTCTGCATAGTAAACACTGGCATTTTTATCTGTTTCAATAATCAAAGTGGTGCTTTCCATGCCTTCTTGGTTGCAAAGATTTGAACTGCTTCCTGCTGAAGATCCACAGTCTGGGCCAGCTCATGCTCTGTTGAGATGGCTGCAAGGCTGACCAGCCTCTCCTGTGTCATTGTGGAGCGTAGATATGTTTTTATTAACTTCAGCTTGGAGAAGCTGCGTTCTCCACTGGCAACTGTTACAGGAAGTGTTAGAAGTATGCGCAGAGCAACAAAAGTATTTGGAAAGAGAGTGGTCATCTTATTTGTGCACATATATTCCAGAACAGCCTTTGGAGTTGATCCTGCTGAAATGTATCTTGAAAGGGCTTTCAGTTCATCACCTAAATCACACACATCAATATCGTGCATGTCATCATGTGTCAACACTGTCTCTGTGCCCTGAATTGCTGGTGTAGGTCTTAGAATCATAGAATATCAGGGTTGGAAGGGACCTCAGGAGGTCATCTAGTCCAACCCCCTGCTCAAAGCAGAACCAATCCCCAATTAAATCATCCCAGCCAGGGCTTTGTCAAGCCTGACCTTAAAAACTTCTAAGGAAGGAGATTCCACCACCTCCCTAGGTAACACATTCCAGTGTTTCACCACCCTCCTAGTGAAAAAGTTTTTCATAGTATCCAACCTAAGCCTCCCCCACTGCAACTTGAGACCATTACTCCTTGTTCTGTCATCTGCTACCACTGAGAACAGTCTAGAGCCATCCTCTTTGGAACCCCCTTTCAGGTAGTTGAAAGCAGCTATCAAATCCCCCCTCATTCTTCTCTTCCGTAGACTAAACATCCCCAGTTCCCTCAGCCTCTTCTCATAAGTCATGTGTTCCAGTCCCCTAATCATTTTTGTTGCCCTCCACTGGACTCTCTCCAATTTTTTCACATCCTTCTTGTAGTGTGGGGCCCAAGACTGGACACACTACTCCAGATGAGGCCTCACCAGTGTCAAATAGAGGGGAATGATCACGTCCCTCGATCTGCTGGCAATGCCCCTACTTATACATCCCAAAATGCCATTGGCCTTCTTGGCAACAAGGGCATGCTGTTGACTCATATCCAGCTTCTCGTCCACTGTAACCCCTAGGTCCTTTTCTGCAGAACTGCTGCTAAGCCATTCGGTCCCTAGTCTGTAGCGGTGCATGGGATTCTTCCGTCCTAAGTGCAGGACTCTGCACTTGTCCTTGTTGAACCTCATCAGATTTCTTTTGGCCCAATCCTCCAATTTGTCTAGATCCCTCTGTATCCTATCCCTACCCTCCAGCGTATCTACCTCTCCGCCCAGTTTAGTGTCATCTGCAAACTTGCTGAGGGTGCAATCCACACCATCCTCCAGATCATTTATGAAGATATTGAACAAAACCGGCCCCAGGACCGACCCTTGAGGCACTCCACTTGATACCGACTGCCAACTAGACATGGAGCCATTGATCACTACCCGTTCAGCCCGACAATCTAGCCAGCTTTCTATCCACCTTATAGTCCATTCATCCAGCCCATACTTCTTTAACTTGCTGGCAAGAATACTGTGGGAGACAGTGTCAAATGCTTTGCTAAAGTCAAGGAACAACACGTCCACTGCTTTCCCTTCATCCACAGAACCAGTTATCTCGTCATAGAAGGCAATGACTTGCCCTTGGTGAATCCATGCTGACTGTTCCTGATCACTTTCCTCTCGTCTAAGTGCTTCAGAATTGATTCCTGGAGGACCTGCTCCATGATTTTTCCGGGGACTGAGGTGAGGCTGACTGGCCTGTAGTTCCCCGGATCCTCCTTCTTCCCTTTTTTAAAGATGGGCACTACATTAGCCTTTTTCCAGTCGTCCGGAACTTCCTCCGATCGCCATGAGTTTTCAAAGATAATGGCCAATGGCTCTGCAATAACATCCGCCAACTCCTTTAGCACTCTCGGATGCAACGTATCTGGCCCCATGGACTTGTGCACGTCCAGCTTTTCTAAATAGTCCCGAACCACTTCTTTCTCCACAGAGGGCTGGTCACCTCCTCCCCATGCTGTGCTGCCCAGTGCAGTAGTCTGGGAGCTGACCTTGTTCGTGAAGACAGAGGCAAAAAAAGCATTGAGTACATTAGCTTTTTCCACATCCTCTTCTTCAAGTATAGTGAGGAGTTTTGGAATATCGTACATCATCGCAGATATACTGCTGTGTTCTGTGAGCTGCATGAAATGTTCTTCAACTGACTGTATTGCACCTGGTTAAAGAATTCAACTTTGAATTGTTGTTTGGGGTCTCTTATGGGATTATCCCGGGTCTTGTAATCAAAATGTCGTCTTCTTCAGTGACTCTTGTATTCTTGAATGGGTGGGAAAATAGCTTCAGTGTGAAGTTCCTCTGCCAACTACTGTGCACTCTTCAGAACGTTTTGAAATCCCTCATCTGACCAGTAAGACTGTAGGTATGACTTTGCGTTGTCCAGTTGTTCCATTGCTCCAGATATATGAAGGTCAACACCTTGGAGTCTCTTGCTTACAAAATTTATTTCAAACAGTATGTCATGCCACAACACTAAGCCACACAGAAATGTGAAGTTATGTATGTTTCTGGTGATTCCATTTTCCTCTGCCACTGTTCTCCCACAAGCAGTTCCTGTCATAGCATTATCCTCCATAATGGCAACTATGGCATCATCTATCTTCCCAGTTTGGTGTTTGATAGGTTTTGTCATCTCCAGTCGACTTTCCCATCGTGTTGCACTCAGTGGTTTCCATGTCAGAGAGGATGTTCCCTGATGTTGCTTCAAAATTTGCCATCGATGAGTTGATGCAGAGAAAAATACATAGATGCTTTGAATTACATTTAAAAAATTCAGCAGCCTCACTAGAAGCTGATGCTGCATCACTGACCACGAAGTTCAATGAATGAGAACTGCATGGGACAAAAAAAGCTCAAGGGTTTAACACTCAGATCCATGTCTGCACTCCTCTGTTCTTTCCTCACATGTTGGCACCATTATTGTAGCCCTGACCTCTCATGTCAGCTATTGCAATTCCCGTATCTTCCAGCTTTTTAAGAAGCACATTTGTCATATCAGCTCCGGTAGTATCATCACTGTGAATAAATTCTAGAAAATGCTCTCTGACAGTCACCATTGCAGGGACATTTTCACTATGTTCTGTTGTTGTTACAAAATGCACCATTAAAGTAATTTGTTCCATATAGCTGATATCAGGTGTGCAGTCCAGAATAACAGAGTAATATCTTGCTGACTTCAGATCCGTGACAATCTTCTGTTTGACTTTTGTTGCCAGTAACTGTCTGATCTCGTTTTGAATTGTTTTTCCAAGGTAGTAGTGTGTGTACGTTTCTTGGGTGGTGACTCTTAGATGGTCCTGGAGTACAACATCAAACTCAGCCATCAGCTCCACAATTTTAAGGAAGTTTCCATTGTTTGGCACATACAGCTAATCTGAAGTGCCATGCAGTGCTAGGTTTTGGGTAGCAAGCATTCTCACAATGGCAATGAACCTTTTCAGAACATTTTTCCAGTAAAGAGACTCTGATGCATTCTTCTCTTCATGCTGATCATCTATGGTGGCCTTTAACCTTAGTCTCATCTCAAGCTCTTTCCACCTATGGAATGCTCTCTGGTGATTTGCTGCCGTCTCATGGCATGCCAGATCTCTAGCCAGATTTTTCCAGTCCTTTGTTCCTGTAGAACCCAATGTGGCTGGAACATTAGACTGGAAGAGTTTGCAACAAAAACAGTATGCCGCATTCTGGGTTTTTGAGTACATAAGCAATGGCCTCTCCACTTTGTCACCATTGGGGATTTCACGCCAGTAATGTGTTGGATGGAAACTTCTATTTTCATTGTCTTTGGGGAACATGAAGTTTTTCACTTGCTGTGGCCCATGCAGTACAAGGAAGTCCCTCAGGCTACTGCTCAAGTGGGTCTACAGTCCTGGATCATCTAGACTTAAAGAACTAAACTCAGCAGCAGCTGTTTCTTGTGCCTCTACCACACTCTTCTCGGAGCTACACTTTTCTTCAGAAATGTGCATGGTTACATCCATTTGAGATGGAGATATGGATGCTGCAGTAGCTGCCAGGTCACCTGCACTCTGACTAACTGGAAGATCAGGCATCTCCTCACCACTCACATCCTCACTGGGGCTGGAAGGCTCACCGTGAACATTTGTGTCTATGTATCTCAGAAGAGTTCCTCCCTGCTTAGATGGAAAAGCTTCCTTTGCTTGCTTTCTTTTTCTGAATGCTGCCCCAGAGGGGCGTTTTCTTCTTTCACTCCTGACTGCTGTTCTGTGCCAGCTGTAGTGGCTCTCAACGCTCAGTTGAAGGGGACAAAGAAGCAGGCTGGTAGCAAGGCCTGAGTGAGGGAAGATATCAGCGTCTTAAGGGCCTAACTGACTCCTACTACTTCAGTTGACTGCCTGTTCTCCTCAGGTGGGTTCAGGGAAGCAGCAGGAAATAGGAAGCTCCCTAAGAAGCTAATGTTAATCAGTCCAGGCTCCTGGGGGTGCTAGAGAGGTACATAAGAGGCTCCCCCTCCTCTCTCTCCCTGCAGCTCCTGCTGCTTTCTGTTATTCCCTCACCTTTTCTTCTGCCTGCCTGTTATGTCTCTTGTGCCCTCCTTCCTCCAGCACAGCACTCCACCGTCTCTGTGCATCTAGAGCAGAGAGAATACATATGCACAGTAGTGAGCTGGAGCTGGTTGTTAAATTTAGAAGGGACAACCGGTTCTAAAAGGGCTTCTAAATTTAAGAACCAGCCAAAAGTGGCACCTTAGGCGCCAACTCCGTGGGTGTTCCAGGGCTGGAGCACCCACGGGGAAAATTTGGTGGGTGTACAGCACCCACAGGCAACTCCCCACCCGGCCCCGCCCAGCCCCAGCTCACCTCCGCTTTGCCTCCGCCTCCTCCCCTGAACACACCGCCCCACTCTGCTTCTCCACCGCCCCCACGGTTTCCCACGAATCAGCTGTTCGTGCAGGTAGCCTGGGAGGGCTGAGAAGCAAGCAGCGGCTTCGCTCTCAGGCCCAGGGAGGTGGAGGCGGAGCGAAGGTGAGCTGTGGGGGGGCGCGAGGAATGCCACCTGCACTGCAGCAGGTAACCCGGGATGGGGATGCGCAGGGGAACCGCTCCCCGCCTCTGCCTCCTTGGGCCTGAGGGCGAAGCCGCCGCCTGCTTCTCAGCCCTCCCTGGCTTCCCGCACGAACAGCTGATTCGTGACAAACCGGGGGTGCGGAGAAGCAGAGCGGGGCGGCGCGTTCAGGGGAGGAGGTGGAGGTGAGCTGGGGCTGGGCGCAGGGCGGGGCAGGGAGCTGCCCGTGGGTGCTCTGCACCCACCAAATTTTCCCCATGGGTGCTCCAGCCCCGGAGCACCCACGAGTCAGTGTCTAAGGCGCCACTTTTGATGTGATCAGTGGGGGCGGCGGCTGCTCCTCCCCTAGCTACGCTACCCCGCCCCTAGGAGCTAGAGGGACCTGCCAGATGCTTCCTGGGAGCTGTGCCCCAGGTAAGCACCGCCGGGACTCCCCACCTCGCCCCCCAGCAGGTCCCTCTGGCTCTTAGGGGCGGGGCGGGGTGGGCACCCATTACGGTGGCCCATGAGACCCTCCTGCCCGGTTCTGGGGGCAGTCAAGGGACAGGGGAGAGAGGTGCATGGGGCAGGGGTCCCAGAAGGGGGTGTCAAGGAACACAGGGGGTTGGATGGGGCAGGAGTCCCGGGGGGCGGGGGTGGGCCATGACCCCTCAACCGGGTGAGGAAGGAACTGGTTGTTAAGATTTTGGCAGCTCATCACTGCATATGCACCAGCAGCAGACACAATTTTCTACACTCTGGGTCCTAGTGGCGCCCCCCACAGTCTGGCACCTGAGGCAACGGCCTCAGTTTGCCTCATGGTAAGGCCAGTACTGCATAAGATTTAGTTAAGCCTAAGAAGAATGGGGGTTTAATTTTTTAACAATACTGTGAGCCTTACATATTTCATTTATATTCAACTTTAATAAAGTAAACTTATATCAGAAGGGTTATTTTGTTGCATATGTTTGTATAAAATAAACAGGCCTGCCTTCATCCAAGCACAGATTTAAAGATGAAGACCCAGTCACGCTACAAACCAGTGTGCTGGTCAGTGGTAGGAACTTTGCTTAAGAAGGCCCAATTGCACTTGCTCATCCTGTGGGTCTACCTTTAACCTAAACCCAGCTGATCATTTTGATAGCCGGCTTTTGCTGGATGCCACAATTAATCCATTTTAACTTTCTCCAAGAGAGGAAATGAACTGTTTGGGTTTTTTTTTTCCTGAGGCAAATGTCAGTATTTTACTGCTGAGTGTGTTCTGCCTCAAGCACCCTGAGATCTGGAACCCTAAAGTCCATTTCCAAACTTTTACTTCTCAGTTGGCAGACCTTGAGGCTGCTGCTGTACTGCCACTTCCATTCGAATTTTTAAGAACATAGGAACGGTCATACTGGGTCAGACCAAAGGTCCATCTAGCCCAGTATCCTGTCTTCTGAAAGAGGTCAATGCCAGGTGCCCCAGAGGGAATGAACAGAACAGGTAACCATCAAGTGATCCGTCTCCTGTTGCCCATTCCCAGTTCTGGCAAACAGAGGCTAGGGACACCATCCTTGCCCATCCTGGCTAATAGCCATTGATGGACCTACCCTCCATGAACTTGCCTAGTTCTTTTTTGAACCCTGTTATGGTATTGGCCTTCACAACATCCTCTGGCAAGGAGTTCCACAGGTTTGACTGTGCATTGTATGAAAAAATACTTCCTTTTGTTTGTTTTAAACCTGCTGCCTATTAATTTTCATTTGGTGACCCCCTGGTTCTTGTGTTATGATAACGAGTAAATAACACTTCTTTATTTACTTTCTCCATACCAGTCATGATTTTATAGACGTCTGTCATATCCCTCCTTAGTCGTCTCTTTTCCAAGCAGAAAAGTCCCAATCTTATTAACCACTCCTCATATGGAAGCTGTCCCATACCCGAATAATTTTTGTTGTCCTTTTGTTTCCAGTTCCAATAGATTTTTTTTGAGATGGGCGACCACACTGTGCATGCAGTATTCAAGAGACAATATGATATTTTCTCTTATTTTCTATCCCTTTCTTAATGATTCCCAACATTTTATTCATTTTTTTTAACTGCTGCTGCACGTTGTGTGGATGTTTTCAGAGACTTATCCACAATGACTCCAAGATCTTTCTTGAGTGGTAACAGCTAATTTAGACACCATCATTTTATTTGTATAGTTGGAATTATGTTTTCCAATGTGCATTACTTTGCATTTATCAACACTGAATTTCATCTGCCATTTTGTTGCCCAGTCACCCAGTTTTGTGAGATCCTTTTGTAGCTCTTTGCAGTCTGCTTGGGACTTTAACTATCTTGAGTAATTTTGTGTAATCTGTAAATTTTGCCACCATACTGTTTACCCCTTTTTCCAAATCATTTATGAATGTTAAATAGTACTGGTCCCAGTTCAGACCCCTGGAGAACATCACTATTTACCTCTCTCCATTCTGAAAACTGGCCATTTATTCCTACCCTTTGTTTCCTATCTTTTAACCAGTTACCAATTCATGAGAGAACCTTCCCTCTTATCCTATGTCATCTTACTTTACTTAAAAGCCTTTGGTGAGGGACCTTGTCGAAGACTTTCTGAAAATCTAAGTATAGTATATGCACTGGATCTCCTTTGTCCACATTCTTGTTGACCCCCTCAAAGAATTCTGGTAGATTGGTGAGGCTTGATTTCCCTTTACAAAAACCATGTTGACTCTTCCCCAACAAATTATGTTCATCTATGTGTCTGACAATTTTGATCTTTACTATAGTTTCAACCAATTAGCCCAGTACTGAAGTCTGGCTTATGGGCCTGTATTTGCCGGGATCACCACTGGAGCCCTTTTAAAAATTGGTATCACATTAGCTATTCTCCAGTCATTTGGTACAGAAAGCTGATTTAAATGACAGGTTACAAACTACAGTTAGTAGTTCTGCAATTTCACATTTGAGTTCCTTCAGAACCATCTGGTCCTGGTGACTTATTACTGTTTAGTTTATCAATTTGTTCCAAAACCACCTTTAACAACACCTCAATCTGCGACAATTCCTCAGATTTGTCTCCTAAAAAGAATGGCTCAGGTTTGGGACTTTCCCTCACATCCTCATCCGTGAACACTGATGCAAAGAATTAATTTAGTTTCTCTGCAATGGCCTTATCGTCCTTGAGTGCTCCTTTAACATCTCGATCGTCCAGTGGCCCCCGCTGGTTGTTTAGCAGGCCTTTTGCTTCTGATGTACTTAAAAAAAAAAATGCAGCTATTTTACCTTTTAACGCAATGCCAGTTCCAAGGTGCTTAAAAAAACAATGTTTCAATACCTTAAAATCAGTTAAACCCCTTTCCTTGCTGATCTCTTCACAATATTTTTTATTTATTACCTTTGCACAAAAAGTAGGAGTATGATAATCAAATTTGCTAATGATACAAAGTTGGAAGGCATCAATACAAAGGAGGATCAAAATAGTATACAGGAAGATCTGGATGACTTTGAAGATTAGAATGACGGAAATGGGATGAAATTCAATAGTACAAAATGCAAGATCCTGCACTTAGGGTCTAATAAGAAATTTTTTTGCCGCAAACTGGAGATTCATCAGTTGGGAAGCAACAGAGGAGAGAGACTTGGGTGTGTGGGTTGATCACAGGATAACCCTGAGCCTCCAGTGTGATGTAGTGTGTAAAAGGCAAATGCAACCTTAGAATGTACTAGACAAGGCACTTCCAGTTGAGATAGAAAAGTATTAATGCCATTGAGCAAGGCACTGGTAGGACTGCTTCTGGAATAATGGAGTCAGGAAGGATGTTCTCCACTTATATGCTGTATTCTGGCACGGTTTCTTTAATCTCCTTTCTCTGAAGCATCAAGGATGGCCATGGCTTGAGATGAGGCATTGGACAGGGAGGGCCAGTGCTCTGATGTGGTATTGAACATTCTCTCTCTCTCTCTTTTTCTCAGGTGCTTGGGGCTGGTTCTTGCACTCATGCCCGGGGTCTAACTGATGGCAATATGTGACGTCGGGAAGGAATTTTCCCCAGATCAAATTGGCAGTGACCGTGGGGGGGGTTGTCTTTCTCTGCAGTATGTGGGTCACTTGCTATTGCAGGGGCCTTGAATGCTGGTGCACCTTGGGCCCTCCTGTTCTTTGTCTGTGTCACATAATAGTGTCTTCTCCGGTGGGCTGTAATATTTTGATCTCCTTTTGATTGTTGGGTTTAGTGTGTGGGTACTACTGGGTGGTGTTGGTGGCCTGTGAGATGCAGGAGGTCAGACTGGATGATCTAGTGGTTCCTTCTGGCCTTAATATTTATGACTCTGACTTCCTCTTTCAGATTCCTTCCACTGTGGCACATTGCCTGTAGGCTGAAGGACAAGATGATGACACTGTAATTTCTATGACTCCGTCTACATCTGGTCTTAGAAGAACAATGTGGCCAGCACTCTTGGATGGGTACTGAGCATACTGTTCACAACATTCAAATTCTCAGGCTCCAAACTGAAGGATTTGTATCTGCTCTCAAATCAGAATTTTACAGTTGATAGCACAGTATGCTACTCCAGTACCTCTGGGCCAACGTATAAAACACATTTGTTTTATCCATTTATTATTTTTTCAGATTACTACCCTTGCTTTATCAATACTTTAAACGAAGTGGTTTCCTTTTTTTTTTTTATAGGACAATCAGAAATGTTTCCTTAGAACATTTCCAAAGAACAAAGTAAATTTAGAATGATGAATTAAACTAATACGAAGTCAATTATTTTAGCTTAAGGAGTTCCAGTATTTCAGGCAATGCATCAGTGAATTAATAGCAATGTGGAGATAGTATTTAGACCTTGTAAATTGTATACTGTTTTTCAGTAGCCAGCACATTGAATTTAACATACAAAATTAATCTGAAAATGTTAGTTTATTTAGTGATCAGAGGTCAATAGATCTGATGCATATATGGTATCCTGTCCAATTTAGTAATTTGTAATTTAAGTTAAATTTAAAACGTGAATAAA
The DNA here is from genome assembly GCF_015237465.2 of Chelonia mydas. Classification (NCBI taxonomy): domain Eukaryota; kingdom Metazoa; phylum Chordata; order Testudines; family Cheloniidae; genus Chelonia; species Chelonia mydas. The sequence continues at coordinate 33,088,568 of NC_051245.2, read as the reverse complement.
AGGATATTTCAGTTATTAAAAAAGCTTTAAATGCTAATGTCCTTCAAAGAGTCAGGCACAATATTAGTGATATGATGCTACTTCACTAGCTGTAGTAAAATAAGAACTCTAAGGTTTATTCTGATCTTTCTCTCTTAGCTGAAAGATGTTCCATCCAGTAGCTTACCTCCTTTGTGCTATTTTACAGCTGCACAGGCTCTGGTGGAATAGCACTGTATCTTATACCATGCATCTTGGCATAGAAATGGCAGAATAGTCTAATTGTATTAAACCTTTTCAGTTACTGCCCTAGACATGACTGTCTGTACTTGATGAGTTTCTCATTCAAGTAACCCTCGACCTCATAAAACACTGAACTCATACCTGAAACCTACACTTTATAATGCCAGATTTTTTTCCCATTTTCAGTCGATGCAGTTAACTTGTATCAAGTTCAAAAAATAATGCTTTAAAGGAATCAATTTCATGGTGAATGCATCTAGTCAATTAGGCCATTTAAACAACATCTTACTCGTGTGTAGCAGACCATTTTACAAGTAACTGATAGTTTTACAAGCCTGTGTTTCAGACACGATAATTGGTTGTCTCTGATATGTGAGTTTGGGACTTAAACTCATTAACTTCCTTCGGTGTACAGAACATTTCTTAACTAACTCTATTCTGTACCAAGGTAAGATCCTTTTAGCTAGTCATATTTAAAAGTACATTACCAAGAAGTACTAGAAGTGGGGGGGCTCATCATTTTAGTATATTCTCAATCATGCTAATTACATACTATAACCCTTTTGACTTTTATCATTTATAAGCACTAGTCAGCTATCTAATTATAGGGTAATTTCAATTTTAAGCAACAATTCAAGTAATACAACAATTCAAGTAATAAACTGGTCATTGGGAAGTTTAGACTTGAAATTAGACGAAAGTTTCTAACCATCAGAGGAGTGAAGTTCTGGAACAGCCTTCCGAGAGGAGCAGTGGGGGCAAAAGACATTGCTGGCTTCAAGACTAAGCTTGATAAGTTTATGGAGGAGATGGTATGATGGGATAGCCTAATTTTGGCAATTAATTGAGCTTTAACTTTTAGCAGTAAATATGCCTCATGGCCTGTGATGGGATGTTAGATGGGGTGGGATCTGAGTTACTACAGAGAATTCTTTCCTGGGTATCTGGCTGGTGAGTCTTGCCCACATGTTCAGGGTTCAGCTGATCGCCATATTTGGGGTCGGGAAGGAACTTTCCTCCAGGGCAGATTGGCAGAGGCCCTGGAGGTTTTTCGTCTTCCTCTGTAGCATGGGGCACGGGTCACTTGCTGGAGGATTCTCTGCTCCTTGAAGTCTTTAAACCACGCTTTGAGGACTTCAATACCTCAGACATAGGTGAGAGGTTTATCGCAGGAGTGGGTGGGTGAGATTCTGTGGCCTGCATTGTGCAGGAGGTCAGACTAGATGATCATAATGGTCCCTTCTGACCTTAATATCTCTAAATCTTAATTTGTAAGTGTGTAGGGTTTGGATTTATATTGTGTGCAAAAAAAGAAAAGTAATGTGGAAGAGACATTATAGCTTCATTGTGCCATTGGTTGCCACTAGCCAGGATATTTGTTGGATGAGTGGAGAGGAAGGGAGTTGCTAGGAAAAGAAATCTGGGCTGAATACAATTTTTTGTCCATTGGGGTTCATCTTGACTCATTAGCTTCAAGTGTTGATGACTGCAGTACCTGTAATTACTTTATTTTGAAGCAGAGATGTTCTCTTACAGGTGCCATGACAGAGAGAGAAAAACATTGACAAAGTTATGTTTCAAATGGAGAAAAAGGACGCTGTTGTCTATCCGCCTGTGAAACCCTGATGGTGGTTTTCTTTTAAAGGGTTTTTTCCACTAATTTCCCATCTTCCTGAAATCAAACTATTTGATGAATGCCTATTTTCTTTTTCAGTTTTTTGGAAAATTAGTGCTTTTTTTCTTTGTAACACACACTGCTTTGGTAGTTTGTTGACAGCAGGGATCAAAAGTATGAACCTCTCCTGTCTGAACTAAAACAGCCAGCTTTATTAGCACAAAGGCTGTAGCAAACTCAAAACATTTTTCAGGGCCAGGCACTTGAGGGTGACAGAGAGCCATGCTGAGTGAGCATTGGTTACAGTTGCATGACTGCACAGAATTTTTAACTTCAATAACTACACAAATAATGCACAAAATCTAAGGTTATTTTGACACTTTCTTATGATGCATATATAATTCAAATAGGTGATCAATAAAATGTTACCTTGTACATATGTTAAGTCATTGCTTAGATCAGTTTATGTATTATAAAAATGGGAATCCACAGGACTTTTAGGAACTCTATTCTTAGGTCAGATACAAGTCCATAAAGTGTTTTGGGGCTTTTGAACATGAGCACTCTGTCTGAATGCTATTTATTCTGACTCAAGATAGGTACACGTGTATAGACAAATGCAGTAATTCTTCTGCATCGGCAGCTATTTAGAAAACACAACTATACACCATTTAACTAAGATCAGAACTGAAAGCTTTGTTTTGGACATGTCATTGGACCTCATAGTAGGGATTGTGAGACATACCGGGGTACAATTCGACTAATAAGTAGCTGAGTCACCCCTGCCTACAATGCCTTACTGTTGTAGCCTCCACCCTGGACTGCTCACAAACAGCCTTCATCATGTTAGTTACTTCCAGCTATGTCTCAATGTGTGCTACAGCCAGCCAGCCGCACCTTGGCTCTTAGCAGCCTTGGTTATGCTGCGGGGTGACCCCAATCCATCCGCAGTCCTGGATCTTCCTCCAGAAATGTATGTCCTGTACTTCCCAGCCCTCTCCTGTATAGCACAAACACTTTGTTCATTAGTCCTTTAAGGGAATAATATGCACACAACTTGTTACCCCAAATGAAGATATCCAGACACTTCAACTTGAACACACTGGATTAGATAAAACAATAATACAAGTTTATTAACTACAAAGAGATGGACTTTAAATGAGTATAAGAAATGAGGCGCAAAAGTCAGGAATGGTTACAAGAAAAATAAAGATAAAATTCTTCCTGGTGCCTAAATTAACAAACTACGTTAGATTCAAAGCAGAGTTTTCTCACATGCTTTCAGCAGTCTTACTGACCAGACTCTATAGGTCAGGACCCCTTCCCCAGCATCCAATGGCTGCTTCTTTTGTCTCTTCCAGTGAGGTGAATGCGGTGGGCAGGGGAGAGAGGGGTGCATTGGGGAGTTTGTCCCTCCTTTTATAGTTTCAATCCGCAGCTGAGACCCAGGAGACAGTAAATATGGAAGGATGTTTATTGCTTAAATGCAAATTAAGGCAAGCACACATTCTTTCCTTTGGTTAGGACAGACCTGACTTCTACCTGGGCAGGGCTGTGGGGTTTGGAACATGGGTTAATAACATCCAGGGGAGTCTTATAATTTCACATACAGTGTTTCCACACACATTTTACCAGGATGATACTGAGCAGCAAATTGAGTTTTCAAATGATAATTTACAAGGCATACACAAAGATAATTCCAGTAGTGTGTATGGTGCGAATATAGGGGTGTATTACATCACAGATTGGTCTCTGGACTTCTGGATAATTAAAGATAATTTTAACTGGACATTCTACACCATAGGTGTATTTACTAGGTAAATATTTGTATAAGTAGTATTCCTGAGGTTAGGATTGTATTAATAGCTAAAGCCAAAGTTGAGATGAGAATTTTTTTCCTGCCAAAGTGAACATTCTACTTTGTATTTAACTTTCACATTGTAATAAAACAAGCCATGAAACACCAACAATCTGACTAAAAAACCAAACTGAAAGTCAAATATAACCCATTTAGGGCATCTTGAGCAAGAAAGATTTGATTTTTAAAAAGCCAGTGTTAGTTTCCCGTGTTGTATCAAACCTGATAGTAGTCAAACCAAATAAATCAAATAGTGAAATTAGTAAACGTTCTGTGTTTTTAGTATCTTTCTTGTACAATTATTTTTGCAAACACTGAAGTAATTTTTTTCTTAAAGGGGTAGATGCAATTTAAAACATGTATTTGTACATGTAAAATAAATAAACTATCTTAGGACATATATGAAAGTAGTATGCATCTGAGTACATTAATGGTGTCCCTCAGGCATGTGTGGTTGCTTAGCTGTTTCAAAAAAAGTTCACATATATTATGTGGGTATGCCATACATGGGGGGAAAAGTAGGATGTCAAGTGTTCTGAATGTCTTTGGCTTTAGTCACTGCTAATGATCAGCTTTACAATGTATAGGTCTTTTACCGTCTAATACTTGATACTATACATCTAATACATTTCTAAGGGTGTGTTATTTCTAAAGGCAGTACAATAACTAGAATTCACTACGGACTGACCTGAGATCTGTTCAACCTTGCAGTGAAATTTGCACTATGTAATTGTCATTTATTATTTGTGTTACAGTAGCACCTAGAGACCCCAACTGAGACAAAGGAGGAAACAGAGAGAGAGAGAGAGGTAGAGAGGTGAAGTGACTTGCCAGTGGGAGAACTGGTTTTAGAAACCAGGACAATGTACTATCTGTTAAAATAGTGCTGTCTCTGAGAGGCATAGTTTTGTTTCCATTTGACAAATTTGTAACTTCTTTTCTCCTGATTTTTGTATGAAATAACAAATCCTTTCTTTCTAAGGCTGTGCTGAACTCATCTGTTCAGCATAGAGTTTGGGGATTGAGGAAGCTGTGCAACAGCCCTTTAATTGCATTAATATTAATGGGTGATGAGATTGTTCTCACATGCCGCTCCCAAATAGATGAGATGGAGTTGTCACCATTGACCAGGAGGCAGTAAACCATTTGAATGAGTCATCTTTCAGGCTCCCCCATAAAAGGTTGGCTGCATATGCAGAATTTTTCTTTCCTGTGCATCCAACAGTTTTTTCTGTTCTGTAGCTGCTTATACCACCCTCTTCGTCATATTATCTAAGTGACTCCCAGTAGTCTGAGAGAGACTCGAGCATGCCCATGACAATTAAAATCAAAGGATTTTTCGGAAAATAGGCAAAAAGAAAAGGAGGACTTGTGGCACCTTAGAGACTAACCAATTTATTTGAGCATAAGCTTTCGTGAGCTACAGCTCACTTCATCGGATGCATACTGTGCATCCGATGAAAGCTTATGCTCAAATAAATTGGTTAGTCTCTAAGGTGCCACAAGTCCTCCTTTTCTTTTTGTGAATACAGACTAACACGGCTGTTTCTCTGAAATCGGAAAATAGGCTATTCTTGGTGAAAAAAATTATGGCAAAGATTTTGTACCAACTACCTGATCTTTTATTATTTTCTGTGAACTACTTAGCACAGTATACCCAAATAAATCAATTTCCTTCCTAAGTGGATGTGTGGAAAGAGCTGACATACTGGCAGCTCCTCAACATGGACCTATGTCCTGGCCGGAACAGAGTGTCTAATACAGATCTCTGTACCAATTTGGTCCCTTGCTGTGTCAGCCCTCCTTACATGTCCTAATGTGTCTGTGTATCTCTGTATATACCTGCCTATATAGCTTATCACGATAGCGGGACCAGAGTTGTTCTATCTGATGTGACTTTTTGGACATTTTTTGTGACCACCACTCCCCACAGTCTTCACAACTGTCACCTTCTTCTCCTTCCTTTCTCAGTCTCCCACACTTGGGTTTGCCAGTACCACGCTGCACTCTCTAGTACAGTCTTTCCATTCTCATTTGTCAAGCATCCTCTCTCTCCCTTGAAAACACTTCAGATCCTACTATAAAATGCAGGCAAAAGACTGAATCACTTATGATCTGAAGGTCAAGTTCAGGAGAGTCGAGTCTGGAGGTTACGAATGATAAAAAGGAGGGAGGAGAGCAGCTATTCCGTAAAGCACTGTGTAAATTGGATACTTCATAAATGATTTGTGAAGTGCATGTGTGTTCCTCTATCCCTGTCAGTCAAAATTCACAAGTCAGAATTGTCAGCCATGGCCGTAGTAGAACTTACATGAAAAATTTTGAACTAGAAATGACTTTCAGAAACCCATTTGCAAAAGCTTTTGGACCTACTATTTTTGCTAAAAGCAAAATTTCAAATGCTTCATAACCATACAAAGTAACCTAGCAACACAAATTTCACAACCCTTTCATAGCCATTATTGCCCTTCACTAGTTGTGAGCATTATGAAAACAAATGTTAGGATGGAAATGTTTTTTTGTTTTTTAACCTAGAGCAATGTCTACCAGTGCCACTGCTGTTACTCAGAAATACAGAAGTTTTTCCCTTAAGCATGTCAGGTCCTATTTAAAAAACAAATAAAAACTCAGTAACATGATTTCTATCATAAAATCTTTATGCTTTGTAATTAAATGCTTTAAGTTCGATCTTCACATTCACAGATTCAGAAATCAGAGTGACAATAAACTCAGCAACAGAACTAGTTAAATTTATAAATTTGTTAGAGGCAGATTTTAAGAGCACTTCAACCTCATTTCCATTGTGTGCATGTGCACACAACAGGCAACAGTGGAGTCCAATCCAAATACAATATGTCAAGTACATATTGATCAGTTCTGAATTAGTTTTAACATTTTGAGGTAAGGAGCCTCCTATAAATGTCACTCTTGGACAGGTCATTGAAAAACAAAAATTTTGCAAGCATTCTATTTATTTTTCCCTATCATCAGAATCTTTTCTTTTTCCCTCAACTGTTGGAGGGAAATTGAGACAGTCTACTATACCTACTGAGCAATGAAGCAGAACTCTTCAAACAGCTCTAACTATCACGGTAACGATGTGGTAATAGGATTCTTTCATAAGAAAGAATTATTTCCTCTACTCTGATATTTTTGAAGGATTTCATTTGTTCTGGACATGTTTTTCAAATGATTGAAATACATTTTAACTTGGATTTTAGCTGAGGCTGCAAACAAGGTTCAGTGGATTTGTCTATTTGCCTGATTTTTTTATGTAAAAGGATACTGAAATACATTCATAGCCATCACTACAATTAAAGCAATTTTTTTCCTGAGTTGTCCTAACTGAATATAGCACATGAGCACATTCGTTACCGTGATAGTTTGAGATTTAGATGAAGCTGGATATGGCCCTCCATTTTTATTTTTTATTTTTTTTTGGATAAGCAGACACAAATCCAGTAGTCCAAAAAACTGTCAGATTCATAGAATCATAGAACTGGAAGGGACCTCGAGAGGTCATCTAGTCCAGTCCCCCTGCACTCAAGGCAGGATTAAGTATTACCTAGACCATCCCTGACAGGTGTTTATCCAACATGCTCTTAAAAAGCCCCAATGATGGAGATTTCACAACCTCTCTAGGCAATTTATTCCAGTGCTTAACCACTCTGACAGTTAAGAAGTTTTTCCTAATGTCCAACCTAAATTGCCCTTGCTGCAATTTAATTCATTTGTGATAGTTACTCAAAATTAATCTTAGAGCTGTTTGAAGAGAATAAATGCACGTTAGTAAAAAGAAAAGGAGTACTTGTGGCACCTTAGAGACTAACCAATTTATTTGAGCATAAGCTTTCGTGAGCTAAAACCCACTTCATCGGATGCATACTGTGGAAAGTTTAGAAGATCTTATTATATACACACAAAGCATGAAAAAATACCTCCTCCCACCCCACTCTCCTGCTGGTAATAGCTTATCTAAAGTGATCACTCTCCTTACAATGTGTATGATAATCAAGTTGGGCCATTTCCAGCATAAATCCAGGTTTTCTCACCCCCCCTCCCCCACACACAAACTCACTCTCCTGCTGATAATAGCTTATCCAAAGTGACCACTCTCCTTACATTGTGTATGATAATCAAGGTGGGCCATTTCCAGCACAAATCCAGGGTTTAACAAGAACGTCCGGGGGGGGTGGGGGGGGTAGGAAAAAACAAGGGGAAATAGGCTACCTTGCATAATGACTAAGCCACTCCCAGTCTCTAGTCAAGCCTAAGCTAATTGTATCCAATTTGCAAATGAACTCCAATTCAGCAGTTTCTCGCTGGAGTCTGGATTTGAAGTTTTTTTTGTTGTAAAATAGCGACTTTCATGTCTGTAATCGCATGACCAGAGAGATTGAAGTGTTCTCCGACTGGTTTATGAATGTTATAATTCTTGACATCTGATTTGTGTCCATTTACTCTTTTACGTAGAGACTGTCCAGTTTGACCAATGTACATGGCAGAGGGGCATTGCTGGCACATGATGGCATATATCACATTGGTGGATGTGCAGGTGAACAAGCCTCTGATAGTGTGGCTGATGTTATTAGGCCCTGTGATGGTGTCCCCTGAATAGATATGTGGGCAAAGTTGGCAATGGGCTTTGTTGCAAGGATAGGTTCCTGGGTTAGTGGTTCTGTTGTGTGGTATGTGGTTGCTGGTGAGTATTTGCTTCAGGTTGGGGGGCTGTCTCACCAGCAACCACATACCACACAACAGAACCACTAACCCAGGAACCTATCCTTGCAACAATGGCTTAGTCATTATGCAAGGTAGCCTATTTCCCCTTGTTTTTTCCTACCCCTCCCCCCCCCCAGACGTTCTTGTTAAACCCTGGATTTGTGCTGGAAATGGTCCACCTTGATTATCATTCACAATGTAAGGAGAGTGGTCACTTTGGATAAGCTATTACCAGCAGGAGAGTGAGTTTGTGGGGGGGAGGGGGTGAGAAAACCTGGATTTGTGTTGGAAGTGGCCCACCTTGATTATCATACACATTGTAAGGAGAGTGATCACTTTAGATAAGCTATTACCAGCAGGAGAGTGGGGTGGGAGGAGGTATTTTTTCATGCTTTGTGTGTATATAATAAGATCTTCTAAACTTTCCACAGTATGCATCCGATTAAGTGGGTTTTAGCTCACGAAAGCTTATGCTCAAATAAATTGGTTAGTCTCTAAGGTGCCACAAGTACTCCTTTTCTTTTTGCGAATACAGACTAACACGGCTGTTACTCTGAAACCTGCACGTTAGTAATGTCACATATGAAATTAACTTTGGGGCCAGATACTCAGCCTGTGTACATTGCTGTAGGACCACAAACACCATAGCATTGTGCTGATTTACACTTGCTGAGGATCTGGGCATGAATCTTTGCTAGTTTTTGTTTAATCTACAAGTTGGAAAAAGCAATGTTTGAGAATTATATTTCTAGTGTATTCAAGTGGGAGAAAATAATATTGTACATGTGTTGTGGGGAGGGTTATTGATTACAGAATGTGGTTTCAGAACAACTTAATTTTTGCAACATGACAAGGCCCCATTGTGGGATGAAGACCCATAATGGGGAGCACTAGAAAACGTACAGAAGTCTTACAGTGATGTGCATTTAATTCGTCACATTTCTTTCTAACCTCAGTTTTTAGAAATTTCGTAGTCCTGTTGTAAGTAATTTAAAATGCCAGTTCAAGACAGATAATTGTATGCTGAGTGAAGGATACATGTTTGTAGCTTTATGTTCAGCTTGGATATCCCATGGACAGGAAGGGACCCTTTTCATCATTCAGGCAATAGGAGAAGACAGAAGAGCTCCTACTAGTAAATGACCACTGTTGTCCTACTGTGATGAGAGATTGTGCAAAAACTAGGGTAAGTAAGCTGTTCGCATAGTTTCAAACCCACTCAGACATTTTGGTGGTGGTTGGGTTCCATCGTGTCTAGAAGAGTTGTGAAAATAGGAGCAGAGAGAAAAATTCCCTTTGGGAATAAATGTGTGAAAATGAAGGAAAGACAGTGTTGAAAACAAATACAAAGAAATGAGGGGATGGTGGAGGGGAGATAAGTTAAAGAGAGAATTCCAACAGAAATGTAGACCATATACACAACACAGGGCACCTAATTGTGCCAATCTAGCTTTTGAGTCACTGTCTTATCTCAGTTGGATAGTGCAGGCTTCTTTTTTAGTCTGAAAATATTTGTTTTTAGAGTTGAATCACGCTTTGTATATATAAGAGGGCAAACACCGGTTTGAATTACAGGAGAAATGTTTGTGTACGCAAACTAATTTCCCGAGACTTCAGAATAGTGGAAACAGTTCCCAAAGCCCTTGACTTACTGAGGTTCATCCAGTGTAGTGTAAATCTTACATTGGAGAATGCAATAACGTACAATGAATTGTTCTGAAGATCACTTCTATGCCACTGTTGTTAAATATCTAAAATAGGGGTAGGCTAATTATAGTCCCTTTCTATATCTGGGTTAGAGACAAGTCAGCTAGCAAGCCTTTTTCTCTATGGCTGTCCCCAGAATAGCTGCACTCCTATGGGTATTCCAAATAGCTGTTCTGTGGTGTCATCACCAGAGGTTCCTACTCCAAAAGCCACTGCATAATGATCAGCTTCCTCTTATTTCAGCAGCCACCAAGATTTGGGTTCTCTGGCTATGGATATTTTGGAACATGGATCAGCCTCACAAACACAGAATATTTGTGCCAGATTGTTAATTTAATTTCTATATTTTATTTACATACCAAGAAATAAAAAAACTAAAAGAATGGGATTTTCAATTTTTGTCAAGAAAATAATTTTTCCTATACCAATTTACCAAAGGGAATTTTGCCCTGTTTTATTACTCCATTATTGACTTTGTTTTGGAACATAGTCACTGAAATGTAACCTAAAATCATTTTGTACATCTTGACAACAGTATGACCTGGTAAGTAGTTCTTACTTTTGCTCTAAGTTGCATGAAGACTAAAGTGCTAGTGTGCTTGGTGCCGTTATTTCTTTTCCATGTGTGTTTTCATATATTGTAAATTTTAAAGCTTAAGCTCAAGGACACCATCATTAAAATGCAATTACCTTTTGATAATCAGCCTTGGTTGGCCTTATTTCAAGCATCTAGTATAAATAGGATTGTACATTAAGACTTGTATGTAATCAGTGGGGCAGATTGCAGTGGTCTACCAGTAGGGGGTGTATGGTAGGCATTCTGTAGGTCTGAAAATCTCACATTATTCAGCCATATTTGTCAGCTTAACACCAGCAGGGTCTTTTTATCAAGTGGCTGTAGTGAAACCTTGATTTGTTATGTTTTTGTACAGCTTTCACTTCCTCTCCATACTTAGCATTCAAAGAGTGCAGTTACCGAACCAAACTACAACATTCTTATACCCTTGTACTCAAATCCTTTGGTTAGTGTACTTTGCTTAAACATTGACCTAAATTGACTTTTAGTATAATTTCTAATATATGAAAGACTTTAACATACATACCTTCACTAGATTACTGAATATTCTAATGATTTACCACACCGATATGTAGGTTTAAAAATAAAGATATGAAATAGGTATCCTAATAGTATTAAAAATTCAGTTCTAAAATCCTTAATTGTCTCAAGATTTTTAGGAAATTTTTGCAATATTATTGCAAATTTTAAACTTGTACTATTGGTGATCAGTTTAATAACATTTTACACTAAGCGAAAACACAGTAAATAATGGTTTGGTAACTGCTGTTCATAGGTAAGTATTCCTACACTTTCTCTATTCTTGATTTTACACCATCTTTCTAGGTTGTTACCAACCTGATTCTGCATTGTTTGACAAATCTAGGTTTGATTGTTTCTGAGCTGAAACGGGTAGCTGTTCCCACTTCTTTATTTAAATAGAAATATCCATTTTTCTGATAACTATGATCAAGATCCCTAGTAATACAGTTACCTTTATAGATTATTGTAGATAAGTAATCTCTCCTACCTTGCTGTAATATTTCTAATATTGACTTCTGTCTAGCACTTCATCTAAGTATCTTGTCACAACAGTACATAAATTCAGATTATGTCAATTAATAAAATTGCTACAGGCCTCTAGTATTTAATTAGGTTATCAGGTAAACAAAACAATTGTAGGGACATTTTGAAGAGCTTCAAGGAGAATGTACAGCTTGTTTAGTCTTTAGAAGATTTAGTTAATGAGTACAGAGTCTAGTGCTATAGGGCTTCTGATCCCTGATTGAGGCCTCTGGTTGCTACCACAATACAAATAAAAATAATAATTACTATTATTGTGCATGTTTGTGGCTGTCTTTATGAGAGTGGAAAGTTAATATTTCTTGCAAAAACATTCCTCAGTACAAGAATGTTCATACTAAACTTTGTAAGGACAAAATATTTCTATTGGTGTTTTGACAATAGCAAACATTGATGCATGTAATTGCAGTTTTATATATATATAATAAAAGTCAATTTGACGTGTCAGACATTAGTAGGTTTTCTGGATCAAATACTGACTAAGGAAAAAGTATGTTGGAATTTTCCTTGACAAACACAGCTTAATGAAATCCACTGATCAAAATAGTCTGAAAAGTGCCAGCTATTATACTTCTTTTCTTTTCTAAAAAAGACCAAGGAATTAATTGAACCTATTTTTTTCTTGATAATTTGCTTAAACCACAATGAGACTATTGTGTTTAAAAGAAGTAAAAGCCTTTCAGTGAGTTCGGGAAGAACAACCAACACATACCTGGCTTTCCTTACTTGTCTATAAGTGCTTTATGGCTGCTGTCATGAATGTCAATGAAATCTTTACTAGGGGCTACATCTTCCCAAATATTTTCTTTCAAGTACATTGATGCTCTTAACATTTGTCATTAAAAGTTGTATTTACAGTTTTTTCATGTCTTTGCTACATGACTAGTGTAGAAATACCGCAGTGAGATTTAATTTAGTCAAAAAGGTTCACAGCTTAGCTGGCATTATTCTATATCGGTGGTTTTCAATCTTTTCTGATTTGCAGCCCCTTCAAATATTTCAAATGGTGGAGCAGACCCCTTTGGAAATCTTAGACATAGTCTGTGGACCCGCACGGGTCCATGGATCACAGGTTGAAAACCACTGTTCTATGATGGTAATACTAATATTTAATTTTATTGTACCTAGAATATGCTATGTGCCAATCAGAGACAAAGACAGCATCTCTCATACATAATACTTATTGTTACCTTGACAACATTAATATCCTAGACTTCGATGTATAGCTACAAATGAGCCAACTGGTTGCGTTAAGTTGTTTGCATCTAGCAGTCAGTTGCTTGAGGTTCCCAGGAAACCGCTGCTGTAATTTACCATTGAATCAAGTACATAAGTTTGGGGAATTTTTTGACAGTAAAATTTGTGTGTTACATATTTTGGTTGATCAGGTAGTTACAGATGATTACCAATAACAATATGGTACAGCATGTCATGAGGTTGATTTTAAAGTACATGCCCAGCTGTTTGTAAAGTTGCTTGCTGTTATTCTTCTGACTTTTTTGAACACTTGCTTAATATACTTTACTCTGTGCCTTAAGTGCATATAATTCTTTCTCGGACCTCCCATGCTGTTAGAGGTGTTGCTCGAATGGTGGCTTGCAAAGCAGGTCACTCACCCCTAAAGAAGACACTTTCCGGTCACAACATATAACCTGTAGTATAAGAACAGCTGTGGATGTGATTCTAAAAATGAGTGTCCTCTGGGGGTTTTTTACATTTTATTTTCTAAGAGACCAGCTGTAATATGAAAGAAATACTAATTTTTCCTCTTTTCTACTTTTTTAAAAATAGATCAAAAAATATTTTGAACTTGAACCACTTGCACGAGGAAAGCGCTGGATTCTTAAACCCTGCTCCCTGGATGATATGGAAGCAGTAAAAGACAGCTTCACCCTTCTGATAAATTTGCTAGAAGAGAGAGAGCTTGAGCCTTCAAGAATGTGAAAAGCTAGGAAAGAGGACTGCTTCTCCAGTCATCATTGAACCTGTTTATTCTGCTCCCAGCTTAATTATGATTTGGTATCGAGACTGCGTTACGGCTTACAGTAAATATAAATTTTCATTTAGTGCAGAAGATCTGTTTGTTAAAATAAATGCGCTGTATATGATTGGTATGGGGTATATGATTATTCCAGTTAAGTCATCATGCTACTGAAATATAGGGAGTTCCTCTTTGTGCACCACTAATTTTGCTCACTGCATGTTTTTTCCCTGCATTATCATAAAAACATTCTTGATATGGAATTCTGCATGCAGAAAGTCACGGTCTGTAAAGGATGAAAAAAAATACCACCAACTATGTTTTCTGAAAAGTAAGTGTCATTAAAAATTTGTGGATATTACTGTGTGTGTTAGTCCTTGGGATCAGCAAACAAGCTATATGGAAAGGATGGCCAGTCAGAGTACCAGTAAATCATCTTACAAGCAAGGAAATGTCTTGATGCAAAGTCTAGTCTGAAGTCTTACTGAATAAAAATACAAATACCTTGCTGGTTGACTACTATTCTAATTTTTAACCCTTTCAAAGGTACAAGCAGTCAAGTTAGAGGGAGTAAGGGGAAATAAGGCACAGACACAGCGTGTGCTTTGTGTGTTTGCTATGGGTTTTGGATTATCTGGATTATAAAAAATAGCTTGCAGAAAATTTCAGCTACAACTTAAGTAGATGATATTTTTTAAAAAATTAAATAGGTTGGATAAAGTTTACCAGTTGTTGTTTTTTTAGTGACTATCATCAAAGAGCAGCAAGAGTATATGTATTTTAACTCCGATGTGGATCTATGCTGTATAAATAGCATGAAGTGGGACAGTTTTAAATTAAGGGATCTGCTGTATCGCTCACTCAAAGTAGTATTGTTATCACAACTGTGCTCCTGCCTCTATACTACAGTTAAGGGTCTGCCAATATCTCCTGTTATAAACCCCTATGTTCAGGACTTTAAAAAATGCCTTCAGAAGTTTGCTGAGGACTGAATGTTAGTAAAACGTTTATTAATCAGAACCACAGTTTTGAACAAAAATGGAAAAACTCCATTCAGTTCTAGGAATGCAATACATATTCCACCCCTTAGCCCCATCCACCCACCCACCCACCCCAGGTTTGCAACATTTGCATGCCTTTTGGCAGTTTTAAAATGATGTAAATCAGTTTGCTTTTCAAATGAGCTGCTCAGTTCATTGGTTCATAATAAAACCAGATATCACAAGAGGGTGTAGAAATCAGTAGATGTTTGGTACACACGGTGGTGGTTGTGCCTTGTCCAGTTAGCTGCCCACATCCACCAATATCCTGCTTGATGCATACCCTGCAATGGCATACTGAGGGTATAGCAATCCATCTTGATTCTGTGTTTCAGGTTTTGAAAAATCTTCTTAAAAGAAGACCTACTTTTCAGAGCTTTATTCAACATGTCTTTTCACTCTGAAAGGAGTTCATTTCTTTAAGTTTATTTTAGTTTATAACTAGTTTGAGGATAAGAAAAAATCGTGAGGGAGAGCCTATAAAAGCTGGTTCCCTATTTGTAATGTACTCTTGGTAAAATTAACTGGTTTCTATAACTTTTACCTTTTTAAAGTTTCCTTGAACTATTTGGATCACTTCTTCCGTCACTTGTGAACTGCTTCCCTGAGGCACATTTCAATATAAGTGTGTAGCCTGATAGAGGCTGTTTCAACTCACTTCCTATAATCAAAACTAAATGGGGGTTCCTGAGTAACTTCTGGATTAATTGTGTAGTAGAAACTGAGAGCTGAAAGTGACCAGAGCGCTAGAATCTGCTTCCTAGAGAGCATCTGGGCTCACTGACACTTTCCTCTACCTCTCTTCCCCCTATCTATGTATTTCTTACCCATGTGCTGCCCCAAGGTACCTCTTCTGCAGATACTCAGGAACTTAAACTGTTCATGTTACTCAAAACCAGCTCCCAACTCTCCTTCTATGAATTGGGACACGCTTGCTGCCCCTCGGGTATTGCTAGGCACCTTGAGTGGGCTCCCTTTACCTGAACTAAAAATGAATTGGGATCTAGTTTAGAGCTTCCAATTCACTCTTTCAGGTAACACAAACAATTTAAAGTTCTCAGGTGTCTGCAAAAGAATCTGTTTGGAGGAGGATATGAGTAAGAAGGGGAAGCGAGCTGCATGCAAAAGTGAAGCCCGCTCTGGGGGCAAGAGGAAGGGAAAAGGTAGCATTCTAAACTTTAGCTGCTTTTCGGTTTAAAATTAGAGGGTGGGAGGAACAATCTTTTTACTATTTTCTGCCTTCTAGCCCATATTAGATGTAATTAATCAAATTCACAACAGGTGTAAATGAGACCAACTCCACTTACTTCTTACTAATTTACACCAACAGTTAATTTGGTGCAAAGGTCATAGGGGTTTTGATATTAGTTTGGTCATGAAATCTCAACTATGCACTGTTGGAAAGTGCTACATAGCAGTGACATCCAAAAGGCCCAACTAGCCAATCAGAATATGGCTTTAGCCATACTCCATTATACAGTATATTAGGACCTTTTGATGTTTAATTTAGGAAAATGTCAACTGCACAGGCGCAGTGAAATTTTTTTGTAATGATTTTCAATGTGCATATTCTTAGTAATCACTCTCTACTAAAGGTTGAAACAATACCTCGTAACTGTTTAAGTATTCAAGAAAGATGTTTAACATTACTTTGAATGTGATTCTGTTTGTGAATGGATTATAATGGATTTGTAGATTTTAAACGTTAAACACTTTCACCTTTTTTATAGAGGGATTAAAAAATACATAGCAGTTCATGTCACACACTCTGTCTAAAGTGTTCTTGAATATTCTTAATACAGAATCTGTGAATACCAGACCTTTTTTATTCAGATGACCAATCTCAATGACTGTTTTCTCTTCTTGTGCATTCATCGTTTAGATTAAATAAATTCAATCACTAGGAACTAGCTACTTTCCATGCAACTTCATTAAACAGTGAATATTGTCTTTAAAAAAAAAAAAAAGATACTGTGGTTTAATGTTCTTTAGCCATCTGTTAAATTACTTTCTGGGTGTGTGTTTTTGTGTGTGTGGATGTGCCCACACTGGGCGGCTTCTCAGACCTATGTCTGTCTGCAGTGTTTCAGCAGTCAGAATAAAAACATTATCAATCAGTATCCAACAACAGCTGTTTTTGACATGCTTCTGTCTGACGCCTAATGTTTTACAACTGTCCTCCTTTGTCTAGCAGTTCTGAGCTGGTCATCTTGTCGCTTCCATGTTATGTCCTATACTTGTACTAACAGAATTTGCAGTGGTGTTGAAAATGCTTGTTAGTGTTTTTGATAGTCTTTCTTGCTGTATAATGTGCTATGTGTCTTAGTTTGCATATTCAAATGTGCTGTACAGAAATCTGTGATGTATTATTTCATTTAGTTTCTGGCGTTTCATTATATTTATAGAAGTTACAGATTTTGTACCTTATTAGCTACTACAGTTGCCTTTTTGTAATGGCAATTAATTTATATTACAAAAGTTTGTATCTTTTCTGTAATTGAGTATTGGTTGATAGTTAAATGTCATATTATCCTGATTTTATACTAAAAATACATCATCTATACTTAGTAGTTGACCCATTCATGTAGGCAACTGCAAGACCAGAGGAACTTGTAATGTCTGATTTATACATGATTTCCACGATCAAAATATGAAAATAAACACTGAGTAGAACTGAAGTGGTAAGCTTGAATCTTTTCAGTATTAATTTTTGGAAGTACATTTTTCATTACCTTGAAACAGATTTTCAAAATATGTACTTTTGGGTCAAAACTAGTGATTAATTTGGAATAATATGACGTATCTATGCATAACATAAATATTCAATTGGTATTTCAAGCTGGTTTATTTTCTTAGTGAGTTTTGCTATTTCAGAAATATTTTTAAAATATACCGTAGAATTATTGCAGGACTACACATAGAAGTGATTCCTAGTAATACAATTACTTCAGGAGCTCAGATTGAGAAACAAATACTTATGTAACTAAGTAAAGATTTTAAATAGAACTGTGACATTATGATGTGGTGCATGTACTGAGGGGAACCCGTTCAAAGTGTAAACAAATAAACTTATTCAAAGGAGTGCAATGGAAGAAAAATAACTCCCCAGACAGTTTTGGACTCCACTATCCTGTCTCAAACTGTTTGAGTATACAAAATTCCAGCAAAACAAAGCCGTTAAGCAACTGATTGAGATACAGCATTAGTCAGGCTGGCTCTACATTCCTGGTTTGGTTTCCAAAGTAGGCAGTTATAATGTATCAAGACTAGGATGGAATTAGAAGATTTGAAAACTAATAGTATTTTCTTCATGCTTTGTTTTCATATTCATAGATGAATGGAAATCTAATAATCATTCTTCATTTAATAGAACTTTAAAGATTTTTTGTTAGTTTATTAGCCCCTTGACTTGATAGTACAAACAAATTAGAACATCTGTGTGTCTGGAGTATGGCATTACCAGCCAAACCACTAGATTAACAATGGGGGATGGAGAGATTTGCTAATAAACACAGGGTCTCTACCCCTCAACCACCACCTGAAGTTGGACTGGACCTGAAAGTCATATAGGGCCACTGAACTCTGTTATATGTGGTGATAGAGGACACCATTTTCTTTCCCAACCTCGTAAACCACCATGTAAAGTGAATAACTTCCATCCATTGTATGGTTTGGTCTGAAGATCAGGCTAGATTTAGCTAACCATTATGAGACTGTTGAGCTCCATTATGGCTACATTTAATATAAATTAAGATTATAACAATAAGAAACAAAAAAAAAAAGCAAAAAGCATTGTCTCAATGCAGTTATGGATTCACAGAAGTTCATTTTAAAATGTAACATTTGTTTCTTGATATCTTTGCGTGGGAAATATGCAGAGCAATCTTCTTTGTAAAATATGAATTTGCAATGAGTAACACTGATTTCCTCCACTTACTGTAACTCTTACAAATGTCCTTGCTTTTACAGTCCAAAAAGGGACAGAGGCAAATAAAAAAACAAAACCCCTTTTCAAGCAAGTAAAGGGGATGACAGTGGACGGGAGTGTTTTTAATCATTTGGTTGGCAAGCCTAGCAATGTGTAAATCATAAACACTTTAGAAATTCTATTCAGCAAAGTAGCCAAAGGTTTGGAATATTTAAAGAAAACTAACTAGGAATTTGGGGGTGCAGAAGAGGAGTGATGTGTGGTTCATGTCATTAACTTGTTGCTACTACGGAAATAGAGGAAAATATTGTCCAAAGATATCCTTTTTATAAGGAGGATCTTTGTAATTGTAGGCCTAACATTTTATACATTAAAAATTAGAAGCTTTACATAAGGAAAACATTATTTTCCTAATTTTTTGAAACTTGCTCACCTACTACAATGCTGATACATGAATCTTGATGATTTTGTATACATTTTGTGAAAGAAAACAATTGCATAATTAATTTGATTCCAATATTAAAATGCATTATATATTAAAAAAAATAAAACTAATGACAAAGAATTATCTTTACCCTTTTATATCTGCCTACTTAAACTAGGGAAAAAAGTAGTCCATCTCTCTTACTATGAAACATATGTCGAATACATTACATTTGAACTGGCAATGGAAAGAACGTGCATCTATTAAAAGAATGTAAAGATCATACATTTGTAAATTTGCTATGAGGAATTTCACTCAGTTTAGAGCCATATTTACCTTGAGATACCACACAAGATTGGTCTTACTTTTTGTTAGTTATCAGTTATTAGAGGGTGGAATGCTGAATCATGGAAATCCCAAGAAAAGGATTCTTGTACAGTAGAAATAGTATCAATATCCTGCCTCATCACAAAGAAGTTTGCAGAATGGCAGTGTAGAGCTGAAGCATGACTTGCATACACAGCCATCAAAAAGAAACCTGGATTTAAAGCTTATCACCCAGCAGATTAGCTAGTATTTTAACAGTGTGGCAGTATTGGATTTGCAAGGTTGCTGATTTTTCAGGCTCAAAAAGGCATTTCTTTAACATTTTATTGTAAATGGCATTTTGGGCCTGTCAACTTTGGCATGGTCCTTATAAAATAACAATTCATGTTGTGAATTAGGATTGGAACTCGATTTCTAAACAGGTATTTCTAAATCCATTTCTCACCAGTGGCATGCTAACTTACTTACCTTCTTGAGGTCTTAGATCTGCCCTCCAATATATAATGCACATTTGCATGTTTTTCAGAACTAACTACTGTCCACACACACACCCAAGTGTGATACCTTCTATACATAAGATAAAAGTGATTATCACCAGGGATCCAGGTAGGATCAGGCCCCCAAATTAACACTTGATTCCAAATTTAAGAAAATTGTGGTATAGTTTTCTAGTTTGTTTTGAAAGGACAAGTTTCGATTATTAACAAAACTACATCAATGCTATTTTATTAAAAAGTCCATGTAACAGACACAGTATCTCTTCGGGGGACCCTCCTGCATTTCAATATGTGAAGGGGACTGACCCTATTGTTGTGCTTGTAATTTAGGCTGTCTAAAGCTACTGTATTTGTGGAATTGCTTTTCTGTTTAAGAATGTTTAAATATACATGCAGTCCCTGCATTCCTTCTTGGTGTTCCCAAAAGGAAAAGCTTGAGAGACGTTATTCTGTTGATTTACCTTTTTAGTAGTCCATCTTTTTTTCTTAATCAACTATTACTAAAATGCAGTGTATGCTAACCAGAAAGATTCATTCCTCCTTGGTTTACACTTGCTTGTCAATGTTTGCTTTCCCCAAGGTCAGTGACACAAGTGCTAATTAAAATAGCTAATCATACTTTGAAAGAGAGTATATTTTTTGTGCCAAGCTGCCCAGATGTAACTATGCAGAATAGTTCATAGTTTGCCCCATTACCTCTATGAGCATGACCTTTTGTTTACAGTAAATACAGTACCATAAGCCTGGTAAAGTCATCACATACATTAAAGGTATTAGGCACGTTTATCTCACATTCCTATCTATGAGCTTCTTCCACAATTAACATGATCCACAGCTGAAAAAATAATTCAAGCTGTCAGTGATAAACGGGGTGAAACTGTCAACCCAGGAAATGTCAATAATACTTATAAACGATATTACAAACAAATGTTTATCTAAAGGTACTGGGATATTACTGTGAATTTTATTAATCAAGGCTCTTTAATTCGATTCATATAGGAATGAAACTCTTAATATGGTTCAGTATAAAAGTAAGCAACTCAATATTTTTGTAGGAAGTTCTGTATAAATGCTAAAATGTACCAGAATGCACACTCAGCCCTCCCACTGGCTTGGAGACTCCCACCCCTAGACAATAATCTATCATCTAAAACCTTATATACCACTCATTTTGCGCACACACGGGCACCACGTCGCCCGCAGAGACAGGTTGTTAGTGACCTATCAGCCTACTTTCTCTCTCTCAAAAAACAAAAAAAAAAAATTGGGAGCGAATGTGGAAATTAGAGTTCTTATATTTCAACCAATCAAGGTTTAGAAAACATATGATCTGTTTTAAAAGTTGAAAACATATGTCGTTAGGTTTGGACTAATTTTCAGCCAACCAAATGTGAAAGTGAACAATTTGTGTAAATTAACCCTCTGATATTGCTATGAACTATGTATCTGAACAAGGCTCTTCCTCAAAATGCATTATTGCTAACCAGCCAGCTCTGGAATCATCATCTGGGGTTAATATAATGACAAATTAATGTTGCCTCTGTACTTTGTAAGGTTCAGATGAACAAACCTTGGAAAATTTCATCCTTCATTTTGATGTTTTGAACAGTCCTACACTCCACATCGGAACATCGCAAGGCTGAGCCTTTTAAATAACTTAGGACATTATGCGGTACCCTATTAAAACTCACCTCATTCAATGCCAAGGTGACCAGATTTTAATTCTCTTTAAAAAAGACAAATCTGTATAAGGTTTTCTTTTCACAATCAAAAATTATTTTTTCATATGTTTGCATGAGTGGAATTATTACCTATTCAATCAATGAGAAGGTGCATGTTATCTTAATAAATCATTTAGTCAGTCTTCATTGGTGGGGGAGAGAGAATTGACTACTTTTTCTCATTTACTGTGTATTATTCTGGAATATCAAAAGATGTCCATGTCAGCTATATTCTTTGAAACAAACTAACCTGCTCAAAACTAACTGCCTGTTTAAAATTTTTGTATTAGTTGAAAATAAAGCTATCTTACATTAATGTGCTGTTATAAAAGGGAACATTATTCAGTTCATCTGGGGGTTTTAAAATATATATTAAAAGTGTAAGAAAATAGTAGATGGTTACCACCCAAGTTAGGGCATGGCCAGGATTTCAGATTACCATCTCTACTATTTTCAAACGAGTTGGTCAGATTTCAATTTCACATCTCAGCCAAAGGACCTAAAATAGCTGGGTTGATGCCTAACTCCTGAAGAGGAGGTGATGGCAGCTCTGAGTGCTCATCCATGCCAACCATTCTCCATTTCCGTTATGCAACAATAGTATTCCACAAATAGATGTTTGGTGCCAAAATTAAAGAAAGTTACACCACTGAAATAGTAGAAGTCACTGGCCAGACATTTACAGGCAGGATTTGCTGAAGTGGTAAACCAGTTTTTGACTGGAGTATCTTCTTCCATAGCTGTAGAGAAAAGAATTCCTTATTTGTACTAGCTCATTCAAAGTTGAGTAAAACAATTGGCAGTGTAAAAAGGAAGGAAAGCTAGCTTTCCTCTTCCAAGCAACGAACAAAAACCACTCAATAGATAAAATATCCTGTTCTAGAAAACCTGGTGGACCCATTGATATACACAAATCTCTTCAGGTCTCAGTTATTAAATCTAAGGTATTAAGATTTGGAGCCTACCATCAGTCCAAGCAGTTATCAGATTTCCCTATCCAATTTTGTTTCTACAGTTTAAAAAAATAGAAAATGCGGCTGTGTACTCCATGTGGTATTAATTGAACAGTGATGATAAATCCACAAATTTCTGAATCATACCAATGAGTCAATATACTGCAGTGATTTTTTTTCATTACATGTATTTTAATGAGGAAGAAGAATTTGCCTTGCCGCAATTGTTTGTAAGGCAATGCAAACACAAGTTTTAATTTTGTCTTTAACCAACGTTTTAAAATAATTGATTTTAACTGCTATGTTTGATACTGATATAGCTCAGTGTGAGGATTTTTGTACTTCATAACTAGCAGAGATTCCAATTCTTGGATCACAGCTTTACAAACTTATTCAGGGAGCATTCTTTGCACTGAAGTTCCTCCATTTCAAACCTGCTTTGTTGCTTGCTCTACATTTGTTAGCTAATACTTACCCCTACAAGCCTGTTGAAGCATTCTGCTAGCACACAGTGAATGCCAGAGCAAACACTAGATGCTTCAAGACACGGGTTCTTCATGCCTTCTAATGAGAAACAAGTTTCAGAAAGTTAAAATAACATACAGTATGTTTTTATTTAATGCAAGTAGATGGAAGTAAAATGTGCTGGCCTTTCTACAGTTAGTTTTCTTGTGAACATTGCAAAATGAATGTAAACTCCCTCAGCCCACACAACTTTTCCAGATGTATCATTCTGGTCTCTGGCTAGACAGCTGTAGAGTCAAGTGGGAGTGTAGATAAGCATGCTGTAATGAGATGTAGGCCTCCACGTGGTAAGGTGAATGGCATAATTTTTTCCTTCTGGGTTGTTTCTTCTGAAAAGACTTTGTACTTTTAGTCACACATCCATATTTTAAATATCACAATCACATGCTCCGAACACATCCGAGCATCATAAATAGGCTCTTATGATCTCTTTCTCTTAAACTTGTACAGCCGTGAGTAAAAACCGATACTAACATGGTCCGCACAAATGTATTACAACAGATGGAAGGGAAAGAGAAGATCTTTTCAATAATGTTCTTTACATTGTAGCTTTTTTGTGTACGATTCTTTTTTGGAACGTTATTAATTCAATAGCTAGAAAGTTGTAACATTCATATATGAATCAACGTTTCATTCTGATCTCTGGAAAAGACCCACTCTTATCCTACATTCCCTCATTTAAGTATTTATGGTTGTTAGGTATCCATAGACTACACCCATGCTCTTTCATCACTGAGAATTGATCACATAGGAAATCCAGAGGGGAGAATATCCTCAAAGGAGCTGCATTATAGCTGAAGAAAGTGCCAATGAACATACTGAAAAAGGCTCTTTTGAAACTCTTGTCATGTATGGAAATAATAATTAAAATATCACAATTACTTTTAAACCTTGGGAGGAAGTTAGTCTGAACTCCGTTGGCAGATTTGGAGCATTGATAGTCAAAGAACAAATCCAATCAGTTGATGGCTTAAGGAGTTTGTATAATCCAGTGCTGAATGTGAATTAGGTTCTTCTCCAGCACCAGAGAGCCGACCTGGGCTGCAAAATCCTAACCAATGGCCCTTATATGAATAGTTGCCAGCTCACCAACCCAGATTGCCATCAGACCTTCTACTAAGGCTGACTGTATCTGAGAAGTATCTGACTGCTAAACTCTAAGGAAAATCCAGGTGTAGTCAGATGTGGTAGTAGCTGTTCTATATGCAGCATTGTCCCTCTGAGTCACTACAGAATCAATGCCTTGGTGTGGTGTTTTAGAAGCATCCTGCTACTAGGGGTATAACAGCAATAATACTGTAGATTATATTTCTATAGCATGTTCTCTCTGAGTATCTCACAGACTATATGAATTAGGCCTCACAATGCCCCTGTGAAGCAAGGAGGTATTATTGCCCCATGTTTCAGGCAGAGAGCTTGAGGCACCCAGTGATGCTGGCTTGTCTGAAGATCACAGAGTGTCTTGGCAAAGCTGGTATTAGAACCCAGGCTCACTCTCTTCTGCCTTTCCTAAAAGAAAAGGAGGACTTGTGGCACCTTAGAGACGAACCAATTTATTTGAGCATAAGCTTTCGTGAGCTACAGCTCACTTCATCCGATGAAGTGAGCTGTAGCTCACGAAAGCTTATGCTCAAATAAATTGGTTCGTCTCTAAGGTGCCACAAGTCCTCCTTTTCTTTTTGCGAATACAGGCTAACACGGCTGCGACTCTGAAACTTGACTGTGAGATTATCCCTCTTCGCAAAACCAGGGTTCTTATCCCTTTCCAATAAAAGCCCATGATGTGAGGGTGTTAAACTCAGGGTCCCAACCAAATGCAGTTGGTTAAAATGTACTTTTCATTTCCTGCTACAAGCTATTGTTCGGTGCTGTGGTGCACTGTTACAAAGCTGCTGCACCTGACTGCAGCTACATTCCAGTGGTGGGTGAAGTGATCCCTGTGTAGGTAGCTTGTATTTTAGGGTCTGTAAAGGCCCTTGGGATAAAAGGTGCTATATCGTTGTATGTGTTACTATGTAAGATGTAGCCTTACCTGATAGACACATTGTGTTCCTAGGACTCCGCTCTCACGCCAGTCATTGAACAATTGCTTTAGTAAGAGATGTGAATGCTGAAGTGCCTTTTGTCTGAGCTGCCCATGGATCTCAGCATCTTCTTTTTCTTATGTGCAACAAAGGGATCCATGGGACGTAGTTTCTCTCTTTTAATTTGTAGCAAAACAAGGACATTTATCTTAAGAACAATGTGGGCTCAAGCCCAATCAGCCCCAAAGAAAGGATATCTGTTTGCCATTCAGAAACTGTCCTTTTACGGTTTTTCAAACCCTTGCTACTGGGTTCAATTGTGCACCCAAGTAATCTCAGATGTATGTATAGTTTACAGTGGTGTTTTCAAAGTACTATCCATGTCCTGAGCGTCTTTCAAACCGTTTAGTTCGTAGCTTTCATGCCACATGCGTGCAAAGCTGGGCTGTCGCATTACATAGAAAGGTTTTCAAAGTTCAAATTGATTCAATTTAAAACAAATGGGTTCATGGGTCTGTTTCGACCGCATGTACAAAAGACAATGTGCAATTTATTTGGAGCTTAAGTGGAAATTAAGTAAAAGAGATTCAAACTCTTTAATAGGGTTTTTGAGACTGGAATACTTACTTTTTTTAAAATGAAAGCATAATAAAATAATGATGACAAATCACCAGGGTCACAGTTTTGCATTTTGTTTGAAAAATTATGCCTCTTGCTGCACAGTATCCTCTACTTTGGTTTCATAGCAATAAAAAGGGAATAGCACCACATATGGAATCCTCTTCTTGCAACATCCTTGGTTTTTCAATAGGCCTCTATCTACATCCTGACCCGGTCTGACCCTGCTTAATGTGCGAGATCTGATCAGCCTGCATGAATACATTTCCACAAAGATGCCCGAGTTAGAAAAAAGTGAAGGAAAATACATCTAGACTCTTCCTGGTTCTCCCATGCAGGCTGCACTTCCATGGTACTGAGGTCAGCTTCAGTACTGTAGTGTCCATTGTTCTGCACTGCACTGAATGGGTTGGAGGAAATCTGTGTGAAGAGTAACTCTGAAAACGGAAAAACTGAGCACTTAGATTTATTGTGTGTGTGTGTGTGAGAGCGAGAGATGAAAGGCAGGGGGTGTGAAGTTGGATAGGGAAAGTTCATTTTTAGACATGAAAAGTCAGAGCTGGGTTTCTAAATTGGGATGAATGTCAGTGATCCACACAAGGCAGAAAGAAACTTGGAACCAAATCCTGCAACTCTGAGTCATGCACAACATCCTTATTCATCCTGTGGTTCCCATATAGTCAAAGGGGCTGCATCTATGAATACGGATGACTTGGGGTAAAGGCTGAAGGATGGGGCCTGGGTTTGTAGGATATGAAATGGAGCATTAGGGTTTAAAATCCCAGTTCAGGAGGAGGAACTGTCAGGTGGAGTGAAAAATAATGTGGGTAAAGCTTCAGCCTTTTAAGGAAAGCTATCATTTCATCTCCGTCTGAACGCCCACAACTCCCACTGGAGTGAACTGGAACCTGAGTGCTCCTCGCTCCCTTCAGTCTATGTTATACCGTGCTTATCACCAACACCTCTTCACAACCTCCCACGCTCATTTTCCATGGAATAATGTGATAGGACTCTTGTGATCTCATTGACTGAGAACCTGTCCTCCTAGTGTAAGGAATAATAGGCGTGACATAGGAGTAGCCACGACAATAAAGGGTTTTTATAAGTGATTTATACTGACGTGCTGTATCACACCAAATTACTTTCCTAAAGTCACTTCCATCAGCAGTAATTTCCTCTCCTCCCTGCTCACCCTCATGCAATAACATAAGGCAACTAATGCATGAATACACATGCAGAATTCCCAGCCTGGGCTTTGGGAATGCTGGATTCTAGGGGAGAATTATACCCTCTGGCTCCACCCCTCCTCCCTCATATTCAGGCACTGAAAACGTCACAGCAGATTTGGGAAGCCATAGCAAGTTCCCTTGCCCTTCCCTATCAATGTGCTGTCAACCTATAATGACTAATTCATGTACTCT
This sequence comes from Chelonia mydas, assembly GCF_015237465.2. Lineage (NCBI taxonomy): Eukaryota > Metazoa > Chordata > Testudines > Cheloniidae > Chelonia > Chelonia mydas. The sequence goes on along the minus strand of NC_051245.2, from coordinate 33,061,346 downwards.
GGAATACACGGGCATACATTCACTACGTTGTCATAAGTTACCAACGTTCAAAGGGAAATAATTAAAGTCACTCCTGATAGGTAGTTCTTCTGTGTGGGTACCTTCTTACTAAATGCTGCAGAAAGAGCTGAGAAGGGGTATTAGGTTATGGAATCCCATCCAAAACATACTGTTCAGCGGCTGGATTTCCCATTGCCCGGAGCCTCAGATCGATGAGTGTTACATTTGGATTTAAAATCAGTGCCACAGACTTTGTTGGCAGTAAAGCAATGAGGAGCTATACAGAGAAGCAATGTTAGCCCTGAGCAATGTATCTCTTTCTCAAGGAAGCCCAGTCTAAATATCTAGCATAGTCTTTGAAACTTTATAAACCTTTGTCTTGCTTCACAATTTTAAATCAAAAATAAACTGGTTGACTGATTAAATGTAGCTTATTGTAAATCTTCTAACAGTCATCTATCTTCTGGAGGACATACGCACCAGGGCAAACATTCGAAGCTGCACAAGCCTTGCCAAGAGGAGATGTTTGCGCTCCACATTCTAAACATATGACGCAAGTTTTGTTCTGCAAAAAGTTATCATTTAAATTAAAGAGTTTTTGTTCTTGAGGATAAAAGGAAAGAAAACAAACACAAACATAACAGGCAGAGCCTGTTTACAGTATTGAAATGGATTAAGTATGTTTCATTGTCTTGACTATATCAATGCACTTATAACTGGAAAAATTAACTAAAGGGGCCTCTGGAGCTAAATAATGGTGGTAAAAAAAATGCCTTTTGTGATTAACTTTATGGAATAAGAACCCACTCTATTTATTCGCTTTTTTCCCCTAGTTCCTGTTTAAGCGAGGTTTTTTAAAATTTGCACTCAGATGGCTGTCGGGAAAATTTATTGCAGTAATATGAGTGTTTGCATCATTGTGGATTTAGAGACACTTGCTACTTTCTGAAAGAATGTCTAGCATCTTAGCAAAAAGTCAAGTACCAGTCACGTCTGCAGTAGCTGTGAGGCATCCAACACCTAGATGAGTACATTTTAAAACGAAAAACAAAGCAAACAAAACAATGAGGCCCAATTCACTATTTCTTGGCTCAAGTGATCCATGCTTCAGCCTGCCATCTAACTGCTTAACACATTAGCGCCCAGCCAGACCTTGCAGCCAATCTGACTAATGTAAGTACTTCCTTCTTCAGTCAGCCAATCAGCCCTTTCTAGGCCCCAGAACAAAATGGCTTTTTTTTTTCTTTTTTCTCATAGATTCTGAGACACAAAATTACTGACTTCTTGTAAAGTCATTTCTTTCTTTGCTTGGCATTTGCGTGTGCATGCGTGTGTGTGTGGTTTTCCCTCCTTTTCCTTTTAATCTATTTTACTGGACTGGAAAAAAAGCTTTCTTTTTTCCTTCCTCTTAGTAGCTTCATGTTCACTTTCCCCTCCTCTACCCTCTCCCAGCCCCCCCGCCAAAATACTGGTGCCTCTTTGTGCGTGTTAGAGGAAAATATTCATCTTGAAAAGGTTCTTTCTGCTACAAATGGCAATCAGTGGATTCCCCAGCCCCCATTACGGCTTGTGAAAGCTGTAGAAAGCACAATGCTGCTTTGACTGGCTCAGGCACCCATAGCTCGTCAACACTGCTGTGCTAGTGCTGCCCAGGCAAAGCCAGTGCTCTGCTCCAGGTCATTTCAGTCCATGGTGCTAAGAGCACTGTGCTGGCTGATGCTCAGCTAGTGCATAGCAAAGAACCTTGTGCAGTTTGACGCTTGATGGTCATAGAATCATGGAAGAGCCTTCAAGGGGTCATCTAATCCATCCCTCTCTCCTTCCACCCCCACCCTCGTGCTAAGGCAGAATTAAGTATGCCTAGGTCATCCCTGACAGTTCTTAAAAACCTCCTGTTGATGAGATTCCACTACATTGCTAGGTAACTTGTTCCAGTGCTTAACTATCGTTATTGTTAGAAACATTTTCCTAATGTCCCATCTAAACCTCCCTAGCTGCAAACTAAGCCAATTACTTCTTGTCCTACCTTCAGTGGTCAAGGAAAACACTTGATCATCATCCTCTTCATAACAACTTTTTACATATGTAACCTTTCCACCAGGCAGAGTTGGCAGCAACAAGGGCTGGGTTCAATATCTAGGGGTTCCTCTTCAACAATACAACACAAAACCAGCTCGAGCTCCCACCCATTACACACCACCCCCTGGGCGCCTCTAAGGCCATGTCAACATTACGAAAGTACTCCAATTTTACAGAAGTTGATTTTTGGGAACAGATTGTATAAAATCGAGTGCATGTGTCCACACTAAGCACATTAATTCGGCAGTATGCGTCCACAGTACCGTGGCAAGCGGTGCACTGTGCGTAGCTATCCTGCAGTTCCCGCTGCCCACTGGAATTCTGGGCTGAGCTCCCAATGCCTGATGGGGCCAAAAATTTGTTGCGGGTGGTTATGGGTAAATGTTGTCAGTCAACCCGCCCTCCCTCTGTGAAAGCAACAGCAGGCAATCATTTCGTGCCCTTTTCCCTGGATTGCCCGAGCAGACGCCATAGCACAGCAAGCATGGAGCCCGTTCAGCTCAGCGCAGCAATTATGACCATTGTAAACACCTATTGCATTATCATGCAGTTTATGCAGAACCAACACCTAAAAAACCAGGCGAGGAGGCGACAGCAGCACGGTGATGAGGATATGAACACAGATTTCTCTAAAAGCGTGGTCCCCAGTAATTTGGAGATGCCATGGAATGCTGATTCTGGACCCGGGAAACAAGCACAGAGTGGTGGGACCGCATAGTGTTGCAGGTTTGGGATGATTCCCAGTGGCTCCGAAACTTTTGCATGCGTAACGGCACTTTTATGGAACTTTGTGACTTGCTTTCCCCTGCCCTGAAGCGCAAGAATACCAAGATGAGAGCAGCCCCCATAGTTCACAAGCGAGTGGCAATAGCCCTGTGGAAGCTAGCAATGCCAGACAGCTAGCGGTCAGTCGGTAATCAATTTGGAGTGGGCAAATCTATTGCGGGGGTTGCTGTGATACAAGTAGCCAACGCAATCATTGAGCTGCTGCTATCAAAGGTAGTGACTCTGGGAAATGTGCAGGTCATAGTAGATGGCTTTGCTGCAATGGGATTCCCTAACTCTGGTGGGGCTATAGATGGAATGCATATCCCTATCTTGGGACCAGATCACCAGGGCAGCCAGTACATAAACTGCAAGGGGTACTTTTCAATGGTGCTGCAAGCACTGGTGGATCACAAGGAACTTTCACCAACATCAGTGTGGAGTGGCCAGAAAGGTTCATGACGCTCACCTCTTCAGGAGCTCTGGTCTGTTTAAACAGCTGCAGGAAGGGATTTACTTCCCAGACCAGAAAATCACAGTTGGGGATGTTGAAATGCCTATAGTTATCCTTGGGGACCCAGCCTACCCCTTAATGCCCTGGCTCATGAAGTCATACACAGGCACCCTGGACAGTAGTAAGGAGCTGTTCAACTATAGGCTGAGCAAGTGCAGAATGGTGGTAGAGTGTGCATTTGGACATTTAAAGGGTCGCTGGTGCAGTTTACTGACTTGCTCAGACCTCAGCAAAACCAATATTCCCATTCTTATTGCTGCTTGCTGTGTGCTCCACTATCTCTGTGAGAGTAAGGGGGAGACGTTTATGGCGGGGTGGGAGGTTGAGGCAAATTGCCTGGCCGCTGAATACACACAGCCAGACACCAGGGTGGTTAGAAGAGCACAGTAGGAAGCTCTGTGCATCAGAGAAGCTTTGAAAACTAGTTTCATGACTGGCCAGGGTACTGTGTGACACTTCTGTTTGTTTCTCCTTGATGAAAACCCGCCTCCTTGGTTGCCTCTAAATTCCCTGTAAGCCACCCACCCTGCCCCCTTTGATCACAGCTTGCTTGCAAAGGAAATAAAGTCACTATCATTTAAAAAACATGTATTCTTTATTAATTGATTATAAAAATAGGGAGATAACTCACAAGGTGGTCCGGGTGGAGTGTGGGAGGAGGGTAGGAGGGAAGGAAAAGGCCACTTTAAAGCTTCTTGAATGAAAGCCTTCTGTTGCTTGGGCTGTCCACTGGAGTGGAGTGGTTGGGTGCCCGGAGCCTCACCACCCGCGTTCTCGGGCATCTGTGTGAGGAGGCTATGGAACTTGGGGAGGAAGGAGGGTGGTTAAACAGGGGCTGTAGCAGCAGTCTGTGATCCTGCTGCCATTCATGAACCTCCACCAGACGCCGGAGCATGTCCATTTGATCCCGCAGTAGCCCCAGCAATGCCTCAAGCCTCCTCTGATCTTCCTGCTGCCACCTCTCCTCAAGTTCATCGGCCACTTTCCTGTACTCTGCTATTGTGTCCCTCCACACATTCTGAGCTCTGTCAGTGCCGGATGACTGCATGAGCTCAGAGAACATTTCATCGCACGTGCATTTTTTTTCGCCGCCTTATCTGAGATAGCCTTTGGGATAGAGGAGGGAGGCTTGAAACATTTGCAGCTCCTGGAGGAAAAAAAGGGAGTGAAGTATTTAAAAAGATACATTTTACAGAACAATGGCTATACTCTTTCATGATGAACAACACTATTCACATTACATAGCACATGTGATTTTGGTACAAGGTCACATTTTGCATCTTCTATTGAGTGCCTGTGGCTTAGGTGTTAGAGATCACACACGCAGTGCCAGGCAACAGAAATCGACTTGCAGGCGGCCATGGTAAGCCATAGTCTTTCGGCTGCTGCAACCTTCATAACAGCACTACCCTCCTCTCCCATACCAAGCAAAGCACATTGAGTTGGCCATTTAGTGCTGCGGTTTTCCTGTTAACGTGCAGCAGCAGAAACCAAACTAACCCGCCCCCATCCAATTCTCTGGGATGATTGCTTTACCCCTCAACCCACTGCCTGGCTGGTATCAGGGAAGATCGCTGCTAGCCAAACGCGAACAGCTCAGCGCCAATGCCCCCCCCCCCACCATGTGGCTAACTGAGGGGAGGATTTCTTTTCAGCCATAGGCAAACAGCCCAATAGGAACAGCGACCTCTGAATGTTCCCTTAATTAAATTCCCCTATTTCAACCAGGTTACCATGAACAATATCACTCTCCTGAGGATAACACAGAGAGATAAAGAATGGATGTTGCTTGAATGCCAGCAAACACCGGGACCATACGCTGTCAGGCTTTGTCATGCAATGATACCAGATTACTTGCTACTAGCATGGCGTGGTAAAGTGTCCTACCATGGAGGATGGAATAAGGCTGCTCTCCCCAGAAACCTCCTGCAAAGGCTTTTAGAGTACCTCTAGGAGAGCTTCATGGAGATGTCCCTGGAGGATTCCTGCTCCATCCCCAGACACGTTAACAGACTTTTCCGGTAGCTGTACTGGCCATGAATGCATCCCAAGTCCTCAGGGCTACTTAATCATTAAAAAATGCTTGCTTTTATAACATGTATTATATTTTAAAAGGTACACTCACCAGAGGTCCCTTCTCTGGCTTCGTTGGGTTGGGAGGGTATTTCAGTCAGGGTGATAAAAAAATCCTGGCTGTCGGGGAGAACGGTGTGCTGTGTGCTCTCCTCAAGCTTGTCCTTCTTCTCATCTTTCCCATCCGCAAAATCCTCAGGCATGGCGGAGAGTAACCCATCATTGGAGTCCACGGATAGGGGTAGGGTAGTGGTGGCAGCCCCCCCTAGAATTGCATGCACTCAGTGTAGAAGCGGCATGTCTGGGGCTCTGTCCCGGAGCTTCCGTTTGATTCTTTTGTTTTCTAGTACACTTGTCTGAGCTCCTTAATTTCACACGGCACTGTGTTGCATCCCTGCTGTAGCCTCAGTCCCTCATGGTCTCGGAGATTTTTTGAAATGTTTTGGCATTTTGTCTTTTGGAACATAGTTCTGATAGCACAGATTCCTCTCCCCATACAGCGATCAGATCCAGTACCTCCCGTTTGGTCCATGCTGCAGCTCTTTTTCAATTCTGGGACTGCATGGTCCACTGTGCTGATGAGCGAGCCTGGCCAAACAGGCAATGAGATTCAAAAGTTCCCGGGGCTTTTCCTGTACACCTGGCCAGTGCATCTGAGTTCAGAGTGATGTCCAGAGCGGTCACAATGGTGCACTGTGGGATAGCTCCCGGAGGCCAATACCTTCAAATTGCATCCACACTAACCCTAACTTGAAACGGCGATGACGATTTCAGTGCTAATCCCCTCATTGGGGAGGAGTACAGAAATCGGTTTTAAGAGCCCTTTATGTTGAAAAAAATGGCTTCGTTGTGTGGAAGGGTGCAGGGTTAATTCGATTTAATGCTGCTAAATCCGACATAAACTCGTAGTGTAGACCAGACCTAAGAGGAAATACTTCCCCTCTCGCAAGCACAGAGTCTGAGTGTAGCAAAAAAACATTTTAATAAAAGGAGGAAAGTAACTCTGCACTAATTTGGAAAACACCACAAACAGGGTTCATAAACGTGAGCCATGAGCAAAAGACCCACCCCCTAATAAGTTGTGCAGTGTTCTTTTCCCTCAGGTTCTTAAATCCAGCAACCCAAAAAGTCCCTTTAATATGCCTGACCCTCCTCTGCACCCCACTTACAGTTGTTGTCCTCGGTCAGTGCAGACCCAGAGTACAGAGGTGCATCTGCAGAGTTCACCTCCCACCCTAGGTGGAGGCAGGGTAAGAAGGCAACTTACTCACAACACTACTCGCCGATCGTCTCCACCAGCCCCTGCTAGCTGATCGCCACACCTCTCTGTGGGGCTCTGTTCTGGTCCTCTCCACTGGCTGCCTTCCCAGCCGATTGCTGTGCCTCTCTGCCAGTCGCCCTGCTGGTCAATTGCTGCATATCTCTGCGGGGCTTTGCTCTGGGCCTCTCCACCAGCTGCCTTGCTGGCCAATTGCTGCACCTCTCCACTGCCAGCTGATCTGCCGGGATCATGCTGGCACATAGGTAGCATGGGTGTGTCCATGCAAATGAGATCAGCTCCTGCAGTTCTCTTCCACAACTCATCACTAGATGTCAGGGGAGAGCCCATTCAGAGTCTGCTTATGCATATTTGAAGACTGTTGCATGTCCCTCCATAGCCTTCTCTTCTCTAGAGTAAATAAACCCAATTATTTCAACCTTTCCTCACGATTCATGTTTTCTTAAACCTCTTTTGTTGCTCTCATCTGGACTCACTCTGATTTATTCATATCTTTTGTAAAGTGTGGACTCAGTACTCTAATTGAGGTTTTGTCAGTACCAAATGGAACAGAACAATTACTTCCCATGTCTTAAATACAACACTCCTGTTAATACAGCCCAGAATTATATTTGCCTTTTTCACAACAGAATTATACTGTTGACATTTGTGATCCACTATAACCATAGATCTTTTTCAGTCATACTGCTGCCTCTCAGTTATTTCCCATTTTGTGGCTGTGCATTGGATTTTTTTCCTTCCTAAGAGTAGTTCTTTGCATGTCTCTTTATTGAATTTCATCTTATTTATTTCAGGCCAATCCTCCAATTTATCACGAGCCTTTTAAATTCTAATTCTGCCCTCCAAAATGCTTGCAAAGCCTCCCATCTTGGTGTCATCTGTAAATTTTATAGGCATCCTCTGCAGTCTATCAGCCAACTGGTTAATGAAAACACTGAATAGTTCTGGATCTAGGAGAGACACCTTTGGGACTCCACTTCATATGTCTTCCCAGTTTGAAAGCAAACCATTGATAAATACTCTTTGAAAACAGTATTTCAAACACCTATGCACGCTCCTTGTAATTGTAAGCAGAGTCTGAATGAGTTCTCCCCTTACATCTAGTGGTGAGCTGTAGAAAAGGACTTCAGGAGCTAATCTCGCTTGCATGGACACACCCAGCCTGCCTAGCATGATGGGATGCTTGCCCAAATGATCACTTGTGGCTGGTGTTGGATCCCCAGCCTCCTTGTTATTGGGGCAGGAGTAATAAAGTGTTGTTATCTTTGTGTGAACCAAGGGCAGCAGAACTGTACCTTGCATATCCTGATGGAGGGACTCACCCTCAACTGAATGGCACTTGCTAGGTAGGTTCCAAAGCCCAATGAGTTGAGAGAGGGTGGTGTGGGCCTTCTTTAAGGGTTCTAGACACCATTTGACCCTTTCTCTCTCCAGGATATAATAAAAGAGCTAATTTTGACTTTGTTGAGAGTCTTGTTACATGTTGCAGAGCTGAAGTCACTGATACCTAGGTCCAAGTATTAGACTTACTTTGGGACAGTGTATCTATTGCAAGAGGCTGCCCAGTGTGTACAGCAGTGAGATTCCCCCACTAACAGCTGAAATCACTGAGTGCAGTGTTAAGTGGTGGGCCATGAAGACATCTTGGTGAGTGGTCAGCAGGGCGGCTGGTGGAGAGGGCCAGAGCAGAGCCACGCAGAGAGGTGCAGCAATTGGTGACAAGTGAGTGCCTGAGCAGTGGAGCATGTAAGGTGCCTCCTTACCCCCCCTTCCACCCGGGGTGGGAGGTGAACTGTGCAAATAAACCTCTGAACTTTGGGGCTGCACTGGCCAAGGACAGCAACCGTGAGTGGGGTGCAGAGAAGGGATGGGCCCATTAAAGGGATTTTTGGGTTGCTGGACTTAAGAACCTGAGGGAAAAAGGACACTTCCCAACTTACTTGGGGGTGGGCTCATGGTTTATGTTTATGAACCCTAGTTGTGGTGTTTTCCCAAATTAATGCTGAGTTATTTCCCTACTTTTAATAAAAGGTTTTGCTACACTCAGACTGTGCTTGCGAGAGGGGAAGTATTGCCTCTTAGAGGTGCCCAGGGGGTTGTGTGTAATTGTCCCAGGTCACTGGGTGGGAGCTCGAGCCGGTTCTGTGTTGTATTGTTAAAAATGAACCCCTAGATACTGAACCCAGCCCTTGTTGATGCTGGCTGCACCTGGAAGAAGGCTTACATAGTAATTTCATCTAAACCATATTTCCCTAGTTTGTTTATAAGAATGTCACATGGAACTGTGTCAAAAGCTTTACTAAAATCCAGGTATATCATGTCTACTGTCCCCTCACCCCAGGCTCATTCTCTAGACTGGTTACCCTGTCAAAGAAGGAAAATAAGTTGGTTTGGCATGATTTGTTTTTGACATGTTGGCTATTATTATTACCTTATTATCCTCTAGGTTTGAACACACTGAATGTTTATTAATTTGTTCCAGTATCTTTCTGGGTATTGAAGTTAGGCTGACTAATTCCCAGGGTTCTCCTTTTTACCCCATTTTCTGATCCTCTGGGACCTTGCCCATCCTCCAATGAGATAATCACTAATGGTTCAGAGATTGCTTTGTCTAGTTTAAGTACCCTAGGGTGAATTTCATCATGCCATGCTGATTGAATACGTCCAACTTACCTAAGTATCCTTTAACCTGTTATTTCCCTATTTTGGCCTGAGATCCTTCTCTCTTACTGTTAATATTAATTGTGTTAAGCATCTAGTCACAGTTAACTACCTGATAACTACCTTCCTTCTATAGCAGCAAGTCACGGATCAATGCAAAAAGAAGAACATAGAGGATTTGCCTGCTTAATAACAACAAATCAGTAGCAGGAGTAGAGTAGGGTGTTTTTTTAATCTGTTATTTGGCAGAGATATTTTTTCCCTTAAGGTGCTTTGCCGCTGTATATGGTACAACCAATAATAATTATCCCAAATAGTGTGGTGACACTACTGTAAACTGTAGTGCATGGGGCCAATACAGTAGAATAGTACAATATATTATCTAAAGTAGTGGTTCTCAACCTATTTTTTTTACCCAGGGACCCCTAAACTTAAATAGACAGACCCCCCCGCCCAACCAGAGGTGATGGAAGTGGGGGGGGGACACACGTGGAATCACGTTCCCCCCTCGCCCACTTTCTGTCTTCCATTGGCCCTGCTCTTTGAAGTGCTGATGTAGCAGGGCAGAGCAGTGGTGTGTCTCCTTGGCTAGCTACTGCCTTCTTGTGGAGCCAATGGCTGTGAGGCAACTCCTTCTGATGGCAGGGAGAGATCTCTCTTCTGCAGTGATGCTGCAATTTTTATTTGTGCTCCCCCAACCCAAACAGGCCGAGTGGCCTCTGAGGTGAGTCGGGGTGGAGGTGGCACTCTTTCCTTGAGCCCTGTCGTACAGGGCTGAAGCCCAAGCCCCATCCCAGACGTGTGGATAGGGTGAGTCACGGAAGATCCAGAAAAATAGGGCTCTGTTCAAATATATTTATCAAACAACAATGTAAACCACAAATAAAGATATAGAAGAGGAGAAAATACTTTCTATGTTTCAAGTTGGGAAGTTATTGAATGTTTCGCACCAGGGAAGCAATGATTAAGACAGAACTATTTCCCTTGCTTACAATGGTCAAATATAGAAACTTTCCACATTTTTCACAGGTAAACTTCCTCTTGTATTTGCAGTATTCTCCATACTTACTATATGGAAATCTTCATGCTTCAAGTGTTAAGGGCATTGTCACACTACCTTAAAAGAACAAAATCTTTTAGGAACACACCTAGACTGTCTGCTGACATGGTTAAAGGCCAGGCAATATCACCCTAGAGATTATCCAAGTGGGTCTCCAATTGCATAAGAACATGCTACAAGTTAACCACATAGATCCATCTCATTCCACCAGTACTCAGGAAGCTTCTGCTGCCTGTTTGAAGAATGTCCATAGTTCTAAGGCAACTATGTGGAGTTGGGTAATTTGGTAGAGGCTTCCAGACTGATGTCCACTTTGGTAGGGCTGCCTAGCCATCATTACTTAAGTAGGACTCATAGAACCCACCTCCAAGTAAGCAGACAACTCCTTGTTATTCACCAAGAGCGGACTCCATGTGGACAACCCTTTGAAGAAAGAATAGTTACTTTCCTTACCATAACTGAGGTTCTTTGAGATGTGTTGCTCACATAAGGCCATGACCCTCCCTCCTTCCCCACTACTACAGAATCCTACTCCTCTGGGAATCTGTATTGGCAAAGGAACTGAGAGAGAGTTGGGCCCTCTCCTTCTTTAAACCCTCAAGTGAGAGGGACACAAGCTGATCCAGTGCACATGGCTGGCCAAAAGAATCCAATTTTGCACTCATGGGTGGCATAGGCACCACAAGTGGAATCTATGAGGACAACAGATCGCAAAGAACCACAGATACTGTAAAAGAATTCTGGCATGTATAGAAAGTGTCAATTTTAAAATGTCTACTGTTTTGAAAGATTTCTACCATTTGTGCCCCTTGTTTTTTTAATGAAGAAACTGAGGGTATGTCTGCTAAACAATGGCTAGAGCAATTGACCCAGCTACATCGTTCAGCGTCTGTATATGTAGATGCTTCTTACAGCCATAGAAAGAGCTTTTACATCAATGTAGTTAATCCATCTTTCTGAGAGGCGGTAGCTAGAATTCTTCTGCTGACCTAGTGGCATCTACATTTACAGACCTTACTACATCACACAGGGCTAAAAATTTTTCACAGGTAGCTCGCTCAATCTAATTTTTAGGTGCAAACCAGACCAGACCAGACCAGAGTAGAAGCTAGACACACCCATGTGGGAAGCTTTTCCCACTAAAAGGGGGAATCTGGCTATGCACTCCAGAAAATTTTGAAAGCCAGGTTCAATTTCCTCCCTTCTAGACTATATTAAAACATCTTAGAACAGAAAAAGTTAATGCCAAGTAAAGTAAGCACCTAGCTGCTACTCAACTGCAATGCTGTGTGAGGGTCAGCTGCATGTGTCAAATTAAATACCAATGAGTGTACACCAAACACAATTTCCGCTGCTGCTCCCAACTTGGAAAGATTAGGAGAGTTAATGATGTACAGCTTAACTAAAACACCATTAGAGCAGTGGATACCTGCAAATATATAATAGATGTAAATACTGAGGAGGAAGAAGAAGGTTCGTGGCTATACGTAACTAGGAGTAATGAGTTGAAGTAAAAAAAGGGGAGCATTTTATTCATGTAATTTTTTTATCTGTATGTTTACAGGGACTCAGCCTAGCAAAAACACAGTCTGCATGAAGGACATTACAAGCTTAGACCTCACGTCTGCAAAAAAAAGAAAAAAAATAATCAGTGTAATTGCAGTGCCCCACTGGCTTTATTTGCTGAATAGCAAGTTAATTAAGGAAAAAGAGGCTGAATATTAGGAAAAGCTTTCTGATTAAGCTGAGACATCGTTTTCTAAGAGGAAATTATGGGAAATGTTTTGTCTAGTTAAAACCCTAGAAACCATGCTAGCGGGACAAACCTGAGCTGACTCGGAGCTGGGTGTCTAATTTCTGTAAGTTTATGTTTAATAATAGAACTGACTGTGGAAAAGCATGTCAGGGGTTTTGGTAAAGTGAGGGAATAATTTATCATGATGTTATTTTCTGTTTTCTGACCAGCTCTATTACTGCACAGGAAAAAAAATCACAACTCAAAATCATCAAAGAATTTACAAAATGCTTATCAAGCAACACTTTTTAAAATCAAAATACTGTAAGGGAATAGAAAGCTGGAGGTCTCAATAAACAATCTCTGACTCTTGACTGCAGCTAATGAAGGGTGTGAACTCGCCTTTTAATGTAGTTAAATAACAAAAGGGGAAGAGTGGAGGATTGGAAAAGTAAAGCGGTCTTTGGATGCACAGCTAAGGGGTCCAGATTGAATATATAGACTTGTTAAGCATCTCTTAAACCACAACATAATGTGTTAGAACCAGTGCTACAAAGCCAGACCAAACTCTTTAACCAGGCATTTCCCTAATACAAGTTTTGTTTTGAGAGTCTGGGCCAGGGTGACAATGACATCACCAAATGCTTGTTTTTCTGTGAGAAATCCAAACATTTGCCGCTCTCCACACCTGGGAGCCCACGGACATAGGGAAGGCTACATAAGGGTACAGAGGGGCAAGCTTAGGAGTAGGAGAGCGAGAGGGAGACGTGCTTGGAAAATGGTGGGGCAGATTGTGGAACAGAAGGAAAACGTGTTGGAATGGAGAAAAGAGGAACAAACAGATAAAGGAGGAGGAGGAGAGAGCACAGAGAATGGAAGGAGGGTTAAACCGACTGAAGAAGACAGAAGGATGGATGAGGAGAGAGCTGCTGTCTACCAACCGTACTGTTCATGTCGAGAGAGAGCCCTGGAAGTCCTATTTATTTTATTTATAGGCAATCCCATGGTGCTCGTCATTGTAGTATCTGAGCACCTTTGGTGTCTACTAATGTTGCAGAACCATCAGCTGAGCACACACTAGACCTGTATGGTGTCAAGGCAGCAACCAGTTGCTCTTCCAAACTATGGGGGAAATGCATGGAAAACAAATCACATGCAAACAAGTCCTGATATTGGTCCAAGTACTACAGCTAGCATTTTACCCTGGATATCATATCTTGTCAGCAGTAATTAAAGTTAAATGTGAGCCAGCAAACCCATTATAGCCCACCATTTCAGGCACATATCAGTTGGGTGTAATAGTTTGTTCTGGGAGTAATAAATTTTCTTGACTTATAAAATGAAATATCAGTGTATGTCAATTGAAACTATAAAACCCAGGAGGGATGAAAAGCAGGCATCAATAGTGGAACACAGGAAGTATTATCAGAGAGGCCCCCTTATACAGTCCCCCTTACACCAGTATTCAGCTACTATAACAACATTGAAAATGGAGATAAAAGTGTCTCTCAAACGGAGGCAATCAGCTGAAATTAGTGACCTCTCGGGCTGTTATAATATTTAATTCAAGGCCTGTATAAACAAATATACCTTGGACTGTGCTCTGAAGCTTATAACCATAGGCTTTGGAAGGCTGCCAGAGCAGGATGCCAGTTCCATAACTGGAGGTTCCACAACTGCACTCCTGCTAGTCCGGGATGATAAATCACGGGGACCATCAAGTGAGATGAACACAGTAGATCAGGGAAGCAGCACCAAGGGAACACAGGAAAAGAGGCTTTTGCTCAGGTAGCTGAGTCTGAGATTATTCACCGTTTTATAAAGCATAATCAAACACTCTAATAGCACCCACATCCTGATAAGCACTTATTGCAGAGGTAATACTCTCATTTCTGTCTGGCTTATGGGTGCTCAATCCAGTGGTCATCAGCAGCACTGGGGCTGATGGTGCTGGATGGGGTAAGGCTTCCAGCATAGCAGCTGAGAATCTTCTTTTAAGCAGCAGTATAGATTCGTAGATTCTAAGGCTAGAAGGGACCATTGTGATCATCTAGTCTGCCCTCCTGTATAACACAGGCCATAGACCTGCCCCACAATGCTTCCTATTGCATATCTTTTGGCCAGGACCAGCCCACAACATTTTGGCACCTGAGGCCCCCAAACCCTCTCGCTTCGGCCAAAACTTTGAAAGGTCTCAATTCTGCCTTCTTCCTGTTCTACTCCTCTCATGGTACTGTTCTGTCACCTACCCCAATAAAGGAGAACTAACAACTTAAAATGCCTTGTTCAAAAATTTTAAGTAACACTTAACTTTCAAATGCCTGAACAGCAAATGTAACTTTTCTTGTCTACATAATAAACACTGGCATTTTTGTGGAGCGTAGATGTGTTTTTATTAACTTCAGCTTGGAGAAGCTGCATTCTCCACTGGCAACTGTTACAGGAAGTGTTAGAAGTATGCGCAGAGCAACAAAAGTATTTGGAAAGAGAGTGGTAATCTTATTTGTGCACATACATTTCAGCAGGATCAACTCCAAAGGCTGTTCTGGAATATATCTTGAAAGAGCTTTCAGTTCAACACCTAAATCACGCACATCAATATCGCACATATCATCATGTGTCAACACTGTCTCTAGTGCCCTGCATTGCTGGTATAGGTCTTCTTCAGGTATAGTGAGGAGTTTTGGAATATCATACAACATCCCATATATACTGCTGTGTTCCCTGAGCTGCATGAAATGTTCTTCAACTGACTGTATTGCACAATCTAGCACCTGGTTAAAGAATTCAACTTTGAATTGTTGTTTGGGGTTTCTTATGGGATTATCCCGGGCCTCAAAATCAAAATGTCATCTTCTTCGGTGACTCTTGCATTCTTGAATGGGTGGGAAAATAGCTTCAGTGTGAAGTTCCTCTGCCAACTTCTGTGCACTCTTCAGGATGTTTTGAAATCCCTCATCTGACCGGTAAGACTGCAGGTATGACTTTGCGTTGTCCAGTTGTTCCATTGCTCCAGATATATGAAGGTCAACACCTTGGAGTTTCTTGCTTACAACGTTTGTTTCAAACAGTATGTCATGCCACAACACTAAGCCACACAGAAATGTGAAGTTATGTATGTTTCTGGTGATTCCATTTCCCTCTGCCACTGTTCTCCCACAAGCAGTTCCTGTCATAACATTATCCTCTATAATGGCAACTGTGGCATCATCTGTCTTCCCAGTTTGGTGTTTGATAGGCTTTATCATCTCCACTCGACTTTCCCATCGTGTGGCACTCAGTGGTTTCCGTGTCAGAGAGGATGTTCCCTGATGTTGCTTCAAAATTTGCCATCAATGACTTGATGCAGACAAAAATACATAGTCGCTTTGAATTACATTTAAAAAATTCAGCAGCCTCAGTAGAAGCTGACCACCACTGATGCAATCTTCTCTTGATGCTGATCATCTATGGTGGCCTTTAACCTTAGTCTTATCTCAAGCTCTTTCCACCTATGGAGTGCTCTCTGGTGATTTGCTGCCGTCTCATAGCATGCCAGATTTCTAGCCAGATTTTTCCAGTCCTTTGTTTCTGTAGAACCCAATGTGGCTGGAACATTAGACTGGAAGAGTTTGCAACAAACAGTATGCCGCATTCTGGGTTTTTGAGTACATAAGCAATGGCCTCTCCACTTTGTCACCATTGGGGATTTCACGCCAGTAATGTGTTGGATGGAAACTTCTATTTTCATTGTCTTTGGGGAACATGAAGTTTTTCACTTGCTGTGGCCCATGCAGTACAAGGAAGTCCCTCAGGCTACTGCTCAAATGGGTCCACAGTCCTGGATCATCTAGACTTAAGGAACTAAACTCAGCAGCAGCTGTTTCTTGTGCCTCCACCACACTCTTCTCGGATCTACACTTTTCTCCAGGAATGCATGGTTACATCCATTTGAGATGGAGATATGGATGCTGCAGTAGCTGCCAGGTCACCTGCACTCTAACTGGAAGATCAGGCATCTCCTCACCACTCACATCCTCACTGGGGCTGGAAGGCTCACCGTGAACATTTGTGTCTGTGTATCTCAGGAGAGTTCCTCCCTGCTTAGATGGAAAAGCTTCCTTTGTTTGCTTTCTTTTTCTGAATGCTGCCCCAGAGGGGCGTTTTCTTCTTTCACTCCTGACTGCTGTTCTGTGCCAGCTATAGTCGCTCTCAACTCTCAATTGAAGGGGATAAATAAGCAGGCTGGGAGCAGGGCCTGAGTGAGGGAAGATATCAGTGTCTTAAGGGCCTAACTGACTCCTACTACTTCAGTTGACTGCCTTTTCTCCTCAAGTGGGTTCAGGGAAGCAGCAGGAAACAGGAACTCCCTGGGAAGCTGGTGTTAATCAGTCCAGGCTCCTGGGGGTGCTAGAGAGGTACATAAGAGGCTCCCCCTCCTCTCTCTCCCTGCAGCTCCTGCTGCTTTCTGTTATTCCCTCTCACCTTTTCTCTTGCCTGCCTGTTATGTCTCTTGTGCCCTCCTTCCTCCAGCACAGCACTCCACCATCTCTGTGCATCTAGAGCAGAGAGAATACATACGCACCAGCAGCAGACACAATTTTCCACACTCTGGGTCCTAGTGGCGCCCCCCCACAAACACAGTCTGGCACCTGAGGCAGCCACCTCAGTTTGCCTCAGGTAAGGCCAGCCCTGCTTTTGGCAAAACATCCATTATTGATTTAGAAATGACCACTGATGGAGAATCCACCACAATCCTTGGTAAATTGTTCCAGTGGTTAATTATTCTCATAGTTTAGAACACTAGGAGCCACTGGGGCCAGTGCACTGTGTGCAGGGTGTCTTGCAGCATGTTCCATCTAGTACTAAAGCAATACACAGGACTATTTGTTTAAAAAGTGAGATTAATTACATCTTTTAGGCATTTTAGGGGCAGTACCAGCACTTTGAATGGAAGTTATTGACATGCACTGTCAGTACACAAAAATTGAGTCTCTGGCAGATGGGCCCAATAAAGTGGCCACCCTAATTAAGTGCATTATATTGTATCATCAATAATCCATTAAAAGAGCAGCAACAGTATCTGGCGGGGAGGGGAGAAAGCTTATTAGCAAGCCCATGTACTCCATGGCAATGGAGTTTGCAATTAACCCCTTTTATTTAAAAACATATTGCTTATGGTTATGTAAATGGATGTAGTATCATCTGAGTCTGCAAGGAACCTGAAACAATACCTCCATGGCGTGTGAATTGCCCCATTCAGCTCCATCAGGGCCCCAGAGACTCAACGATGCAGTGGCTGTGCAAGTTGGTATTTCACAGGGGGCCACCGAATTCATGGAATTCACTATTTTGCTGTTACTGGTTACTCAGCTTTTTGTTTCCTGTCGCCTGACCTGCTGCTGCCTCTTGCACGTCTGCTTTCCCCACTGTGGGGAGTTAATTGGAGTGCAGTGTGCGCTCCCTGAACTGTTCCATGGAAGTAGGCAGCAAGGGATTGGAAAGTGAGAGCTGGAGTCCAGCTGTCATCCCAGGGAGGAAAGCAGGGTGAGCCAGAAGTGTAGGATGATAAGCCAGGCCATCTGGGGAACAGTGCAGCAATGGGGACACTGGGGAAATGAGCTGCTGAATCTGGCTACAAGCTCCCTGTTTCCCTGGCACACGAAAGGGGAAGGAAGTTTGGAGTTAGGAAGCCAAGGCAATTTCACAGGAGCTGAGGCCTAAGGAATAGAGATGGGTGTTTGTCTAACCTGTTCTAATGACAGAGATTCCCACAATCTCCCTAGGTAACCTGTTCCAGGGCTTAACTACTCTTACAGTTAGAAAGTTTTTCCTAAATCTCCCTTGCTGCAATTTAAGCCTATTACTTCTTGTCTTGTCCTCAGTGGCTAAGGAAAACAATTTATCACCCTCCTCTTTATAACAACCTTTTATATTCTTGAAGACTGTTATGTCCCCTCTCAGTCTTCTCTTCTCCAAACTAAATAAACCCAGTTTTTTCAATCTTTCCTCATAGGTCATGTTTTCTAGACCTTTAATCATTTTTGTTGCTTACTTCTGGACTCTCTCCAATTTGTCCATTTCTTTCCCAATGCGTAGTGCCCAGAACTGGACACAGTACTCCAGCTGAGCCCTTATTAGTGGAAGAATAATGTTTGGACTCTTGTGTGCAACATTCCCGCTAATATAGCCTCAAATGATGTTCAGGGTTTTTGGGGGGTGGGGTTTGTTTTGTTTTGCTTTGCAACAAGACATTAGACATTGACAATTCATGTTTAGTTTGTGATCCACTATAACCCCCAGCTTCGTTTCTTCAGAATGCCCTCCTAGGTAGCCATTTCCCATTTTGTATATACGCAGTTGATTATTCCTTCCTAAGTGTAGTTCTTTGCATTTGTCCTTATTGACTTTCATCCTCATTTTTCAGACCATGTCTCTAGTTTGTCAAGATCATATTGAATTCTAAGCCTGTTCTCCAAAGTGCTTGCAACCCCTCCCAGCTTGGAATCATTTGCAAACTTTGTAAGTGTACTCTCTGTGCCATTATCCAAAATCATTTATGAAGATACTGAATAGAACTGGACAGGGCTGGAGCACCCACAGAAAAAAATTATCGGGGCCTTAGCACCCACTAGCAGCCAAGCTCCCCTTCCTCCCACTCGCACCCACTGTGGACCTCTGTCAATCAACTCCTCACCCTCCCTCCCAGCTATTCCATAGCATGCAGGATGCCCTGGGAGGGAGGGGGAGGAGCGGGAATTGGGCATGCTCAGGGGAGTGGGTGGAAAGCAGTGGGGAAGAGGAGGGCAGGAAGAGGCAGGGTGGGGCTTCAGGGGAAGGGATGGAGCTGAGCCGGGATTGAGCACCCCCTGGGAAAATTAGAAGCCGATGCCTGTTTGTGCATCCACCATATAACAGGTTTGTCTAGGCTATATTTCTCGTTTGCTCATGAGAAAGTCATGTAAGACAGTGCCAAAAGCCTTACTGCCTCCCCTCCACCCCAATAAGGCTTGTTACCCTGTCAAAGAAGGATATTGGGTTGGTCTGACATGATTTGATCTTAACAAATCCATGTTGATTGTTACTTATTACCTTATTACCTTCTAGGTGCTTACTAAGTGATTGATTATTTGCTCCATTATCGTTCAAGGCACTGAAGCTAAGCATAGTCAAACATATGATTTTTGAACTGTTGGGGGTGGCAATGCTATGAATCAGACCTCCCCCCGCCCCCAAAAAACACAAACTCATGAGGCAAGAGTCCTAACCATCATGCACACACACATATATTTAAAAATACCCTTTTTTGTTCTTAGCCTGCCAACCATGTATTTTTCCCTGAGAGCTTTAGCTTTCTTTACCAATTGTCTACACCTCATAACTTCTAATTTATATCAATTATTATCTATTCCCCTTTTTTCCATTTGTTATATGTTGCTCTTTTATTTCAGATCACTGCCCTCATTTCACCATTGAACCAGGATGAGCTTTTAGCCAAAGTTGTCTTCTTTCTTGCTTGTGGAATTGTGGCTTTCTGGCCAGCTAATAAACTCATCTTAAAGAACTCCCTATTTTCATTCACATTTTTCTGTCTATATTTTCCCTCCCCATTTCACTTGTAATTTACCTTGTTTTTGGAAAATTAACCCTCTGAAACACCAAGTATAAATGTGATTGGCTGGAACTATCCTCTGTTTGCCACAATTGAATATAATCAGGTAATGCTCATTGATCCCTAGGCAACCAGCAACTTGCAATCCAGTAAATAATTCATCTTTACGTGTCAGAATGAAGTCCCAAATAGAATTATTCTATATTGGGTGTAATATCTTTTGTGTTAGACATTATCATCCATAATTTTTGCAAATGCTAATGATGATTTACTACTGGCTGCATGAGACGTCCAGCATATATCTCCCCAACTGAAGTCTCCATAACAACACCTCTTTTCCCCCACACGTTACAGGCAGCTGCTTAAGGACTAACTCATCCTGTTTTTTTCAGTTGATTCTGAAGTCTGTAATACCCCCCCATCATTACTCCCTCCTGGGCTGTGTTAGTTAGCACATTGATCCTTATACAGACAAGATCTTGTGGTTCTTAGTTTTCAATAACTCTAAAACAGGTAACGAAGTATTTAATGTAGAGTGCCCCTCCCATCACTTTTTTTCCACTCTATCCTTCCTAAAGAGGTTTTTAACTAGCAGTTTTAACTTTCCAATCATGTGAATTGTCACAGGTTTCAGTAATGTAAATTATATTAACATTTTTCTCATTGATGAGAATTTCTACTTCCTCTTGCTTGAGTTTGAGTTAGTACTGTATTTATCTTCTTGGAACCTCCCCCTTGCATTGTCCTGGCTGTTCCAGCTAGTTTTCAACCAAGAAGATTTGCATCCTACCTGTGAGGCAGAGGCCCTTCTCCCACTGGAATGTCACCCAGTGCTTCACCAAACCAAAAACAATCACGCAACCAACAGTTCACCACCAGTATTTCTGCCTTCTATGAAACCTGTGATGTATTTCTGCCTTCTCTCACACCTGGGATCTCATCTGAACTTTCCTCTTTTTTGTGTCCCTTCCAAGATCCCTTAAATCTTCTATAATCTGTGTAGTTCCACATGATGCTGAATCATTGGCTCCAATGTAAATCATCACCAGTGGAGACATACCAGGTGACTTCATAATCCCATCCAGTTCAGCAGTGTCCTTGGGTACATTGCTGAATTCTCTATCCACGCTTCCCTGATTGGTTGCTCTTCTTCAGGAGGTGGGCGAGGTAGCCAGTCCCAAAGATTTCTCCTGGGGAGGGCTGGAGGTTCTCTCATCATAGCCAGATTGTGTCCAGCAGGGACCAAAAGTGCATTACTCATGAGGAAATTGTAAAAATTGGCAACACTGAAAATAATCAAGAAATTTTACATCACTTAGTGTTTTCAACCACAGGTTCACGTGAGGGCAGGGACAGGAGTCTCTTCACTCGTGTCATAGACATGGAGCACATTTAGAGGTTGCTGCAGCAGATTTTGGCTCTATTGTGCTACAGGGTACATGGGATCCTGCTTATAAGGCATTTAGCATTTTTCTTGAGGAACTTTGCATGACAATGAGTCCATTAGAAACATTGCCACTAACTATTTGTGTTTCATTAGTACCTAGAGTCCCCAGTCTGGGTAAAGGCCCCATTGTGTAAGCACTATACACATATATAATGAAAAGATCATATCTAATTATTATTTTACAATGGCAGAGGTTAGTGGATGGAGTGCAAACATTACCTTTGAATTTCCTGGTTTGGCCAATTTGGACCCAACTGTATAAAGTTCTTTATAGGTAGGTTTTAAAAACACAGTTCTCTAGATAAGTGTAGTAACACTGTAAGCACAGAAAGTGTTAAATTTTGCTGTTTTCTCCACTGTAAATGGCCCCTTATTTTCAGGATTCATGACTCAATTTTAAAAGTGGGCTGTGGGCTGAAATTTACAAAGTCTTGGTAACTGACAGTGTTTTGCCACGCCCTCCCCTCCCCCCTTTGATAAATGTGATTCAGGGTACTAAACATGTCTCTTTTGGCTGTGCAAGGGATGTACACTCAGGCCCAAAATTTTATGTTTGCGTTTTTCTGCCATATTATAACAGTTAAACAATCTTTAGAATTCAGATTTGTTTGGTCTACCCTTACAACTTAAAATTATGTAGTTTGTTTTTTAAAAAGTTGGGTGGGGATTAGTTTTTCATATGGAATCACAGCATTTGCTGTGTGTGGAAGAAAAATAAACTCTCTGGTGTTTGCATATAAAAGCATATCGAATGTATTCAAACTCCTGTTTCTTGTCAACCATTTTAGAAGGGTTGTACCAGTAGGTAGACACAAGTATTGTGCCTTGGCAGCAGCATGTCCATTGACAAAGTAGCTACTATGACTCAAAAGAGTCTTGCAGTTTATTGTGACAATAATCCATTATGTAAAGTCCCTGAAGTAGTCTATGAAGAGTATAATGGCCCCAAAAGAAATGTTGCAGGCTGATGCATTAATATTTCACAAAATAAGAAGTTATCTATTATGGCCTATAGCGGCAGTGATTCATAGATTTTTCTATTTAATCTAGTCTGTCTGCCTAAATTTTATATATAGCACTTATCATCAAGGTGTCTAAGCACTAATGTGTTATGAGCACATAATGGTCTGTTCTTCCAAAAAAAGATTACATGCATTTAGCTAGTGGGAATCACTCATGTATAGCGTTCACAGGGAATCTCAAGTCCATTTTAATTCAGTTTTATTTTACCATCTTTTTACAATCTAAGGCCCTGATCCTGTAAACACTTATCCATATGCTTAATGTTATGCATGCAAGTAGCCCCATTGACTTCAGTGGGACTTACTCACAAGAGAGAAATTAAGCTTTTGTATGATCAGCACCTAAGTAAGTGCTACTCTTTGAAAACTCAGACAAAACCCTACTTATAAGAGATTAGACAAATTTTATTGAATAGCTTTAAAGCTTCGTATAGATTTTCATACGTTTAAAGTAATCCTTCCAGAAAAAGAAATGATTTGAGAACTCTGTAATTATAAGTGTTCCATTTGATTTTTCCTGACACCTTATAATATTGCAAAAAGTAGTAGTGGCTTACTTCACATTTGTCTTCCTCATTTCTTATCTAAAGCCAACCCATGTTCAGCACATACTTAGTACAGGAATCCATTTACTACACAAAATCTTGTCCATACTTGGTTACTCTCCTCAGCTTTCCCCAATTGCTATAACTTTCATTAAGGGGCTATTACTGAGAAATATATAGAAGCAGGAAAATAATTATCTGACCTCTAAGAAGAATATATCTTAGGGTATGAGTGTATGTTACTGTTTATAAACACAAATGCACTAGCAATGCGTGCAAGCACACACACAAAATAAAATGAAAATGCTGGAGTTTACAAATTTTCCTGTGCTTGAATTATTGGGTAAACCAATTATCAAAATATAGAATATTTTAAAGGATCAATGTAATGATAATATTAAAACTTTATTGTTTGCCTGCAGCTTTGTTTAAACAGACCTAACTGGCCAGAAAAGAACAGCTGGTCTTTAAAAATAGTATGATGTCTGGGAATTCCTCTATTAAAATAAATAAATAAATAACAAAGGTCTGTGACATTTACACTATAGAGAGTCGTCATTCACTTTATATCCTCTGCGTCCTCCAGCAGGACATGAGAATTAGCATGTTGAAATATAAACACTGAAGTGGCAGGTGTCCCCGGAGCTTGTTATGTGCCTTGATTAACATTTTATATCACAGCACGTTTTCTTCTTATACAATGCCACTGAGTCCTAAAAGACGATGCTTTTTTTAAAGAAAAGCTTGCTCAGTAATGTATTTTCATGACAGTTTGAATATGTCTTCCTAATTGCTAAAGGAACAATCTGAATTACCCTGTAAGTGTCTCTATTTTTCAGGTGCTAGTCTAAATGCACTGGAAGTGTCATTGTTGAGTTAGGCCAGCGCTGGAGTTTCCACCGAGCGCTTGCTGTGACACAGCTTAACAGTTTAATCTTTATTGTGTGTCCGTTATTTTTTTCAAATAAAAGGGAAAGTGTTGACACGCTCTCAAATAAATATATTTCTCTTAAAAATTGGCCCAGTGTTTGAAAGATGCTTTCAACAGGTGCCTTACAGCAGACACAGTTATTGCATGTAGTAGCAACAAAACATTCCTAACTTTTAAATATAAACCAGTTAAATGTTTATCAGCTTACTCTCAGCGGCTATTGATTATACACTAAGGAACTGCTTCACTGTCCAGCTGGTGTAAATCTGGATGAGCTCCATTGGCATCAACGAGAAAGCCCACATTTACTCTGTAATACATGAGAGCAGAATTTGACACAAGGGGCTTGCTTTTTAGCTCATGCCTGTTCTATGCTGCTGTATCTGGAATTAAACTAAGCTAGGTGAGGTCAGAATCAGACTCAGAGTTTTTTTTTTTAAAAGACATCTATTTGCAGCAGTGCAATCACCCTCCAGATTCACAGCAGGTAGAGAATCGCTGATTTTTGTGTCATTCTAATGCACCCATTATCACGGGAGAATGCAGCACATTCACTAGGAGCAGGGCTTGCTGTGTTTTTACATCTCTTTTCCTGTTCTGTGCAGCAAGGCTATATAATATATTATGTAAAATATATAGCATATCTTGACCTTTAAACATACATCAATCAATAGACTTGTGCAGAAAAAATAGTAGAGCTAAGGTGTTTACAAACAATGAGGTGAGATTCAATAATTGGATATTATCCAGCGAAGTTTCCATTTGGGTCTAAATACACATAGGCTTAGTGGTAATTCGGGGAAGTGGCTGGAATGGCATAAACATGGAATACTTTGCCTCACCACTTTTGGTATTTAAGGAGCATCCTAAGTATGATAGTTGTGCTGGATGGCACTACTAATTATTTTGTAGTCAGAAAGTGCTCTATAAAAGGCATAAGAGAGTAATTCAATGCAGTTTCCTTTTATCTGCCTTTCCAATTGATGTCTATACAGAGCAAGCGGGGCTCCCCAAACACATCAGTCTGTTTCAGATACACAAGATTAAGTAGCGAGTGACATTCAAGACCAATCGGCCCACCCAGGAGGAGTGAAACCAGCGGAAAAGCTGTCAGATTCCGCCTTTTCTCCATTAATCTTAAAGCTTTTCAATGCTGCCAGGTCGCATCTCCATCAAACAAGCTGGGAAGAGTGTCGAGCTATTTTCTTTCCGCTAACCCTTTCTTCCCCATCACGTCCCCTCTCCAGTAACCCTTTCAGTCCTGGACTTCTATTGATCAGCTGCTTTTGGGTTATTTCCACTTAATGGGGCAGAGTGTGAAGCCAGATCTGGCCCAGTGTGAACCCCAGTTCTTGAAATGGTGGTAGCAGTAACTTGGGATGGGAATTTTGTTTAACCAAGCTGGAACTGGATGGGGGCATTGATTCCAAGTAAGGACTGAAGTAAGGAAAAAGAGAAAGAAAAGAAAGACAGAAAGAAGAGGGTGGTGGGTTTGTTGTCCAAAGGTAGCACTTTTACTAAGCATTCACTCAGAGGTTCTTCTGGTTTGCGGATGGGGTGTGTTTATTCTGACCTTAAATTGGGAAGGGAGGCATTTGGCTCTAGCATTAATTTGAAGGAATTTTTGCTTGTAGTTAGACATGGAAGGGGGCATTAGCCTAGAGCTAGGACTTGATTGTGGCATGGGTGTATAATGCTTGTGTTGGGTAGTGTAAATAACTTCCAGGACATGCATTGAAGATATCACAGAGGAGGCATTCTGGCAGAAACTCAGAGAAGAAGCCAAATCCAGAAATCTGAATGTGGGACATAAGACAAGAGGGGTTCGTGCAGTGGCAAAGAGCACCTGAGTCGAGGGTTGGTAGGGCAAAAAGAAAGCACAGGGGCCAAAGAGTGATTAGGGAAAAAAAACACTGCAAGGTGGGAAGTAAAAAGAGAAAAGGAGAAGGGGGCCCTGGAAAGAGCAAGAGAGTAGGAAAGAAAAATAAGACAGAGAAGGAAAATGGCTAAATATATATAATTTTTAAAATATGTTTCTCCTTGACTAGACAGCATCAGTCTCCCAGGCAGACAGGGAAGGTAAGACCCTCTAGGGAAAGGAGAGAAAAGCGTGGGCAGGGTAGAAATTGCTCGTGTTGAATCTACTCTTTCACACCACGATCCAGTGAGTGGTGAAGCTCTTTTCCTCTTCAGATAAGGATTTTTGCAAGTGTCAGTTCATGTTATGATTCTCCCTAGTGGACCCTGCTGCCACAGTGCTTGGCCTGCTACCTGTGCTGCCCTTCTGTCATTTGCTACATCCTGTGTTTGAATTTAGTACATGACTATGCTATTTCTCAGCTAATGGTATAGTGTGCAGTAGAGGGTTAAAAATTCGAACACCCAGGGCAACAGGAGGCAACTCTACCCCCACCTAATCCCACTTCTTGCATTCCTGACCCCACCTTTCTTCAGGGTTGGGAGCCTCCCAGATCCATGTTTTGTTGCATCAGCACTCATTGAAAGTTGAAGCGAGACAAATTCAGATAGAAATAAGGCATATATTTATAACAGTGAGGGTAATTAACCACTGGAAAAAAAATTACTAAGGATTATGGTGAATTCCCCATCACTGGCACTTTAAAATGAAAATTGGATGTTTTTGTAAAAAATCTGCTCTAGGAATTATTTTGGGGAAGTTCTATGGTCTGTGTTATACAGGAGGTCAGACTAGATGATCACAGTGGTTCTCTCTGGCCTTGGAATCTAGGAATTGGAATCTATGGCCTGGTCTACACTTCCTGGGTAAGTCGACCTAAATTACACTACTCTAGCTATGTGAATAATGTAACTGGAGTCAGCGTAGCTTAGATCGATTTACCACAGTATCTACTTCGCGTTGTGTCGATGGGAGACACGCTCCCATTGACTTACCTTACTCTTCTCATTCCGGTGGAACTCTGGAGTCGACCGGAGAGCACTCTGCTGTCGATTTAACGGGTCTTCACCAGACCCGCTAAATCGACCCCCGCTGCATCGATCACAGTAGTGTTGATCTCCGGTAAGTGTAGACATGGCCTATGATTCATCTTGAAATGCTTGGAACAACATCAACATCGTAGGCCTCATAGGTCATTTCCCTGGAGGCTTATAGACCATCCCACATCTTGAGGGGAACACTCATTCAGCCCCCCTCGGAGGGCCTTCTATGAAAAGCAATGCCTCAAGCCTATAGTGTTGGTTCCCTATACTGTCTAGTGGACTCCTGATGCATGTATATAAAATGAGATTTTTAGATCCCACTTCCTGATACTAAAAGCAGCAGGGAAAAATTATCTGTTAAGTAGGAGTAGTTGAAGATCTTTAGATATTTCATTTTTTCCATAATTTCTGACTCAAATCAAATGCATATAAGGGCTAATAAATGGCAATGTTAACATTGCCCTCGCTGATTTAAGCCTAATGTTAAAGCAATACATTTCTCCTAAATATAGTCAACTTACTTATTCCTTAGTGTAACAATTTTCAGGACTCAGTATCCTGGACTGTGAGTCACCTTGTTACCCCTGCCTCTAGCATGAGGGAGTCTTGTTTGTGATAAGTGGGTGTTCGCACCCTAACACCGCCAGCCTTTCAGTCACTCAAGCATTCTCCCCTGGCTATGCCAGCCCTGTCTTTGCCTTGTAGGTTAAAAAGAGGTGCACCACAGTCCCTGAGTCCTCTTGAAGTGTTCTCCTGTGGTATCCAGCCCCTGACACTAGTTACTCATACGAATCCCAGATCCTCTGCCCCCAAAGGAGCAGTGTACCCCAGTTTACCTGTTTTAATTAAATCACCATGCCTGTATAACACAACTCTTGTAATGAAAGCAAAGAAGGGTTATTTAAGAGAGAATAGAGATTGCACTAGAAACAAGCGATAATGATGGATTGGAAACAAATGGATACAACACAAGACAAAACCATAAAATGCAAACTAGGACTTACACTTACTAATAGTTCTCTTTCCTAGCTAATAAAGGAGGTTCCCCTTCCCCTCCAGAGTTCACTCAGCTGCAGAGCTGGCTGGCTTCACAGGAACCAGGAGCCAATCTGTCATTTAAAAAGAGCCCCACTTGTTAGCTGTCTCTTGAGTGAATGGATCCTGAGTGCCTTTCCCCAGACTGTGTTACAATGAAACAGTCTTTGGTCTTTATTCAGAGACAGGGCTGTACAAACCCATCCAGGACCCTTACTATGTACTCAAGTGGCTAGCCCATGCTGCTGTGGCTTCACTACTGTTATTATTCAAGCTAGCTATCTTAACTGGGTATATCTACAAGTGCCACAGTCACACCTCTGATTGCAGTGTAGACAAACCCTAGTAGATCAGGTGCGGGGAAGAAGGCTGGGGCTCCAGGGGGCTCCGTGGACCATTCAGGGTGGGGGGAGACCAGGCCTGGGGAGGTCTGCAGGAAAGGGTGGGCGGCATGCCGTGTTCAGTGCCCTGGTACAAGGGGAGGCTGCGGGACCCCATCAGGCACTTACCAGCTGGGTTTGCAGGTAGGGCTTGAGGCCCACAAGTCACAACTCCATGGCCCAACAGGCCCTGCTGTCTCCACAGAAAGCAGAAAAGAATTTGAATTAGGGCCCCCTACAGCGCTGCTCTCTGATTGGGCTGCAGAGTGAGCAAGTGACACCCCATCACTCCTTGATTGGAGGGGTAGGGTGTAATGGAGCCACATTAAGCTCCCCGCAGGGTGTGTGTGGAGACGTTCCCCCCCACAACCTGCACCGCTCATTCCCTCCCCCCAAGCTCTGAGCTGCTGGTGGTGGGGCTAGGGTTGCCAATTTTCTAATTTCACAAAACCAAACAGCCCTGTCCCGCCCTGCCCCACATCTTCCCTAAGGCCCCACCCCTTCTCTGAGGCCCCACCCCCACTCGCGCCATCCTTGCGCCCTCCATTGCTCGCTCTCCCCCACCCTCACTGGGCTGGGGCAGGGGTGCTGGAGGAGGGTGAGGGCTCCTGCTGGGGGTTGCGGTGCGGGGGGGAGGGGTAGTTGAGGGCTCTGGCTTGGGGTGTGGGCGCTGAGGTGAGGCTGGGGATGAGGAGTTTGAGGTACAGGAGGGGGCTGGGACAGAGGGTTGGGGTAGTGGGAGGGTGCCAGGAGCGATCTCCAGGAGGGAGTTTGGGTGTGGGAGGAGGCTCTGGGCTTGGGCAGGGGATTGGGGTGAGGGAGACAGTGGGGTATCCCGGTGGCGCTTAGCATGGCTCCCAGGTAGCGGCTGCCAGGTACCTGTGGCCCCATGGCACATGGGCGGCCAGGGAGGCTCCATGTGCTGCCCTCACACCTGTAGGTGCTGCCTTCGCAGCTCCAATTGGTCGTGGTTCCCGACCAGTGGGAACTTCAGAGCCAGCCCTCAGGGTGGGGGCAGCGCACAGAGCCTCCCTGGCTGCCCATGCATCTAGAGGCTGCAGGGAACTGGTGATTGCTTCGGGAGCCACACAGAGTTAGGGCAGGTATGGAGCCTGCCTTAGCCACAGCACCAGGCGTTCTGGTTGAAAACCGGATGCCTGGCAACCCTAGTTGGGACTGCGACTGCACAAGCAGCCACCTAGGGACACGACTGCACCCCCACAGCCCAGCCACCTGCTAAGGGGGGAGAGGAGCTGCATGAGGGAAATGGGCACAGCTTCAGCCTGTACAGACCATTGGAAAGTGTCTGGTGGTCCAGATTTGGCCCAAAGTCCACCTATTGACTACCCCTGCCCCAGCTGCTCTCTCTATTGTTCTGCAGGACAGAAGGGAAAAAAACAAGGTAGCTACTACAAACATTTTTGTTTGTTTAAAGAAATCAAGAAGTGGGTAGTTAGCTGGTAAGACTTCACTCTATTAGTCTCTCACTACTAACCCCCCTTAGCATTACTTAATAGGTACATCTTGACACATAACAGATATTTATCAATGTTTACCTATGCATGTTACTATTTTATGTGCTTCTGTATATTTAGTTTCTTAGACCAGCCTATATTTATGAATACCAGCACTTAATTGTTATTATAAATGGCTCTCTTGGCTGGCTAGCTGACTGCAGTGCAGAGTAGTCTTGTACTTCCTCCTCCTGGATGAGTTGGTCTAGCGAGTTTATGCCAGTTTTGTGCGGTTGCTCATTCTCCCGATACTATACAACACTGCCTGAGTGATAATGTATGAACACTCAGTGAACTTTGTATACAGACAGTGCAGTACACAACAAATGGGATGTAAATGCTTGTATTGGTTATGGGGAAGGAATCTAGTTGAGGGAGAGGGATTGTATCATGTCAAAGCTGTGTGAAAAAGTAAAAACAATTTACAAAATACTGATAGGTAGAAGAGAAATAACCAAAAATGAGTGAAAAGAGGGGGGAGGGGGTGTTTAAAAGTACTATTTGCACTGCAAAATGGAAGTAGCAAGCAATGTCATGACGGAGCCAGGTACAGAATGAAGTTTGCTAGAGTGAAGCAGTAGAAGAAGCTCATGTAGAAGACAAAACACTCATCAGCTAAAACACTGGCTACAGGAGAGAAAAGTAAGAGTACTGTATGAGAGTGTAGGCCTTGCTGCAGCCCTAGGCATAACTTACCAGTGTGAACCAAAGGGTGTGAGCCAGCGTAGACCTGGCCTTGGCAAAATAACACACTAGGTATTGGCTAACCAAATAATCACATTCCTGACCAGAGAGGATGGTTTAAGAGAACTCTGGGTGCTCTTAAACCATCCTCTCTGAAGTAACCGTGTGAACGTATTCCCAAGAGATTGTACAGGAACACGCTGAAACCTCGTAAGATAACGATGGGATGAGAGGATAATGAATGGGGATGTTTTGCTCGAACTAGCAGGTACAAGGATAAGGGTGGCCACTAACAACATCTGGAGTGTAATACATAACTTGTTTGTATCCATGTATAAAAGGAGAAGTCATAGGCAGGGCATCTTTGTACTTGGTGAGGAGACTGCATTCTGGTGTGCTGACTGAGCTGGTACTATTGTCAGGGACATATATGTTTTAGTGTACCTCTAGCTCCTATGGTGCACTAGTACCATGCTCTGTTGACAATAAACCATGACAAGCACCTCCACCACTGAACCAAGCCTATGGTTTTTCTTAAGAAGAACATGGAGGTTTGCTGAATTAACATGTTGCCCTTTTTGCTAGTGCTGGTGACACTGGAGCTCCAAGAACAGCAATGGTGGCAGCAATAGCAACTTAGCGTTAACAACTCTCCCCAGAACCAACAACGAGAGTAAACGCTCATCACAGTGATCATATACCTGCCTGGAGATACAGAGCTCTCTGAAGTTGTAAGATTCTCATGTGGCAAGAAATTCTTCCATAAAGTGATAATTTTAAAAGTACAGGCTTGCTCATTAGAATAATGTATGCTATGTTGTTGTAGCCGTGTCAGTCCCAGGATATTAGCAAGACAAGGTGGATGAAACAATATATTTTATTGGCCCCAAAAAAGATATTACCTCACCCGACCTTGTCCCATTGAAATAATTATTTTTATTTAAATGGAAGGTTGGGTGAATTGAATTGGAAACCTGTACGAAAGTGGGGAAAAGGACTTGATTTCATCCTCTAAATGACAGTGTTTTGACCTCTGGTATTAGAATTCCGTGTTATGTGAGCTAACCCAAGACGGCTATTTCAAAGCATTGAATTGAGAAGCTTCTAGGAAATATTGTTAAATCCAATGGAGTCCCTTACCCTTTGCAGCCTCCATTCAACCTGCATGCATACATACAAGCACATTGCAATAGGCACACTACCACACTATGTTTCAGTAGCCTTTGGTTTATACCCAGTAGCCATAGTAGGAAAAATGGTGTTAACGTTCAAGACCATTGTGGTGGGCCTGGTATAAGAGCTGAATAGAATACTTGAGCTATACCCACACTCCCAGCATCCCCCACATTCACCTTGCCCGCATTCCCCACTCACGAGTTACATAACTGTTAACAAATTGTTTTTGCATTATATACTTCTATAATTCATTGGAATATTTACTAACAAATGCAGTAGATGTCTGTTCTGTACAACAGATTTCTGTAAATGCACAATACAAAGGACATTAAAATGTCCTTTTGCCAGAGGATGTTGTGAAGGCCAAGACTATAACAGGGTTAAAAAAAAAACCTAGATAAGTTCATGGAGCATAGGTCCATCAATGGCTATTAGCCAGGATGGGCAGATGCAAAATCATGCTCTGAAGTGTCCCAAGCCTCTGTCTGCCAGAAGCTGGGAATGGGTGACAGGGGATGGATCCCTTGATGATTACCTGTTCTGTTCATTCCCTCTGAAGCACCTGGCATTGGCTACTGTCGGAAGACAGGATACTGCCTAGATGGACCATTGGTTTGATCCAGTATGGCCATTCTTATGTCTCTCTAAATTTCTCCATGAACATTTCATTTCCCATGCACTCTCCACTTTCCTATCTCCCTTCATACTTTCTTTTTCCTCCCTCTGTAGATTCACAGTAGGCATTCCTGAATTTCTCTCTCTCCCTCTCATATGTCCTTCTCAGTCTCTCTCTTTCTCTTATATCTAATTGTTTCTTCTTATCTTTGACTGATTCCCTTCCCTCTATTCAGGACAGTTGTTATGTTCTGCTTAGGCCAATAACATCCTTTCAAGTTCTGTTGAAGCCACATTTTCAAAGAAAATATTCACTTTTTCATTGCTCTAATTGACCCTTCCATTAAAATCTTTCAGCATATTGCAGAAGCTCCAAACCCAAGATCCCTTTCCTTCATTCTTTTCAACACCTTTCCTTTATCAACATCTAACTCCTCATTTTCAGATTTGGGCCCTTGTCTGGCCTGTGCTACCTTCAGTCTGAAGCAGTTTTCAGAGCCTTGTGCAGGATAATGTGAGGACCTTGCCTTTCGAAAAAATTCTATTTAATCCAATTGCCCACCATCATATTATCCTGACTTGTGAAATCACTAGTATCGCAGATGTAACCCATACTAATGACACATACAACTCATCCTAGAAGCCTTAAGATTATCTCCAACTTTCTGTCCAAAATTCTCATTATGCTAGTTTTGTAAAAAGTAGGGGAAATTCTGGGTTTCTGAAGTTTTCTTTCAAGAGGATTGGGGCTCAGATGTAATCCTCTTCCCCTTTACAACACTCCTTTTCCTTAAGTGTAACATGCAGGTCATATCTGCTCCAGTGTCATAAGTCTATCTTTATCAATAGATCTTGTTGCCTTATAATGTCAACGAATAATCTAAGACAATAGGAAATACCAAATGGTCAACAGAAACATTTCCGTCAGATTTCTGCCTATCTTCCATCCCCCTATTACTCTATACAAATGTATCCCCTTGTTTGTAGTGCAAGACAAAGAAAAGTGAAAAAAAAATACAACTAATTAGAAGCTGCACCCTGTGGTTTAGAAGTGCTTTTTCCAGACGGCCTATAGGGCATTTGATGGGATATTTTTCTTTGTTCTTTCTCTCAGAGACACCTACGTAGCACTACGTGGATGAAGCTAGACTACTACTGATCTTTATTCTCCTTTTTTTTTTCCTGTAAAAACCTTGTCTTTTCAGTCTCCATTAGATCTACAATTTTAGACGCTTGCTTTTTAGATGAAGGAAAATCTAATAATGCATACAACTGAGATGACTGCTGTTCCAAACATTTATCAGCAATTATTGCCTGGGCAAGATTTACTCAAATTTCAATAGAGTGAAAATTAAGTGATGTTTAATATCCAATCTATCTACGTATTATACTCAACAATGCTTCAGTTGTCATTATCAGTAAAACTTAAGTAAGCTTTTGGCAGCGGAAAATATATTAGGAATGTTGTTTCACTATCAATATTTATTTATAGTATTCTTTAGATCATCATGTTCTCTCAAAGATTTTTAGATCAGCATGTTCCAAGCATGTTTATGTCGCTTGTGGCAAAGCTCAGAGATGCGGTCTAATTCTTGCCTTCAATACACTTTTATTGAATCATTGTTGGGGATGATGAGCATATTTTAAATCTTTCAAGTCACAGAACAAATAGAAGAAAATAGCCAGTAATACACTAATTCATAACAGAATGCTAAGAATTAAATTAAAAGCTCTTTGGATATAATCTGTTCCCCTGAAAAGGACTATAAGTAATGGATTGGAGGTTTAAATACAGCTAGATTTTCAGAAAGCAGTGAGACAACATTGTGAATAACAGCTGTAATAACAAGCTCACTGTGTTCCTCACCTCAATTTGGGGTGGCGGTTGTATAAAGAACACTGGGGAAATTAATCTAAATTTATGGGAAACATCGAAATTGACTGTTGAAATAAATGATCAATATGTGAAAGTGCTTAGTACTGGACAAATTGGATCCCTAATTTGACTTTTTCTTTCTTTCTTTCTTTTTTTTTTTTTTTTTGCACAAAGCCTATGGCCTTTCTGTCCTATTAACAGATAGTTATAACCTAACTCAAATATATTGTGTCAGATCAAGAAGAGTTATCGCCCGAGAGGCCACAGTATGGTATAACATCTTCTGGTAGTCCTGTCTCAGAACCCAAAATTTAGTTTACACCATTTAATGCTTAGGTTTCAGATTAGATCTTTTATAAATATTATCTCATTCTTTGGGTTAGCTGGAATTCGTATGTCCATCACAGTTATCCTGGAGAAGCATTTTACAAATAGGTATTTGTTGGACAATCAGCTTTTTATGCCCAACAAATACCTATTTTCCCCCTTAAATAGAAATAGCAACATTTTCTGGTGTTGAACTGTATTAGAGTAATTCCCATGTAAGTTGTTCAGTACCTCTGAAAACCAGAGCACTCTGGTAGGTGTCTAAAAATGGGCACTCAAAATTAAAGACCATTTTTGAAAATGTTTTTTTCTACCTAGTTGTACTTGTCTGCTTTGCTGTCACATTTAGATTTACCAAACCCCAATATTACAGTAAAAGTCTCACAAACTAATAAAAAGCAATACAATTCAAAGCTAACACACTCATTGATGATGATTAATCTTAACTAACACAAATACTTCAGAGGGCTCAGAGCAAGAAAAGTATATTAACATTAAAATCATGCCAAACGGTTGAATATCAATAAACAAATCTCTGAAAGGGACTTATATATAATTTATATAAAACTTATATAATTTTGTAGTCGGAAAATGTGCCATGTTTTGGAATACATATTAAGAAGACAACATTTTATCTACCTGGAACAAAAGTTTAAAATGTTAATTCTAATAGTATTTTCTTTATTTCTAAGTGATCTGAAAAGATGGCAACCTAAACAGAATTTTATGTTAGGCTTTGCCCCCCCATAACATGAGAGACCAAGGGCCCCCTCCCCTCACATTTTTTGGTTTGACCAGCCCTTCCTACCCCCACCCTCAAATGCATTAACATAGCATAAATGCCTTAATATAGCATTTTACATAAAAAATAGCCCATAGTCTAAAGGCAGATTGTATGGAGCAGATTTTAGACCGCAGATTTATCAGCCTCTGAGAAAATGGCATTTTATAACATCAGCTGTGACTTGTGGGAATTATTACAGACCAGTTTTATGATTCTTTTCTTATCTTCCTCCTCTTGGATATGTTTTTACCTGTAGCTTCACCATGGTCATTTCTAACACAATGCCTTAGTTAAGCATATTTCATAATGATGATGATTACTGATATTTAATTTCATTCATATTAACAATTAAAATGCATACTAACTGATATCATTTAGAGTCACTTCATTGATCCTGGACCTACTGCCACACCATGAATGGAAGGAATCAGTCTTTAAGAAGTATATCATTATGCAGCAGTTTAAGATAGAAAGTGATCGTTTAAGATAGAAGATTATGATTATGCGTTTAAGATTATGCAGCAGTTTAAGATAGAAAGATAGAAACTACAAGGATAATTTAGGGAGGCAGAATATATTTATGTGAGTTGCAATTTGGCCAGGAAAGTGGGGTTAACACTCCTACTTTGAAATAAATGCACTTTGTGTGGTTTTTGTTTCTTTATTTTGTTTGCTCTTTGTTTTTTGTTATTGTTGCGGGTTTTTGCCGGTGGAGGGTTTATAGCCACAGGCATTCAGGACCCCAAGTTTTAGGTTTCATTTGAAAGATAATGTCTATGGAAGTAGGGCACCCTCAGCAAAAATGCTGGGGCATTTGGTCAGGAAAGTCAAATGTGAAGAGTGCCACCTACTGAATCACCCAGCTTGTGTTGAAAGGGAGGTGCCTCAGGCCAAGCTAGAGATAAAATGTTAAGACTCTTGTCCACTCTGACACAACATTAAAGAGTGAATGCGGTTTCATACCAAGTTATTACTGGCTTATTCCCACTGTAATAATCAATTATCTTTTAAACCTCTTACTAAACACCAAAAGAGAAGGAAAACAGTTAAAGTGTTTGGAATTTATAGAATTAAGTAAGGCTTCCATTTTAACAGTTTCCCTTATTCCCTCTCTGCTTAGCTGTATAGTCTTTTAGAGAGGAAAATTGCCTGCTTGATAGTCTTGTTTTAGTTATAAACTATCCTTTTTGGGAAGAAGAGAAAGTCAATTTAGACGGTCTTGAGCTGTTTCTATTGAAATCTGATCCAGTTTCCATTAAGAGAAAACAAGACAAACTCTCTCATGAGACAGGAAAGAAAAGAATGGCAAAAACAGAGGCAAATGCAGTATCTCTGATGCTTACTTTTCATTTGCAAATTAGCTGCTAGAAAAACTCAGACACAGCACATGGCCTTGTGAGCCACTCTGAAACCTGACAAATATTTACCAGCGGGCTGTTTAAATGTTGTTTCTAGCTTGCCTTGGGGGTCACAGGCTCACAGCAGTGTAGCAAAAGGTGGAGTTGTCTTGGCTGGTTAATCTAAACTCTGATTAGAAAAGGCAAAGCAAGAGTGAGGCCCAATGGTGGCATAGCGGATTTCAGGTAGAGCTGGAAAGGAGAAGGCTTTCCCCTACCATGGCAATTTTTGAAGTTTCAAAATCTTCCCCGTCCACACTGGAACAAAATCAAGATATATCAAGGTTTGTCAGTGAAAAATGAGGGAGCTCTCACACCCCAGAATAGCCAATAGTTTCGTGTTATGGCACTTATTTGCGATGTGGAAGACCCAGATAGAAGTTCCTGGTCCCACGGATTCAGACAAGGGCCTTGAACCTGGGTCTCCCACATCCAGAGAAGTAACGCAACTACTGGATATTTTGGGATTGGTCTTTCTCAATCGCCTCCTGTTGCAGTTCTTCAACTTTGTATAAATAATTAAATATGAGAGAAGGCAAATGACTCTATATCCTAGTGGGCCAGGCACTCAGTTGGATCTGTGCAACCCAGGTTTAAGTCTCTATTTTGAATCAGGTGGAACAGGGACTTGAACCTGGGTCTCCCATCCAGGCGAGTGCCATGACCAGCAGCTATTGGCTATTCTGGGGGTGAGGGCAGGGTGTCTGTCTATCTCTCTGTCCTATTTTAACCAGAAATTCTGTCTTGGAGCTGAGAAAACTTTCCTGATGTAAGTTTCATCAAAGCAGGTACACTCCTACAAACATCTTTTTGCTTAAATGAATCACCATTTTCTGATGAAAATAAATGTCATCAAAAATTCCTCACCAGTTCTAATCCCACAGACCCAGGAGACAGTAGGGGCAACCAGAGCTGCCAGGATGGTGTGGCTTGTTCTTTCCAATCCACCAGTCTTGCTGTCCCTTTCAGTGATGCATGTCCAAAAATGGGTGGCAACCTCATACAAAAAATTAAGCAATCAAAACATATTTAGGTGATTTCAACTTTAAATGTTTCAGCTCATTTTTGGAATCTTTCAGCTCATTCCAAATATTAACCTATGGTTTACCAGGAGCCTTGAACGTCCCCAATCACAGATGCCACTTTGTACTAGGTTTTCTATCCCCATTGTTTCCTTGTTTTTAATAAACTATTTTATATAACAGGCTGCGTTGGACTTCTTACTTTCAAGAATTTAGAATATAGGTTCCTGCACAACAGATAGATCCTTCCAAGGACACCAAAATCCTCTCCCTTGGGACATTTAATAAACTGTGTATTGTTCCAATAAAATGGCTATTTCATTTCAGAGAGAGGACTTTTAAAAAAAAGGTCAAGAAACAATTTAAGTGTGCTGAATAAAAATACAAGAAATATATTACATAAATTTAATCTATTTGGTATGGTTTTTCACTGGTTACACTATCTCTATAATAACATCAAAGTTCACTCTTTCACACCAATTTAATACCTTGGTAAACAACCACTTGATCTCTTGACATAAGCTGAATGCTTGGCCAAAAATCAGATTTTTTACTAATGACACCCTGATTAAGCAGTGGTCATTGTTGTGCAATATATTTAGCTAAAAATTATTCATGAGGGATGCCTCAGTAAAGCAACTGTTTGATTAAGCCAAGTATGAGTAACCTGCTCAGTACAGATCTGTTCTGAACTCATGAGGTCTAGAAAGTTCAAAGGCTATATTTTTCCACTGAGATTTGGAGGATCAAGTTGAGACTCAACTTCCCATTAAGAACCAGATGAACCTTAACTTTGCATATGTTCTTTACTTCTTTCAGAGCCCACTGTTGTTGTTTTTTCAAAGCTTGTATATTTCTAACTTTCCATCTTTTAAAAACACCAGGTTTGATAATTTAACAGATTTGTTAATATTTTATCAAAGATTCCCATTTCTTTGAGCCAATTCCAGGAAATTAACTAGGATTTGATATTCAGCTCAGTGCCAGGCTATATTCTACTCAGTCACAAGGTTACATTCACATGGTTTCAATGGAAGTTGTAAACAGTTTATTATAGGAAGATTTCTTTTGCCCATTTCTTCCTTGATCCCTTCTCTGATGACCAGAATGTTGAGTCTGCAAAAAAATACATTTGTTTTCTTAACAGCTTGGGTTCCACAAATCTCTCATTTGTTTCAACAGTTGCAATCATGATCTAAATTGACAACTTTCACACTGCAGTCTGCTATCCTGATGGATAACTTCCTTTCCTTCTCCATCCATCTTGTTTGTAACTACACACAAATAATCATCAAATTAGCAAGCTGTGTTGCAAATCTTTGGACCAGCTTTCAGCAAGATGGAATGTAAACAATAGTAGTACGGTCCCCACCAAGAGTACTGACATTCTGATAAGAAAACAAAAAACTCCACATTTGTTATATGTTAGCTAGATCCAGCTCACTGTGTCTCTGTCACTTTAAAGATTAGTGCTCAAAGTTTCCTTTATTGTGAGGCTCTTCTTTACATTTGTACCTAGTCTGATCTCCCTTGCACCAATCTGATGTTATCACTTTTATTGTATACATCAGAAATGACTCATTAGGAGGTTAACACGTTCCGAGGGTTTCAATGCCATTACAAGGCAGTAAATCTAGTGTTTTAATCATTTTCATATTTAATTGCAGTTTACTTTTTAAATTTTTATACTTCTCTTAAAAACAAAGCAAATAAATTCTAATAGGAAGATGTAGCCATGCCTAAACGAAAATTTCCTTTCTTCAACTAATAATCGCTACAGATCTGTTACAGTGGTATTCTGGCCTTCTTACAATTTGAGAGCAGGACCAGACCAGTAAATAGCAGTGGGGGAATGCCCCACTTCCTGAAATGCTCTCTAATTAAGATAACTTCCACAGCAGGATCATTCAAATTACTTTCCTAAATTACAGATAGTATTAATATACGTTGAGGAAAAAGCATAACAATTTCTCCATCTGCACACCATGGTAAATTCCACCAATGGTCCAGAAACCAAATCTCTGGATGTCAATTTCCATCTCTGTTCTGGATGATCCGTTTGTCTACAGGATGGGACAGCCCTGTGGATCTTACTCGACAAAAGGAAAATTGCAGGTGGGCATAGATACATTTTCCTATTCTACGTTCACAGATTTGGTATAATGGAATTTTCATAGCAGTGTGCCCCCCGGATGGGCAGCAAGAACATCCCTTAAATGTGGAAATCCAAAATGAGGTACATGACCTATGTGTAGAATTTGTTGAGCTTATATATTGATGTTTATGTGGCTATGTAGCAGATCTCAGTAGAGGAACCATGATTACCCTGCCTTGAGATTGTCAGTGCTCCTAAGGAGTGGACTTTGCTTAACTGAAGGAGGAATATTTCTTTACTTGGCTTAGGGAATGATTGCTATGACAGTTGTGAGGACTATCTGTCTGAATTAAAAGTACAAGACTGGAAACTTTCTCTAATAAGACCCAATTTCAGATTTAAAAAAAACCCTCATCTGATTGGAGAGAGTAGCCTACTCTGATGGATCGGAAGTATAATGACCCCCTCCTGCAGAGGTTCACTCTCGGAAGTATAATGACCCCCTCCTGTAGAGGTTCACTCTCGATAGTGCTTTAAGGACAAAATGAGGTTCCAAGGTCATGTTCTGGGACCTTCCAGGGTTGCAATAAAGTTTGGGCCCTAAAGAAACATTTAATATTGGGAAATGTACAAAAAATGTCCTTTTCTTAAACTATAGAAATTTGACCATTTTGCTTGAACACTGTTATATCCCCATCGATAAAACCCTCCTAGAGAACTAAAGATACTTTTTACTGGGTTAGCATGGTAGTTAAACTGTGGACTTTGCACCAGTATGTTCTATTTGTTATCTTCTATTTTGGGAGCCATAAAAACAACAATCACCTCCTCCAAGTATTCATTTTAAACCAGTCTGGGTCCAGATGCAGGTGGGTCTTACAATCCTCTATGTGATAGACAAATCTGACAATCCAATGTTAGGCTTCCTCAAGTCTAAGAGCCATAACTTCTTCAACCAGAAAGGCATACACAGTATCAATGCTGCTCTCTCATTTCTGTATTGTCCTGGAAAATAGTGGAAAAAGTGGGAAGACATATACCAGGCACCTTACCCAGCTTTGCAAGATGTCATTCCCCACCTCAAATCCTGAGTCCGGAGGCTGCAGAACACATTATTTATTGTTTCCAAGTGCAAAGAATACAAGCGTCAGCCCAACCAAATCAACTTACACCATGTGAGAAGTTTCTGGGTGCAGCAGCCACTCTGCTATTCAGACATCTGCCATGTAAATTTTTGTGTTAATCTCCACCTGGGTGAGAAATGCACGTACTGTTAGGAGACTTCGTTCCACCCAGGAGGAGCTGCTCTCAAGGGTAGGACTGATTGTATTCTTCTTACTTATTATTTAACCCTATCAGACACACTGACTGTTGTGGACAGAAAACATTTGTTATCCACAGAAGGAGCAGTGTTCTGAATCAAGAAGATCCTTTCAAATTCACCAGTTGTGGGAGCGCAGAATATACAATTAAAGCTAGATTTCTCCAACAGGTGAGATATGGAGGGAATACCTGGAATTACTGGCTAGATCACTGAGGCATGTTTGTGATGTGTGTGTGTATCAGATTAATATTTCCAATAGGCTCCAGTAAGAATTGGATTTTTGTTTCTGTGACTCCACTTGTTTTTCATTATGGCCATCTTCATCTTCTGAGATCTGACCTTGTACATGATATATATAACTGTGTGTTTGTCTCAGCTCTCTCTCTGTACAGTACCCTGATCAGAAAAGCTGTCCAGAAGCTAAAAATGAATTTATGTTTTCCCTAAAGCCAATATTTTTCCAGCTCCATGATTCTGGACCTAGACCCTAGGAGTGCATGTAAGATCAAATAGTAACAATGGAAGTTGGTGGGAAAAGACTGCAATCTAGCTGCAAAATGTAAGAATTGTCTGAGGATGGTGAAAAGGGAATGCTTTGACAACATAAATGAGATAAATGGTGTGCCAAGAGGACCTTTACTGCCTGATACTTCTTCTACATCTGGACTGTCCCTCTCATCACTTCATAGCATCCACTGTGAGGAGAAGATGGAATTGGAGGCAAGGCATGGCACCTGCAAGAGAAGCTGAGTCACATAACTTAGACATTAGGGCCTGGTGACCCAAAGGGGAAGCTGGGAATGATGGTAATATATGGCTATAGTTTGTCTAGGGGAGCTACAGACCTCCTAACCATAGTTGCACACTACTCAGCATACTCTTGCCTGAAAGTCTACCTGCTGTGGTTTTGTATATATTGTATGTTACTGATTTGATCTGTAACTCTGATTTGGAATGCTAGAGTTAGGATTCCCTTTGTAGGGGTGGACAGAGGCACGCCCAAAGCAATTGTAACAGGTCTTTAGCCTGTCCTTTTCTGTGTTGATCATGCTGCACTTTGAGGGGGTCAGCAGGGGAACTAAGCACTGAGGAGTATCTGCCCTGCTGTATTCTGAGAAGGGTAGCAGGGGAACAAAACTGATTATTATGAACATATTTCTCCCATACTCTTGTTTCAGAGTGGGCAGTGAAACTGGGTGCAGAGATTGTACGGAAATTATTTAAAGTGGCTTGTTATCTCCGTAACCTGAAAGAAGCTGGGCTTATTTGTCTCCTCTTTCCAACATGATCCCTTCTAAGTCTCTCAAGGAAAGTACTGGCCTGAGGCTCACTGATGGACTCTTCAGAAGCTCTACCCCTTTCTATTGCATGAGATCCACATGGACTAGATAGGTCTGTGTTTTCCTTGGAGATCAGAAGTAGAGATTCCCTGGGACAGCAGAAGGAAGGAGCTGGACACAAGGGCCCCTTACTGCACTCTCTGGTGTTGGCAGTGCCCATGCTGAGTCCAGTACCCTCTATACATGAGAAAATTGCAACTGAACTCTGCAGAGACGTGGCTGCAGGTGCAGGCTGTAGGAACTCAGGCACAATATTCCATCTGACACACTGTCCTTCTGGCTTCACTCACTTCATGGATATAGAGGAGGGTGGTGCTTACTCTGGAGCCAGTTCTTTTCCAATCCTGCCTAACTCTTCTCTTGCCAGGGGAGGGAAGGTTGAGGCAACTTCAGGCTGAGTGGGCTATGTTTTTCCCAGCAAAGCCAGCCTCACCCTTTCTGCCTGGCTCCTCTCCTGTCAGGTGGAGAGGAGACTGAATGACCCCTACAGAGACTGGGCTTTGAGGGAAATTGTGTCCCGCCTTCAGAGGTCCCCAGTGAGAGACTCGATAAGGGGATGAAGCAGAAGACACAGGCCCTTCCTTTTGCCTCTGTTTTTTCTTGGCCTTGCCCCTCCCCCTACAACCTGAGAGGACTCCAGCCACCACCAGTGCCTCACAGAGGTGAAAGCAGAGCTGAGGGGACAATCTCCCACAAAATCCAATATAGTTGTAGGATATGACTGGGAATTTGATACATTACTGAACCAAATTGTTTGTCTAAAAATTTGAAATAAAGTTTGCAATTTCCCTCAGAAAAGCTTTGCAGAAAGGCCTGGCTGAGCTCCTAGAGAACTTTAGGAGGTGAGGCATTCCCCTGCTGCCAGTGACTGACAAGTCTGGCTCTGCCCCCAAGCTGCACGTATCATGAAGAAGAATAAATTTTTTGGATCAAACTTCAATTGTACAAAGTAGAGAGATTTATAAGGAAAGCTGCAAGTCCATCCCCAATGCATCCCACTGTTTGCAAAACATTTTACTGCTCAGAAACCCACCAAATCACAAGGGGGCTATTTTCTGATCTCACCAATACTGGTTTCACACCACCATAAATGGAATGAGTTCAGAGGAGCTATTCCTGATTTACTATTTTCAGTTGGATTGGGATCAATCCCCAAGAACCAGGTTCTGTTCAGTTACAGAACCATAAATCCAAAGTAACTTGGTTTCAGTGAAGTTAATCTGCACTTACACAGGTGTAATGGGATGGAAGGGAGAGGGAATCTGGCTCAAAGGGGTGACCTATGGCCAGAAAGCCTTAACTCAGAATTGCTTTGCTTTTATTGACATAAGGTACTGTAAAGTGTTAATTATTTTAAGGCTTATTGTGTATTTCTCCTGGTCCTGACATAACACTCAATTTAGAACAAAGTCAGCTCTGTCCCGAGCATTCTTGTTGTTTAATGCAACACTTCACAAACAAATTGCAAATGCTGAATCATGAACCTGGGTTATTGTAAACTTTATACAGCTGAATAAGTGGGTTTCTTATTTAATAGTTTATTTTCTGATATTTCAGTGGAGTTTCTCCACATATTAAAAATTTGGCTTGGCAGCTAGTTGTTTTAATGGTTATAGACACATACTAGACTTAGAAATACTGTATGATTTTGGATGTTGTATGGTGCAGGAGCTTAGAGAGAATTCCCCTCTCCAAACTCCAGGAACAATACCTCTTGCCTCAGACCTGAAGAACACTACCAAAGGATTCAAAACTATATATTCCTTCAGTATGATTTATCAGTGAAACTGTGTTACATTATGTCATTTAAAGGGTGCTATAATGGCAACACATCCTCAGTTTTTATGTCCAGAAAACAAAAGTTATTCTCAGGTACCTATCCAGACTTTCACAAATGAGGTTGTCAGCAGCATTTAAAAAAAAAAAAAAAAAAAAAGCAGCACTTAGTGAAACATTTTTTGTATTCTTTAGAAAAAGCCCATTTGGCCACACAATATCAGGGTGCCCTTTAACCAAAATAATGAAACATCCAACAATTGACTAAAAGTGCTGTAGTAAGCAGAGAATCTGATTTGGGACATATGGCTACTGCCTGTAATGAACTGTATGTTCTTGCGTCAAAATTACAATGTTTCTCAGTTTGTTTTACTTCACATAACTGGTTAAAAGCGGAAGACAATAATGACTCATTTGCATTCAATTAGAAAAATAATTTGGATCAGCTGTATTCAGCATTACTTACATATGCTTATTGCAACAGGAAACTAAGTCATAGAAGAGTACAACTGCTTCATTGAATAGGTATGCTAAGGATTTTGTAATCTTACGTAACAGTGGAAAACTGAAATCTCTCTTTCTGAGTAAACAGTACTTTCACAAATTTTCTTCACTTTTTCTTTACTTAAACATGCTTTTGCTAAGAAGAGTTTTACTGTATGGAAATACATGATTTCCTAATACTTTAGAAGGGTAACTTTATACATATTACATATAAATACACATTTTTAAATGAAGCCTAGATAGCCATACATAGTTTACAACTGCAAGTTTAAGAAGCAATTTACTGTTCAAAATTATATATTTGTGTAAATTAGGCAGTTTTCAAAAATGTCAAATATCTGTTCATTAAAAACCTGCTTACTTTCCCCTTCCTTGATTCCTCCCATGCATCCACCAGTTCTGGTGCTTTGAGAAAGTACATGAATTCCAACAGTTTCTTACAACCTGAGGTCTGTGGGC
This sequence comes from Chelonia mydas, assembly GCF_015237465.2. Classification (NCBI taxonomy): domain Eukaryota; kingdom Metazoa; phylum Chordata; order Testudines; family Cheloniidae; genus Chelonia; species Chelonia mydas. Next base: position 33,016,375 of record NC_051245.2, on the reverse strand, counting down.
ATGATTCTGTACTTCACCAAGGAGCGCAGCCAAAGGCAAGACTGGAGGCCAAGATTATAAAAAATCCTTATTTTAGACACCTAAATAAGCATTCAGGGCACTTGGCATTTTTTTTAAAAAAAGGTGCCTAAAGGAGGATTTAAGAGGTATAACTTTAGGCACCCATTTTTTAAAATCTTGGCTTATCAGTTTAAATAAACATACTTCATTGATGCATTGGTTTGTAACATACATTTTTCTTCTCTTTTTTTTAAAGGAAGAGTGAAATTATTGCAAAAATCCATATGTAACATGTAATATTGAGGTTTCAAATGTATATGAATGAAGCTTCAGGAATTTCAAAAGTCAAGATTCCCGTAGCAATGTTAATTCTGACACTTTAAACCCTCACCATAGAAAAACATCTCAGAACACAAAAACAACAAGGAGTCTGGTGGTACCTTGAAGACTAACAGATTTATTTGGGCATAAGCTTTTGTGGGTAAGACACCACTTCTTCAGATGCTCGTCCCATATCACCCTAAAACACATATCACACTATTATTTAATTGTATATTGTCAGATACAATAAAATGAAATATTTAAATAAAATAATGTGACGGGCTTAGTGTTTCTTTGAGAAGCTTTAATTCTGAATTTCTGATTTGTGTGCTTTTATATTCTAACCATTAATCAATTGATATAGGTTTTTAGTAATGAAGAAAACACGTGCTTTGACAGGATATTTCAACTACTGTAAAAGACCATCATGGAATGCAGAAATATTAGAGCAATGACTTTTGAAAGATAGTTGCATTATCAGCATGCCATAGTTTGATTTCCATTGTGTCTTAGTTTGTTACAATTGTCTATTTGTCTGGAATGATATTTTTTTCTTTAGCTCATTGCAAGTTTGGCTTATGTTTTTTGCAATTTACTCCTTTGTGGAATGACAAAATATGCTGGCATGAGCAATAACCAAAGATAATGTAGTTAAACATAATGGTACATGTAATAAATCCAAGCAAAGCAAAACTGAAGTTAGCCTAAGTTTTAGCTTTCCTTTTCTCCTCACTGTGCCAAAACTTTGCAGATAAGGGTGATTACATTTTCCATTTCACAATATCACTTACTGGACTGATTTGTTTTAAATTATCCATTAAATCGTGTAGTGAAGTAATATACTGCTAAAATCTGGAACTGTGCTCTTATCTTCCTGGCAGCCTTTAAGTTTCATTTCAACTTCCAGAATTTTAAGACTTGAAGGGGCCTTGTTATAATATGAAATTGTTCGATGGAAGAAAAAGTATAGATATCACCGGACTTCAGAATTATTTAGCATGCTGAAGAATGTTGTTCTTTAAAAGTGTCAGTTTTACAAAATAAGTGTCTAGTTCAGGCAAAATTAAATTAAAAATTAAGCACAGTTTCAACTCTATGTCTACATTTCAGGGAAGGAAAGATCAGTTTTAAAGGAAGCACCAAATACTCTCACAATATAACCCTTGTTGATAGTCTCAGGAGAGTGGCTGAGGATGAATGGATATGGGGAGTTACGTTTATATGAGATGCTGTAACAATATGGCTGAGGCATATCAGTGGGATGATGAGGGGAAAGTTTTCCCAGTCATTGCCCTGCGTATGACCAGGACTTCCATTGCCAGAGCTGTCAAATTGGAACAATTTAGTAGCATTAAAATGAAATTTTGACATTTGTTTTATTCGGTATTGTTGCGCTAAATGTACAAGTAAAATGGACAAGTAAATTGGCACTCTATCACACTGAAGAGTTTTCATATCCACCACTGTGCTGCTGCCTTCTATCCCAACCCAATACACCTGAGTTGACTCCTTCTAAAGCTGGACATTTAGCATATTCTACTCTAATCTAATACAAATCATTTCGCCCAGTGAACTGTGATACTCATACTAGGAAGGTTGCCTGTGCTGTTGAATCAAGTCATACAACAATTAGAAAATGTTTTTTCTACAACTTTGCACAGGTAGCAAGTTACTATGCACTCATCGAAATAGCACTCTTGCAAAAAAAACAATGAGTGGAAAAATGTGCAAGACATGGTATGGATTTAAGTAGGAAATTGCCACTTTATTTAACATTGGGAGGGGCATTATGTGTCCTGTGCCCCACTCTGTCAAACTAGGCATTTAACTGGGTCCATGTGACATTAAGAACTCCCACCACACAACCAATAACTTTGGAGTAGAGCACTCTGTGCTCACTGCAGGACTCAGGTTGCCTTTGAATCTTCTCCAACTCCCCAACAAGAGGAACAAGGGTGGAGGTTCCCAACAGAGGAACTCAGTCTGCAAAAGACTTCAGATTTCCCTTTTTCTCATAGGAAAAAGGCCAGCAAAATCCTGGGTCTCATTTACCTCTGGGTACTGTTCCATTTTATCCTTGAAACAGGAGTGCATCAGTGTGAACCTTTTATTTCACACCAGCAGGGCCTATACAGGACAGTTAGAGCTCTACATATGAGAGCACTTTACAAATGACACCCTGGTAGACTGGTCTACAGCACTGTGAAGACAAGCCCTTAGGAATTACGTCCAGAAGGAGTATTAAGATGACTTAGTCTGATCTGCCTTAACTTCATTCAATTTTTTGGACATCTAATTGGATCACAGCAGAAGGTGGGATGGGAAGACTCTGATTCCCCAAAAGGGTCATGACTTTATGATGGAAACTCACCTATATACACTATGGCATTTGATAGAACAAGTTCTCTAATTTTCCTCTCTTCAACGCTGTATCTGTCTCCTGAGCTGTATCAGCTACTGCATTTGAGTCTGGGATTGAAGAAGGAGCACTTTTCTGAATTTACAACAAATGTGAAGGACTTTGGAAGTACTGTAGAGAAAATTTCCTGCCAAACTCCCTTTCAACATTAGTGTCCTTGGATGGTCAAGGAAGGTGCCATAATCTCCAGATGTAGAGATTATGGCACTTCAGCACCAATAACTATTAATAATCTTTGATGGAATGTTGTTTGGGACAGCTGAGGAATGGTCATTGTAGAAGATGTATCTGTTTCCCCAAAACTGATGTCCAATTTCAGGATGGGACATGTGATAGAGAATGAACAAAGTAGCATATGGAAGGGAGTCTGAGCCAAAGAGGGCAATTCTTCAGTCTTCCTGAGGCTAATATGGCTGCTGATGGAATCTATAAAGTTCTTAAAATGTCACTTTTGGATGTATAAGACTAATGAATTCCACAACTTCACTGATGAATATGACTCCACACTTGGCATGTCTAATCAAGAACTTGTTGGGACAAGGCAGCCATCCTTGATCAGTCCAGTGACTTGACTCTCAGACACTACCAAAAGACAACTGAGCAGGAAAGATGGGTTACTGAGGCAGAAGGAGACATTTTTAGGAACTGGGAAAGGGCACTCAATGGGGCAGGTGCTTGTTTGTGGATCTTCCTTCCAAGTAATATCCAAATGAGCCCAAGTTTAACAAAAGTCAGTTCTCATTACAAACCCCCCTTTTGCAAAAGCCTTCCTGCAATAATGAAATCTACAGAACAAGGAAGAAGGAAAATATTTATGAGGCTTAATTGTAACACTAATATAAATTTCTGTACTCGAATGCATAGCTACATGGTGACTTAAAAAAAAATCAGTGGAGAAAGACCATGAGAGCTCTCATGTACCATCAACACCAACTGGAAACAGAATGTGGTAGAACAGGACCAAAATCCTTATTTTGATTGCATTTAGTTTTTCAACAAGGATTTTGATTTTTTTGAACAACTGAGGCATTAAAATGAAGAAGGGCTTTGGTTAAATGTCAGTTATGGACTAAATGGAACCAAATCTTAGAATCAAACCTCCTGAATCAAAGCCTAAAGCCATTTTTTGGTAAGAAGTTGGTAACAACTCTTTGTAACATAATTTGAACCTGCTGATTCTCAAAATGGTTTTTAACATGCTGAATTTTGAGCGTTAGACCCAAATAAATATGGCTACCACAATTCACCAGAAATGTTTGATATACCAACAACGTGTGCATGGTTTGGCCCAATACTTTTTCTAGCTATTAGAATCAGAAATGAGACGACACCCATCATTGTTTTAACAACTATTGCATCCTAATAGTAAACATTTGTAGTATTTAGTCATCCATATAGCATAATAATAGAAATATCAATCATAACACACAAGTTATTTTTACTAGAATATATAAAATCACACTTTCATGCTTAGAATTTTTTTTACAGTAAAGAATGCTTTGCAGCTAGACTAGAATTAACATAGAAGCAATGGTTAAAACACCATAACAGACGCTCTAACTAAATGTATATTCCCCAGCCCCTCAAAAAAAAACAAACAAAAAAACACCACCCAGTAAGAGGACTAAAACAATGCAACCATGGATAAACAGCAGAGTAAAAGAGACAGAGGCAAAAAGGCATCCTCTAAAAATTGGAAGTCAAATCCTACTGAGGAAAATAGAGAGGAACAAACTCTGGCAAGTCAAGTTTAAGAGCATAATTAGGGAGGCCAAAAAGGAATTTGAAGAGCAACTAGCAAAAGACTCAAAAAAAACTTACAGCAACATTTTTTTTTTTAAGTACATTAGAACAGGAAGCCTGCCAAACAGTGACCATCAGGTGCTACAGGAGCACTCAAAGAAGACAAGGCTGTTGCGGGGAAGCTAAATGAATTCTCTGCATTGGTCTTCACTGCAGAGGATGTGAGGAAGATTTCCATACTTGAGCCATTCTTTTTAGGTGACAGATCTGAAGAACTGTCTCAGACTGAGGAATCGATAGATGAGGTTTTGGAACACTCTAAACAGAGACTCATAACTGGAAGTACATTCAAGATGAGTGAACAGATAATGAAGGCAGCTGTCTTTGACCACAACATGAGTGTTCATTTAGCTGGAGTAAATGACCTCAGAGCAGCTGAAGGCAAGTACCGCCTGACTTGTTACATCCCGTTTATGAGGTCTGAGATGAAAAAGAGTGAGGGCACCAAAATTACTGACACAGCAATGCTTTCTTTTCAAAATGCACTTCACATGCAGCCAATCAAGGCCATGTTTTGGAGCTTTCTGAGGTTTGGCATTATTACTGCAATCATGCAAAGGAAACTGGCATTGGAATTCCAGTACCTCTTGAAATAGATCACTATTCAAGGAAAATCTCCAAGTTCATATTGGGGATTTATTTCATTTCATTGCCTGATCAATCACCTGCTGAGAGACATACTGTTAGTTACAGCCAAGTATAAATATGTAACCATCTCACAAATGATGGATTCTTGGCCAAGATGATGAGATGGCCATCCCCATTTACCATCCGCAAGAAGATATATTTCTGTCACTGGTACATGTTGCATTGAAAATTTGGGGAGATACTTTGCTACAAATGTTTCAATGTCAGCGAGGATGGTACAGATGCTTGTGTTTCAGGTAGTCTGTACATGTTCCTCCATCTGCTATATGAAGGACAAGCTCTTCTTGAGGGATACAAAGCCAGCAGAACTGTGCATTTAGAACAGATTTTGAAACATGAATTAATACCAGTCCCTTTAACATTAGCACAGATTAATGGAAGCCTAAGAACAGCACAAAAGCAATACTGATGTACTGACTGATGTCCACTGCCCATCAACAGTTATCCCCGTTGGGAGAAGCTGTCTTGTGATAGATGCAGAGGCTTTGGTACAAGCCATAGGAAAGCCATCTGGAGCCAAAACATTTGGAGACTTTGCAGGCACATTTTAAAAAATAGTACTTAGGACTGGAACAGTCTTCCACAGAATAGATACTAGTACTACAAGGAAGCTATTAAGCATGGTATAAGACAAAAACTCTCAAGAGGTTCAAGTCCCACTTGAAGCTATGAGCCTCTTCAAAGTAACTAGATGAATTTCATTGAGCTTTCAGAAAAATATTGCAAGGTCCTCCTTATTTTATCTGAGCACTAATGACTCAAGCACCGCATGATAAAATAGTCATTCTGGCTGGTGGTTTCAGGATGAGGCTGAAATATGCTGCTCAGCAGCAAGAGTTGGCACCAGTCAGCTGTTTGCTCCTCAGGAAGAAGCAGACACAAGAACGATGTTACACTCTGCGTACAGTATACCTACAGTATGCTTCTTCCAGCCAGGGACACTGATGTGCTTATTCTTCCGCTGGAGACACACCAATTGCCCAAATCCAATACTTTCTCCTCCAAATACAGTGAATTGGAAAACAGGAGGACAGAGGTCTGATGGCACAGCTCATGTCACTGCCACCAATCATAGCAGAGTACAATCGAGGCAATATACTGTGGCTGCACAACGGGGTGCAGAAGTCAGTGATGCAAGTGCAGGACAACACTTGTTTGTACAGGATCAAACAAATGCAGAGAACTGGAACTCTGTCAGTGCACCTAACACTTAGTGCTTATGGATAGTATTGTGCAGATGTGTCATAGTAAGTGACCTAACAACTTATTGATTCACTCTGCCACTATATACCAATGTTTCTTAACATCTGTGCTTAACGTGTGTATATAAAAATATCTAATGTTTAATCAAGAAAATATTTTCACCTGTTTAAAATAGATGTTTTCAGATTATGTATTGTATTTGAGAGTTAAATAAGTATATATACACTTTTGTTTCAAGATGCTAATGCTCAAGTTATAAGAGACACGTCTTGCATGGTTGTATAACATATTTTGTTCACTTTTCTTACATCCTACAGCTCATTAAGATCCAACTGAAGTATGTTAATCCTAAATGAAAAGAAAATAAAGAGTTACACTTCAGTGATTTCCATGTATTGCTTTTTTCTCTTTGTAGAGATCTTTATACATAACCTACAGCTTAGTACACCCATATTTGGATTCAGCAAACCCTAATGATCTTTAAAAGACTTATCAACTTTTAACAAAAAAATGCCACTTACTATTAACTTTTCTGAAAGCCTGAATAGTCTATTATCCTGTCTGGCTGAGAGAGACAATTCCATGGTGTACCAGGCTTGATGAGGAACTGGGTAGTTTTTGGGAGTTCCCAAGCCTGTTTCTAGATTTCACAGGTCATATTGATGACCCCTCCTGGTTGAGAATATCTGACTTTACCCAGTTAGTTACAGAGTACTTACCCAACATATTACAGGTCACCTGTTTAATCACAGAATCCTAGACTTTAAGGTCAGAAGGGACCATTATGATAGTCTAGTCTGACCTCCTGCACAACGCAGGCCACAGAATCTCACCCACCCACTCCTGTAACAAACCCTTAACCTATGTGTGAGCTATTGAAGTCCTCAAATCGTGGTTTAAAGACTTTAAGGTGCAGAGAATCCTCCAGCAAGTGACCCATGCTTCATAGAAAGGCAAAAAACCCCCAGGGCCTCTGCCAATCTGCCCTGGAGGAAAATTCCTTCCTGACCCCAAATATGACGATCAGCTAAACCCTGAACATGGGGGCAAGACTCACCAGTCAGACACCCAGGAAAGAATTCTCTGTAGTAACTCAGATCCCACCCCATCTAACATCTCATCACAGGCCATTGGGCATATTTACCGCTAATAGTCAAAGATCAATTAATTGCCAAAATTAGGCTATCCCATCATACCATCCCCTCCATAAACTTATCAAGCTTAGTCTTGAAGCCAGGAGATGTCTTCTGCTTCTCTTGGAAGGCTGTTCCAGAACTTCACTCCTCTGATGGTTAGAAATCTTCGTCTCATTTCAAGTCTAAACTTCCTGGTGGCCAGTTTATATCCATTTGTTCTTGTGTTCACATTGGTACTGAGCTTAAATAATTCCTCTCCCTTTCTGGTATTTAGCCCTCTGATATACTTATAGAGAGCAATCATATCTCCCCTCAGCCTTCTTTTGGTTAGGCTAAACAAGCCAAGCTCTTTGAGTCTCCTTTCGTAAGACAGGTTTTCCATTCCTTGGATCATCCTAGTAGCCCTTCTCTGTACTGGCTCCAGTTTGAATTCATCCTTCTTAAACATGGGAGACCAGAACTGCACACAATATTCCAGATGAGGTCTCACAAGTGCCTCGTATAACGGTACTAACACCTCCTTATCTCTACTGGAAATACCTCGCCTGATGCATCCCAAGAGCGCATTAGCTTTTTAGATCTAGTCTTTATAGTCTACTCCAGGGTTTCTGGAGCAATTAACGCTCCGCTGCATATTGTAGCATGCACAGTTCAGTGAAGAGATGAATTACACCTCATACAGAGAGCTGGAACTGGAGTCCTTTTCTTCATTGTTTTAGCATCAATTTGGTGCCATAGTCATGTAATCTGGTGCAATTTGAGGTCAAACCTGGAATCATATAGCAAACCATCTTCTGATGTTGCATTAGCAAGGGGATGGAGCCAATTATCTAAAAGGTGTTTCCTATTTCTAACATTATTATTGTGTTTGTGCTTAGTTCTTCGTATGAGGCTCCTATATCCAATTTGATTTTGAGAATAAATTTAATGTCCCACATAGCAGAGCAAAAAATTTGAAGACCTTAGTAGATATAGCTATGACTAGGGGGCAGCAACTCTGAAGGTTGAGTTTATTGCACAAACCAGGGGCTCCTTGCATTTCTCCATTTCCCTTCCACACTAGTTCCCTGTGTGCCACCCTCCCATCCCCTTTTTTCAGGGGCTCCCTGCAATTCCCCCTCTTGCAAGGGTTCCATGTGCACGCTCATGGAGTCAGTTTAAGGTCAGAAGAGACCATCATGACATCCTGCACATCACAGGCCACAGAATCTCATCCACCAGAACACCTCCTGCAATATGCCCACCACCTCTGGCTGGAAGTCCTTGATTTCAAGTTATAGTTCACCACTCACTTTGCTCTATGCCCTCCATAGCAATGTGCCCATTTTCCCCTCCCGCCCATGATAGGCCGTCTGTGTAATCTCCCTTCTTCCAGGTTCCTCCAATCTCCACCAGCAGGGGTTCTTTGTGCCCCCTATAAGCCCTTCCCCTACTCCAGGGTCCCCCAACCTCCTCCCATGCAAGAGCTCTGTGTGCCACCCCATTCTTCTCCCCCCAACATCCATTCTACCAGGGTTCTGTGACCCATTCCCATTTCTCCCCAATATCAGGGTCTGTGTGGTCCCTCTGTCCCCCTTTCTGTTCATAGTAGGGGCTCTGTCCCCTTATTCCCCCATCTTCATTCAAGGGTCCCCCATTCTGCCCCCATAACAGGGGCTCTGTTTGCGCCCTCATTCCCCCCTTCACCATGCCAGGAACTATCTGCCCCACTATTTCCTCCTCACAATTCACACCTTCCCCCAATGCAAGAGCCATTTTGTCCTCCCCCGCCCCCAATATGAGGGCTTTCAAATCTCTTTCCACCAGGGGGTCTGTGCGCCCTATTCCCCATCCCCCCATACTAGGATTCCACAGCTGGGGCTCTGTGCACACCTCCATTCCCCCTTCCCCCAAAAGCCATTATTCTATTTTCTGGCTGGGTGATAAGTCAGTCAGGATGTCAATATGTAAAACTCTATTTCAAGGAGTACTGTTATGCTGAAAGGCATTAGTGGGTGCCAGGAACAAGTTTGATCTATTGACAATTACAGAGGTGCCTGAGATAGTGGCTTTGCTAAGAGCAAGCAGAGTCTTCATATGTTCCCTCCTTTTTCTCCAAAAAATATGGTTCTGGCCCTTGATGCCCGAACATTCCCTGACATTTTCAAATTGATCAAATGTGGCATTGAAAAGTTATTGCGTTATATACAGAGAAATGCTGTTGAGTTGAATGTAAGGAGTGATGGTATAGTGGCAGGCTCAGCTAATAACTGGCTCTCCACCATGATCAGTGTATTTGTTCCTGAGACACTTAGCCCTGTAACTTTTAACGGCTTGCAACCAAATGCTGGAAAAGAAAGCAGGGAATGTGACTGGAGAAAATGGATAGGGTCTGGGCTTGAGGATGACTGAAGACTTCATCAAAACCAGGTGAAACCCCACTAGGTGTCAATCTGCATATTTTAGGCACCAAAAATGCCTTAAAAAAAAAAATCTAGCCCATGATGGTTAAAGAGTACTGAGAAGACATGAAGTGGGAGCCCCAAGTCCACTACGTGGAGGCTGGATCTTGCTGTTCAGGGCTTGTGAAAGGAAACCAAAAGATTCTATCGGATGGATTTAATTACCATTGTCTCCTTGGAGGACAGAGTGCTAGTCGGGTTGAAATAGGTAGCAATGCAATGGAATCTGGGCTGTTCAAAACTCCAGTTGGTGCACACTGGGAATTCTGGAGCAACTCAGATACCACCACACACCATCGAATGCACAATGCAAAACAAAAATAATGAACTAGGGCATGGCTGGAACATGAGTTCTTTCTGCGTTTAGAAGGCAGGAACATCAGCCAGCCAGTCGATTACACTGAAAATGGGTAAAAAACAATGGTTTAAATAAATGTCAGCCAGCACACTGGGTACAACTATGTGAAATAGGGACATTACAAGAATATCACGGAGTCTAAGCCACCCCCCTAGACATTTGGTTGTGTTTTCCTTTGGTCAGCGTAGCAATGGACTGCAGTTGCGCCATTTTCAAGTGTCTTGTCCTTTAAACAGCTGCAGCCATCAGAAAAATGGAACTTGTCCGAATACTCTTTTGTGGGACTCAGGGTAAACCATTTGTTGTATACAAGTTTTATACCAACATTTATAAGTCTTGTCAGTGACTATCCGTTGATGTCTCAACTTGTCAATTACAAAATTACTGAAAATAATAAAGGGTAAATAAAAGACACTGGTAAGTGAAAGACGTAGAAATATAGATTTCTACGTGACAAACATTCTAACAGTTAAATAATGCACCATGACGATGCTGGGTTAGATGTTTTAGTAATAAGGCTGATGAAACATCTGTAGTATTTTTATGGAGCCCTCAGTTTAGGTAAGTGTTTGCTTTCTATATTATTAAAAGTTAAAGTTAGGTGTGATAAAATGTGTAATTAGCATAAGTTTAATGTTACAAGAGCACCTTATAGCTGCTACCTTGCTACTCTGATTTAATTTGTAAGTTTGAGTTAAGTATTAAAATTTCCCATCTACTTGTACTTTGAAGGTGTATCAAACAGGAGAGTTTACTAATCTTGATCTTTTATACTGCAGCTCAAATTCATAGGAATATACAATATTTTTTAAACACAACCACAAAATGCTAGCTTGTTACTCAGATTATATACTGCAGCTCAAATTCATAGGAATATACAATATTTTTTAAACACAACCACAAAATGCTAGCTTGTTACTCAGATTATGAATGCTTCTTGGAAGTCACATTTACAGCACAGTGTTAATTTGGATTGAAAGGACCTTATAGTACATGCAGTTCCACCAAACAGCTTAAATAATAAGCAGATACTGGACTTTTGCATGCCATACCATGCTGTCAGACTGATGAATTTTTCCTGTACATAACGACAGCAAAAACAGAGGAGTTCCTGTTAACAGAACATCTACATAAAAGGGTGGTGATTTTACACAACTTATTGAACTACAAAATTACTATGAAAGGCAAGCCACAATCCTTACTGTTGCAGCTGATTTCAAACATTCCTTTTAATAGATTCCGAGTACAGCAATTTCCTAGAGGTATGAACACCCCAAATCTCCTCTCTATATAGGGAAGGCTGTAACAGGTTCAATTGGAGACATCAAAAACATTTTAAATAGACACCACAAGATGCATCTGTAGTTTAAAGGTCAAATTTATTAGGAGATTAAGAGATGTATTATACGTGGACTATAAATACAGCACAGCTGACTTTATTCACAGTGAGACAGAGATAGCCAATGCCAACCTATTTCGTGGACACCCTTGTTCTTTTGTTCCAAGAAAAGTTTTCACCATAAGACTTGGATTTAGGCTTTGGAATCCTCCTCTCTTGAACATCATAGCTCCAGCCTGGGGAAAAACACGCAGAGAATTCTAAACAATACACACACAGCATATAATACGGAGCAAATGATCAAAGAAATATAAATTAAAACTTTAAATATTTAACAGAAAAGAAATATAAACACCTCTGATATATAATATGTATATACTTATTAGTTTCTTCTTTTGTAATCAGCAGTACAGAATGATGCTGTAACAGAGAAGCCCTAAATGTGACCTACGCCTGTTCTCAGGTTTGTCAGATCTCAGCTATTGCATACTTCAACTTTCATTGCTCCTTCCTGGGGCATTATTTCAAAAGTTATCAGTGATCAGTGGGAAAGCACAAGAGGAAGCACTGACTGAGGTATATAGTCCCATAATCTCATGGGTCCACATCTCTATATTTTATGTCAGACTGAGACACCAAGACTCTGGGAATGCATGTGCCCTTTGAGGAAGGCTGGGGGAAATTCAGCAAGAGGGGAAATGAGAAGTTAAGGAGGGGAAGGAGAGACTGGGTGATGTGAGGAAAGATAAAGGAGACCTAGGGAAATGGGAGCGGGAGAGAATCTGGAGAGAAGGGAGACCTTGCAAGGCGAAGGAGAAAGAGGGAGAAAACAGGCCATAAAAAAGAAATAGTGGTAATCAAAGCTAGGTAGAAAGGAATAAAAAGAAAAGTATACATAAAGAGTGTATAAAAAGGGGCTAAGAGAGAATGGAATTAAAACATTAAAAGACAAGTAATATGATTAGTTCTGCAAGGGAAATGCTAAAAAGGTCAGAAAAGTGGATATGGGGACAATACTGTTTATGTAAATCAATATGCAAATTAGGTACAGCCTCCAGGTATCTGGAAAGTTGCCCATACAACACTTGGTATTATGAAGTTTGGGCTCCCTTTTTCCAACATGATTTCACCCAGTCATTAAACAGTTGAAATACTTCCATTTTTAAAAAGAACAGGAGTACTTGTGGCACCTTAGAGACTAACAAATTTATTAGAGCATAAGCTTTCGTGGACTACAGCCCACTTCATCGGATGCATAGAATGGAACGTATAGTAAGAAGATATATATACATATACAGAGAAGGTGGAAGTTGCCATACAAACTGTAAGAGGCGAATTAATTAAGATGAGCTATTAACAGCAGGAGAAAAAAAACTTTTGTAGTGATAATCAAGATGGCCCATTTAGACAGTTGACAAGAAGGTGTGAGAATACCAATATGTGTAATGACCATTACACATATTGAATCTATTTCCCTATGTTAAGTATCCTCACACCTTCTTGTCAACTGTCTAAATGGGCCATCTTGATTATCACTACAAAAGTTTTTTTTTTTTTTTCTCCTGCTGATAATTATCTTAATTAATTCACCTCTTACAGTTTGTATGGCAACTTCCACAAAGAATAGTAACTTAAGTTTCCAGGTCTGCCTGTTTTAAGATCCTCAACTACATAAGGTCTGAAGACAGATTAAGGGCTACACATAAAATTGCACCAGTTTAACTAAAGGTGTGAGATTAAAATCAAATCACTTAAGCCAGTACAAACATCTGTGTAGACACTTTATATTGATTTAACCCTAGCTTATATTGTTTTACTGGCATCGGGAAGTGTACTAGTGCAAACTGAACTGGTATTAAATAGATACATATGTTCACACAGAGGTTTGTACTGTTTTAACTAAACTGTTTTTTTTTAAAAAAAAAATCACACCCCTAGTTCAACTGGTGTAGCTTCTGTGTGTAGACAAGGCTTTGTGACTTGATCCTGCAATCCCCTACATGCTGCTAAAGGCTGAACCAGCACCACTGCCACTGAGGCACAAATAAGGTAAACTGGCAGGCACAGTCCTCCACACTGAGCAGTAGTAAATGTCAGGCATCATACTCAAGTCTGCAGATTAAAAGGACAGGGGGTGAGTGGAGACTAGGCACGTCCAAGGAGATGGGTTTAAGCCTGACTTTCATGCTAATGAGATGATTAAGTATGTGTTCCCCTCTTAGGTCTTGCACCTATTAAGCTGAAAATCTGGCAGTGGAACAGAAGTGCTATCATTACGGCCGCTCTGGGTTCTCCCGATTTCCTGCTTTGCTCATCACCTTTCATCTAGGACTTTATACATGCAGCATTGCACATGAAATGTGCAGGATCAAGCCCTTGAGGAAGATGAAGGTGCTGTGATGACTGAGTGAATACTACTGCATTCTTAAACTTTTTCTGAAATAGTAATTTGTGTATCCCAATGGAAACAGGAAGATTTTTTGGGGGGTAATTAATTCAGTTTATTTTTAATTCAACTGTGACCACTCTAAATTCAGAAATACATTGAACAGGGAGCGATTAGGCAACGTTGTGGTTTAATACCCTAGTCTTTCACCTCTGGAGATGCAAGTTATGACCTGTAGTGACAGGAATTAAGTGAAAATCTCTTTGAAAGGCTTCTCCTAGTTCCCTGCATGTGTGCACACATCATAAATACCACATAATTTGGCACAATTTGATCTGACAGGCACTCCCTGCTCATGAGGTGCCTAGGACTGAAAAAGGTAATCGTTTGTAGGCCAAGATGAAGTTCATTGGCACAGCTGTGTGGGGAAGCTGGAGTAATGGAGCAACTTCCTTGTGCAGCTGCAAATTCCACTCGCAAAGGACATTGTTAGAAAAATGTCTGAAAAGTTATTTAACACACTGTACACTGCTGACAGTATATGTGATACGTCTAATGGTCTGTTAGACGATTAAGGCCCAAATCCTTCAGAGACTTAAGCAAGTGCTTATCTTAATGCATATGAGTAGTCTATTAGACTGCCAGATCAAAATTAAAAATGACTACTACCTAATATACTTGCATTTCTAGTGCCTTCTAGAAAACACAAATTAATTGCCTTGCACGTAACATGAACTGAGCCTCTCAATACCACAGTGAAATAAACATCTCAAAGATGGGGAGACTGAGGGAGAGGTTAAGTGACTCGCACAAGGTCAGACACAACAGAGTCAAGAATAGATCCCTGATCACATACTATCAAATCCTATCTCCCAAATTCATAAGTAGGCATATACAACAACTAAAAGTTTTCAGAGCTGTTACTGACTATGAGGTAACTACATAATTAAAGAGGGAATTTTAATATGCAATTATCAAAATTAAAACAGGTACTTAAAAGATGTTAGTTTCAAAACACTATTGCTTACTTTATTAAATGTAACTTTTCTTCTCAAATGGTAAAGTAAAGATTATCTAAACAAAATGGACTCAAACACAAATACTGCAATGACCTAGAATTCTCAAATACATACCATTTTTTTCAGCAAAGGCAATGGCATCTTCTTTTGTAGAGAAAGCTAGAACCATGTTGGACAAAGGATCAGCACTGTAAGAAGACAGACATAAAATATTAATATAAATTTGAAGTGTAACACTAAGCATTTTGTATAATAACGTCTGCACCTCACGGTCTAACCTAATGCCACCTTACGGTGTCTTTAAAAATGTATACATAAAGAAAATGTATCATCCCCAAATAAATTAGAGCCACCTAGAGTCCTTTTACTTTTAAGTTAGGATTTAATTTCAATATTAAAAGATTTTCCCATGGGAAGATTTTTCTTTGTATTTCAAACAATCTGTGTTAAACCTTTCATTTTATTTTCAGAAACTGATATTTTAAAATTGTAACTATGTAAGTTCTTAAGCATATGCCAATGATACAAGCAACCAGTGCTCTATGACAACCTTTTAATGCTAAAACTGGTTGAAAAAGGAAGACAAATTTTGAGGGATTGAAAAGGTGAAAGATGTAAATACTGAACAATGGAAGGAGACAAGAAGCCTGTCTTTACCCTGTTTGCTTTGTGAATCTACATTCTTGCAGAAGGGAAAGCAGGACTTCAAAGCAAGTAGACCAGGAACACTTAGAGAATACCTGAGCAAACCTGGCATCTAGAACAGGCTGAAAATTGACAGAGTTATGTTTGTGATGACCTCCACATTCACAAGTGTTTCCAGAGCAGCATTTAAATGCAACAGAAGCCATCTCTACTCTAATAAAACAAGCCCAGAAGCCCTATGAGCTAAAAACGAGTAGAGTTCAGAAGCCCAACCACATAAGCTAACTGTTACTTGTAGATCAGTTGTCTTAGTCTCATTTCTAAACGTTGCAAAATGGTTTTTGAAATAAATGGGTCCAACCATAGTAAAAACTATGGATCCACTTAGCAGCTATAAAAACACCACCCTAGAGCACTAAAGACACAGGATTAAAGTTATATGGTAATTGATTAACCTGCAAATTTAACAGCAATTCTAGGAAGAAATTTGGGGGAACACTACTGGAGCACAAAACCTAGTATGGCGTCCTGTCTTTCTGAGACAGCAAGTGCTTAAGAAAGTGGGAGGTGGATCACTGAGAAAGCCAGAGGCGGAATGGCAAGAACTGCAATAGGTGTTTCCTCTTGGCTGTTTATCCTAGGAAGTCACAAGAACGGATGAAGAGGAAAAGTAGTACAAAGGACACGACAATCTCCATAAAGAAGAAAGCCCCTGAATGAAAAAAAAAAAAAAAAAAATCTAGCTCCAGTGCAGAAAAGACGAAACATGTAATCTTATCCAATGGGCAAACTGATGTGCAGATGGGATCCACCAGTGATCCAACACCTTACTCCTCAAAGAGGAAAGTGAAGAGGGGGAACAGGCTGACATCAGCCACCAAGATAATGATTTCTCATAAAAAGGCAATGAAGAGAATTAAAAACTGGAAACTAGTCCTAGGCATGACCACTAGGTATATTAAGGGACCAAGTGATGTATCTTTGATCTTCGCTATCGTCTTCTGTGACAAAGAGATTCCACCCTTTATTATGAAGTAGCAGAGAGAGAGGAGTAAAATCCAGTCTGGGTTACAAAACACTCAAGTTTGTTCAGTACCAAATACAGTGACAATTTTCCAGCATCCAGATACTATGGGGATGGAGGACATATAAAGCAGATTGCCTATTGATCTCTATGTTCACCAGGGAGTATCTCTGAAGACGTTGTTCATCCTATATAAAGGTACAACTGCTGTTCCCTCTTTCTGTAAGTTGGCTATTACCATAATTAGAATGCTGAAGTTCAGAGAGCAGATGTTAGAGATTAAATGAGAGGGCATGATATTGCCAACAGAGATCTCAGAAGCAAGATTTTTACTAATACACATTTCTAAATCGTCTATTACTATCGTATATGAACACTCTTAGTTATTTGCATACAAGAAGTCACCTCAAATGGAAACATAGCTGTCCTCTATCTCCTCCATGGCAACTATTCCAGGGCATGGCATGGCGGCCATCACCAATATATCATGGAGGACTCCGGTATGAAAAGATGGGAACCGCAGGTTTTGATGTTCAATGAAGAATATTTGTACTGATAGCCAATTTGCAAGAGCTATGCTGAAGAAAATAAAATCTTAGCTATTTCTTGCTTTGAACAGCTAGTTGGAAGTAATTATCTAGTAGCATCACACCTTCAGTTATCAGAGTTCAATACACACGTTAATAGGTATGAGCTAATTTATAAAACCTTTGACCCAGTTGTGTTTACACTCAATCCAATGTTCAAGACAAAAAAATTGGGTAAATTTCCTTTGGCCTACTTACGGCTTATGTACACAGAACAAAAAGAAAAGGAGTACTTGTGGCACTTTAGAGACTAACCAATTTATTTGAGCATAAGCTTTCGTGAACTACAGCTCACTTCATCCGATGAAGTAGCTCACGAAAACTTATGCTCAAATAAATTGGTTGGTCTCTAAGGTGCCACAAGTACTCCTTTTCTTTTTGCAAATACAGACTAACACGGCTGTTACTCTGTACACAGAACAGCTAATCCTGAATAACTATTTCTACATAATTCTATGCGGGGACACTTATTCCAAAATAAAACTGTCTTTTTTAAAATTAGCTCAATCTTTGGAATTGGATTAAGGTAAAGTAGAAAAAGGCACTCTTATTCCAGAATAAGAGAGTCCACACCTGGAGTTACTCAAACAGTTATTCTGGAATCACTATTCCACTTTGAATTCACACCCCACCTTATTCTGGAATAACTATCACATGTAGACAAGCCCTTGGTAACAACACTAATTTTTCTGGAGGATTATTTTGTAAATTTAAAAGTTGCCTTTTTGGCTGAAATTAGGCAAAATTTCACCCAGAAAAAGAATTTGAGAAAAGCTGAAAAGTAAGGGATTAGGATAGAAGTTCAAACTCAACCTTAACTAAAGCAGGGATTACTGGATACTGCTACAGTATCATTAGATGTTTACAAATATAGATAGAAATAAAGAACATATTTTAACTGTTAAGTACTTGGTTGGTGTGGGGGAGAGTAAAGGGATGGACAGAGAGGGAAAATGGTGATACACAGCCTCTCTCTTCTGAACTACTTGTTTAAAAACATTTTGGTTATGATTTACCATTTGATGACAGTTCAGTGGTTATATACAGTAATCAGCCTAATCATATTTTATTACACTATTATTAGAGCCTGATGCCTCTAAAAACTGGTTTGAAGACTATTAAAGATCAACAGGTGAAAAGCATGGAGTCTGAGGGGAGCTGTTTAAGATGGCAAATCATTAACAGACTACATTCATAGGCTTAAAATTTCAAAATCGTTTTATTAAAATATGCTGCTTAGCAATCATTATCTCCTTCTACCAGCTAAGAGCTCACTTCTGAATTCAATATTTTTTCTGCTACACTGGGCATCAGGGAGCTGATATAGGTGTTGGTCGTATCAACTATTGTACAGGAAATGGAACATAGCAAACAGACCTGAGCACAGCATTAATTTTCAAATAGAAATACATGCATCCGACTAAATGGGTATTCATCCACGAAAGCTTATGCTCCAATAAGTCTGTTAGTCTATAAGGTGCCACAGAACTCTTTGCACATTTTAAAACAGACTTTTTAAAATTATGCATATATTTTGTGATTGAATTTAGAATATTAAAGAGCTAAAGCAATAAACATAATCTATACTATTTCAACTTTAAGGTTTTTTTTTTTTAAACACACAGGACAAAGGTAATTAAGGGTTTGGTTTCAGTCGCTTTGGTACTAAGCTCTAATGTAATGTAAAATAATTGCTAGGGGAAACTAATGTGGACTGCGCTCTTTTCAACGTTTCAAAAAAAATTCTGGAATGGGTAAGATATTGAAACAAGTTTTTGCTGACAATGTGTAGTGCTAACTTTTCAGAATGTCTGTAGCAAATGATATTTCAGTGGCAATTTACAATGATGTTAGGAGAAGAGTGCCAAATTCTCATAATTTATGAAATTTGATACCACTAATTAAAGTGCCTATGAAATTCTATAAAAATTCTGCAGGATCAAAACAGGGACAAGACTGTTTAGCAAATGATACTGTATAGTTATCACTGCTGCAATTTTTATTTCATTTCATCAAGTCAACAAAACACCTTAAATCATACCAAACCCAGCAATATACCATAATTTTGAAAAGTGGGTAAAGTGATTAAATACTTATGGAGAAATATTTTTAAAGACTGTTCATGAACTAGATACATTTATTTGAAGTTTTGGCTAATTGAAATGGACCATTCAGAGGGATTTAGGACTAGATGTAATTAATGACCCTCAACTATAGTGAGGCTGCGACTCGCTACTATATTGCATATGCAAGCATAATCCTTGATTTTGGGGTCATACACTTAAATTAGATGGAGAAGGAAATTGAAGATTTTTTCCCAGCCTCTTCTAGCCTGGAGCAATGCAATCTAAATTTGTTTCTAAACCTATTTATGTTAACAGAGAAAACAGCACGTGTACTGTTATGTTTAAAATTTCATCATGATCATCATGACCCATCAACCATTTATAATAATGTTAAATACACATGGATTTACATATACAAAGGGCATTTCAAAGTAAAATCTGTGCAGATATGAGCAGAAAAATGATTTCAAAATCAGACTCACGTAGATGCCCAGCCCATTAACGGATTTTCCCAGCGCTCTCTGGTGTCAAATTCTAGTTTCCATTTCTTTGTGTTGTTGACACCGGCCTGCATGGCATTACGTGCTGGAACAAAAATCTGAACTTTTCTGGTTTTTATGTGCTCCTCTGGAACACCAGTTAAAGGCGTGATATCCTACAGAATGAGAAAAAAATGCATCTTGTTTAAAACTACTCTATGAAAGAAGCTAATATAAGTATCAATGCTCACTACTCCCACACATTTTTTTCTTTATTTTAGAAGTAGTGTTCCTTTAACCTTTTATAATAAAACAAGCCAAGAAGGTATACCCTGTAAATTCATCTTTCCTCAAACAGCAAGGTCTGTTTGATGAGTTTCTGATATTATGACTCATTTCACTTACAGATATATTCTGTCTGACATTTTTGATTGGGACATTTCTCATTAAGGCTCATGCAGTGTTTGTTGTATTGATGTTCTGAGATGATATTTTCTGTTTATAAGGGGAAAAAGTCTGCAGGAACTTTATAATCTAAAAAGCAAAACTGTTTACAAGTTTTAGTGGAAAAGGTTAGTAGGAGAATGCTGTAGCTAATTAAGCTATTGTCTTGTAAGCAAATTTAACTGTACTCAGTAGTAAAGCACTAGATAAAGACCACGAAGACACACACACAAAGTTTTAATAGGTAACAAAAATAACAGATAAAAAAATAATAATCAAGGAATCTATTCATGAGAGAGACACCGGTGAGAGTAATTTTTCTGGATATTAAATTAACACTTACAAAAACTAAACAGCAATTAAAATATAACTAGCACGTCAATTCATCCTAGCACAGTGACACCTGCTGAACAGAGTAAAGTGGATCATCAAATTCTTCATCCAAAGCTGCTGAAAGAAGCCAGCTAACAACTCACGACTTCAGATACTTTTAAGTTTAATGCCAATGGGAGCTTCTTGGACTCTTTCTCCTTGTCTCTCTCCAGGAACAAATGCTTATCTGGTGAAGGTCCAGAAATGTGCCGCTGAACTTCGGGCATAGTGAACTAATCTTGCCAGTGGTGACAAGACTTGAATTGAGGAGGCAAACAAGTCATTCTGGGTTTAAGTCTTCAGCTACCAACTTCATAGGATTTTGTTCTGTGGCAAACTTAAAAGCTTTTGATGCTGTCATCAGATCATCCCTAGAAATGAGGAATTTCATTTTTTGTTTCACTTCACAAAATAAACTTGAAAAGATAAGTCTGTCAGAACTAAATCAGGGAGTGAGAGTAAAATCTTTGTCCTGCATTTATAACTAAAACAGAAAGAAAGAAAAACACAGGAAGTTTCCAACTTGTAAAATTTGAGCTCAGACTATACCTAAAGCAAACTGTCAAAATATTTTAACAACTTAATCATAAGGGTTTTCCTTAAGCCCAAGCAATGTTTATTTTGAATACCAGTCTAGCCATGATATGAAAAAACCACCACTAACAATTACTTAAATGTTGCAACATGTACACCGAACATACTCTAACAGACTGGCATTTCTAATTCTGCTAAAATCTCAAACTACAATATAAAAAGAAATGCTATGAAGTTTTTATTTGAATTGGCAACAAATTTTGTGCTTAACCAACCCAATACTTTTTCATTTGCAGTAAACATTAGGTGTGGCTTTACTGTTATGGCTTGTCTGTTTACAGAAACGAAGTAATATGTTTTTTATACACACACACAAATATACATGGGGCAAGTATGCGTGGGCAACAGAGAAACTGAACACTAGTTGATGAAGTAATATTGATCCTACTGTGTGCAAAGATAGTTACAATAATTGTACAGTGAAAAGCACTTTTAATTTCATTAATATTTCCATTTTCACAAGTGTGATTTATTTTGACATTCACAAATTAGGTGTAACTAATTTTTTAATCTACAGTGATTCAGAAAGATGTCTGGATTTTGATGGTTAAACAGTTTTCGTATCTACCATATCTATGGCTTATCAAGTTTTCAAGTGCTTTTGGATCCTTCAGGATAAAAAGGTGTTATATTAAATGAGATTACAATAAATTTAAGGCTACTTTTTAAATTCTCTCTTTTGGTGGAGGTAAACTCTCCCCAGAGCCCTAAACGCCACACCAAAAAGAACACAGAAATATTGCATATAATGTAATAATTTTAAAACTGGTGCAGGTTGAATATGATTTTTAAATTGCACTATGTTGCCCTCAGAACACAGTGATTATTGTATTTGTAAATTTCTTTAATAAATGTCCAGTCTAGTTTATCTGAAAGAAAAAAAATTAAAAAGTCACAGTTTTGGGGCACTTGATTGGCTTCAAATAATAAAATTAATTTTACTAGCAGCATGCCATTCACCCTATGAAGATCTTTTCAAAGTGCAAATAAAAACTGCTTGTTTTAAGACATTAAAATAGCTATATGATGTTGCTAGCTCTCAATACTTTTGATTCGTTATAGCTAAAGTTTCCATGCCTTCTGGGAATTTAGCAATTGTTTATTGATATCTTCCCCAGTTTAAAATTGGCAGTTGAACAGACAATTGTTAGGACAATGAGTTCCTGGATTTTGAAGCCCAAGTCGTCTTGACATAGAATCACTGTTTTTGCTTGCAGTAGACATGTAAGGTACTGTAGCATAGCTGAGCTGTTGCCAAAGATATGGAATAAAAAGGCTTGGCATCTATCACATACTTGACACCTAAAGAGCACAGAAGCTCTAAAATTCCTATTCCCTGTAGGCGTACTCTTAGTCTAGACTAACTGATTTCTCACACTTTTAAAATGCATTACAACACTCTATTGTGATCATTTCATCCACACAGTTCCAGCTAGTGACAGAAGAACCTGTCCTTTAAGAGACATTTCAATGGGCTAAAGCTCCCGCTCCAAGATTCCATTAAAACAATATAATACTTGAAAAGAACTATGCTGCACTAAGTTGAACTTTCTCTGTGTCTTCAGTGCTTTGTTCTGAGTTCAAGTTCTCATTGAAATTACCTGTGAACAAACTCTCCAAAACAAAGATGTTTTTGACAGCTATTTTCAATTTGCTCCCAATCTTTTTAATATTGTGCTTCAAACAAATTTTTGCTTTTGTATTAGTACACTTAGTGTTCGGGTTTTTTTAAACAATAAAATGATAAAGGTATCAAATATTTAAAGTAGAAAAAATTGAGAAATTTGAGATTAAATGCTTAAAATTAAGTAGGATGGCAAAACAGGATCAGATTTTAGTTGATGTTAATTATATTACCATACAAAAAACAAATTAGGACATTGTACTGCATGATGAATATACAATATTTTCTTTATTTTTTTAAATAAGAAAATAACTTTATAAAAAAGGTTTATCATTTTGATAGCATGTTGTAACAGATCATAAAACTTTGGTAATGTCTATTTTTAACCCCCCTTAAAAAAGCCTTAATGTCTATCAAATCAAAGAGACATTTATTTTTAATTGATACTATTTAGAAAGATTTGTAGTATTGAAAATCCAGGCTGTTGAACACTTGTATCATTTCCTACTGATGAGCTACAGAATCCAAAGAGGAAAAAACTGGTTCACAGACTTAAGGTCAATGAAAGCAGAATTCAACATGAAGGTAACCAACTTCATTTGAGGGGGCTGCTAAAGTACCCCACTACTATAGCAAACTCCAAAGGTAACAGTCTGGAAAAAAAAGAAACTAATAAGGCAAGAGAGGAGAGCAAAAAAAATTTTTTTTTGTATATTAATATTTATGAAAGTTAACATTTTTGCTCATATGAATCAGGTGTGCACAAGTTTCATCTCTCCACTATGAAAACTCATACACACATGAAAAAATTGTGTGAAATGCTGCTATCAAATATCTACTGTTTAACTTTTCCCCCCTTTTTTTAAATAAAGGAAGCAGGGAACAAGCAATGGGAAGTTGATGTCAAAATGCAGAAAAACCTCCCAGTAAGCTTCCAGCAGCCACCCAGGATTTAGAGTCTTGCTAGCTGCTCTCTTTTCAATACCAGAATTTCACACATTTCAATGACCATTATGACTTCAAAGAATCAAATTTTCCATCATTGTCCGTCATCTGCCGGTTGATTTGTATAAAGGAGTTCTTCTGCATGCACTGCAAACAAAAGACTCCTTACTTTCGTGGCTATATATCAAGTTTAAAAGTTCTGTTTGTGACAGTTGTCTGTGGTAAATTAGGGTAATACTGAAGGAGTGCAGCTGCTCTGCAGGACCCTCCTTTTTGGCATCATTTCACTTAAATAAAAACTGAATAATTAGCTTCTGCCTGTATTAAACCACAGAAATGCCACTGGCCTTAGTAATTACTTCCGGTTTCCCCACCTACTTAACCTCCACAGTTTACACTTGTTATAAAACAGGAATAAATAGACATTTTCTGCACTTTACAAGAGTTTAAGAGTTTGTTCTTCCCCCAACCCCCATATGTTTTGACAGGTCAGTAATAAATATCAAGTTTTGCTATAAAAATCATAGTTTCCATTGCAATACATTTTCGAACTTTAAATCAAAGCACAGTTATGATTTAACACACAAAACCAGGCCATTGGGCAATCTTAATCCCATATATTATTTAGCTGCTGTAAATAAGAGTTTTTAATTCACTGTGCTTAAATTGTTTGGGTTTTAATAAAGGTGAGGAGAACAAGAACATTTCTGCAATTCATTATGTCCTTTTGAAACAAATGTAAGAAAATAAATCAATGTGAAGCACAAGTAGAAAGATGGAGTAGAATGAGGTGAATGTGGGCAGAAAACATTTATCCAATAGATATAGACATAAGGCGGGGTGAGCATATTTGCCCTTCGGAAATTCCATATTGCATGGAACACAGCATTCTCTTTAAGGCACAGAGAATATTTTTGCATTACTATAATAATTCTGTCGACAACGTGTTACCTATAATGTGTTCCTCCATCTAAATATTCACAGCAGGATGACTTCACTATTATCTTTTAAAGGAAAAATTCAATATAATAGCAGAAAAATTAAAGTCTATACCTTCACTAGTCTCTTATTTCATGTTTACATTAAAAATTATTTTTTTGCTGAAAGTGAAAAATATTCAAGTAAAGAAAGAAGGGCGATGAATCTACAAAAGACATACTCTGGAGAGCATGTCTGTGAGACATGGGGGAGTTGTCAATTGGTCTCTAATCTGTTTTTGATAGAAGTACCTCTTGCAATATCTTTTATTTCATTAACAGCATGTCTACACTGAAATTAGACACCTGTGGCTGGCCCATGCCAGCAGACTCGGGCTCTCAGACCTTGAGCTCAGGGGCTGTTTAATTGTGGCGCTGACATTTGGTCTCTGGCTGCAGTCTGTGCTCTGGGACCCTCCCACCTTGCAGGGTCATAGAGCCTGGGATCCAATCCGAGGCCTCATGTCTACACTGCAATTAAACACCCCCTCAGCCTGAGCCCCGCAAGCCCAAGTCAGCTGGCATAGGCAAGCCATAGGTTTTTAATTGCAGTGTAGATGTACCCTAACAGAGCACATGCAAAAGAAGCAGTCATCATCCAGAAGTGGTCTCTGAGCAGAGTTATCTGGTCTGAGTGAATCTTGCAAACACCCACTCCTTTTGAGCAGCCCTTCCCCCTCCTGTTTCAATGCATATGCCAATCTAACAGTAAATCTGTTTTCTGTCTCACCAGAAAAAAAAAGCCTGGCATGCAAAGTCATTCCAAAACTAACATGCATTTGCCTGGACCATTTGGTCAACATCACTTGTGGTTGTTTTGTCCTGAGAGAAAGCAATAAAATGGCAAACAGTGGCATGTTTGATTACCATTCTAAAAACATTCCACTAATCCATTAACATATTTGACTGCAGATCCACATTACTTCCATACATTAATTCTCACCTCAAGTGGGAAACATGAAGGGAAGGAGAAGGGTGTAAAATGATGTCCCCTCAAAATTCATGCTTTAATCTGAACACAGGAAACTGTAAGCTACTTTATGTATATACTCCACTATATTCATACAAAAATGTACATATTAAAGGCTGGTCTTCTGTGACAAAGTCACAAAAATGATATTTACATAAGTCTTTTTGAAAGATTTGTTTAAAGACAGTACTAAAAATAAAAAATAAATAGAAATATTTTGCTTCCCTCAATGTCCTGATAAACCTCATAGTGAAGTATCAAAGTATATTCAACAAAACAGCATGAGAGAAGGCAAGCACTAAAAAGTGTAACAGGTTCAGTCTGTTGCTGGATAGAATATTTGTGTCTTAGAAATTAAAAATAAAGTATCTGGAAAAGTAAGTTCCACATACTTCCACTTGAGGTATAAAGAGATCTCACGCTCAAATATATTTTTGCCGGGAATCACAAAGAGGCAAGAATAAAGCATAGGAAACAAAATCTTTTATTTTGAAATAAAATCATTTTTAATTTCTATAATTCTGCTTTCCAGTTTTGTTAACACTGGCCTGGTAAGTTTGGTGAAATTAAAAAGAAAAAAAGTGCATCAGCCTGATTTGACTAATTCCTGGAAGAAATTATGAATGTTTCTACGTGAGCGGAAAGAAGAGAATCACTGTGAAACTGTATGGAAAAAAACAGAAAACTAGGCCTGTATTCTATAAGAGAGAGAGTCCAAACTTGCTCCCACTGAAGTCAGCTTTGGAGTTTTGCCATTGGAACTGCAGTATGAGTAGAATTTATTCTCTAGTTTAGAATAACGCAACAGCACGTTTAATGGTGGTGGTGAGCAAATCACAGCAGAATACCTTACAACACATCTTGTAAACTATATTATTTTCAAAACATAATATTAAGAATAGACAGAATATTCTTTCTAGAAGTGTCATATACAGAAGATGTATTTATTCTGCCAAAAGACACACCAAAATGTTTGTTACTGGTTGTATAATACAAATTTAGTGTTATGCATTTTTCTGCACTATAAAATTTTCAGATTGTACACATACACTGTGCAGTATTTATAGATAAAAACAAACATATCACAATGAAATAGACAAGTTTCTGGATTATGGATTTTCAAATAAACGGAAATAGAGATATTGTTTAACGTTACTTGGGCTTAGACAAAGAAAGATAACATTTACATAGCTGAAGTGATTTGACACTGCTTCCTAGCTTCCTATCATTTGCAATTGTTGGCAGTATGCCACTGCTATCTTGCTACCACCAGTATTTGTAACTACAGACATCATTTCTCGGTATCAAAACTGAAAGGTACAGGATAGAAGAGAGCTTAAATTTACTTAATTGCCATCAATACTTCCTGTAGCACTTAGTTATACCTCGTGGATTTGCCTTTTAAGCAATGACCCAGCCCAATCTGTTTACTCCATGAGATTAAGCATAAGTACAGCACAAATAATCAAGAGACCAGGAAGGAGCAGTCATACACATCATTGCTCTGTTTCCCTCGACTGACTCTTCAACTCTGTACACACTACAGATTAACAAAGTTATAACAATTGAGGCTGAGAGTTTTAGACAAAATATTCATCTTGCACTTCTGATTGTTTGTGCTGAACTTCTATTAGATCTCATGGACTGAACAGATTGGGCTGGGCCAGCACTTAGATAGGAAAGCAAAAAGGTACACATAGGTGCTACAGGAAGTGGTTATGGCAACTCAGTAAGTGACAGTCTTCCCTAAGTGACAGTACTAACCAGTAACCCACCATAACAGTAGCAGACACTAGCTTAAAATGCCATTTTTCAGATGAGATACAAATCTGAGGTCTTGACCATTTATTTCCGTTAAAGGTCCAACAGCATTTTGTGGAATAGCGTTGACGACTCATGTAATGGCCACTGGAAGTTACAGGAGTTATACACTCTCACTTTTTTTTTTTTAAAAATAAACAAAAGGACATACTGTCTCCCTCTCATGAGACTAGATTAGCAGTCAGACAAAACTCCTGAAAAACAAATTACTAAGATCTCATGCCTATATCAATGTATCAAGTCACTACTTCATAGGAAATAAATCAGAAGCAAAACAAATTGAGCAGGTTTTGCTTTACTTTGTTCCTCTTTGGACAATAGTGAGCCCTACGGCATTTCCTTTTCCGCATCCATTCCCAGGACTCCACCAGTGAGTTATAAATTGGTCCAAATATGGACTAGATGACTTTAAATGGTCTTTTCTAAATACTGATAATAAGAAATCATACTGAACCATGTTAAAGTAGTTCCATTTTAGATATATTAAACCTATAAAAATCAGAGAATTTTAATGCTAATTTATGTCAGATGATATAGTGTGGAGTATGGTCAAAGGATTATATTTACACAATAAAGAAATACTTTTAAATCTAGTGGCCTCAAAAATCACCACCTCTTTGATTCATGCAGTTGGGGAACAACTCATAACTAGGTGTTCAGCCATAACTCAAAGGTTTAGAATTTAATTCAATAAGCTACCCAGGTCCTTGCACAAGTATTATTTAAACAAAAAGCATTGTATTGAGTGAGTGCACAGGAGCTAGAACGAACAAAAGTGAAAATGGATATTTTTAACTTTAAAGACCAATAATGTCAACAGCAGCAAATACTACTGTTTCACTTCAATTAAGTATAATTCCCAGACCTTACTCCCATGTAAACCAAGACCCTTTTTTATTGGCACATGTGCTCTTCATTCTTTGCTTCTCTCACAATAAAGAAAACAATTCCTACCGCTGTAGTAAGTCCCTGCTATAATGTGTAAAACGGTCTTAAAATCTGGAAGAGAACAGTGAATGGAAGTAAATCCTAAATCAAATTTTACAAATTGCAGTAGTGTTGAATGGGGCATTTTGTACCTCTGTTTAAGAGGTATTGTAAAATTTTAGGAATTCTAAGAAACCCTAGAATGTTACAAGTTGTCCCCAACTGTAATGTGAGATGTAGTGCTTCCATGCAATAATATGCATAGCTTTTAAATGTTGAAAGCTAGTTCCTAGTAGTGTGCACAATTTCCATATACAGCTGGTAATGAAGAAAAAAACCCCTGACAGTTAACCCTAGTTAAAAGGGTATACAACAGAGAACTGTTATAAAGTGTTAGCATACTGCAGTTCTATGCATCAGGGATGTTGCAGCTATTAACAGTTTAAAATTTCACTGTATTTTGTTAATTAGTGCAGAGGACTTTTAAGCTTTTAACGTGTTTTAGAAGGTTCTATTCTCTGACTGTGTCGTGTCAGTCATTTCTCTCCGTACAAATAAAGAAACAAAGCTTCAATGTTTAACCATCACTGATGAAAGCTATAGTTGAATACTATCTGGCAAAATAAAACAAACTGATTTTATGTACAGTATGATTGTTTAATTTAGATAAAGAAACTGCAAAATGTTTCCAATTTACTAAAAACCTGTGCACTAATATAGCGTATTGATTATTCCTTGTTTGCCTTATGGTCAAGGTAAGATCTAGTTAGAGTTGTGCTTTTGAGAGTTTATCCTTCTCAAGTTGCTTACAGCCATAAATCCTGTTTCCATGCAATTTCTGTGATGCAACAGAGAAAAATCTAGGTCTAAGAATCTAGGGTATTGAAGTTTGACATGTCATATATAATATCTTTGCCTTTAATTTTCTATTGCTATGTAAAGAAAAATGAAAAACAGAAGAATATGTTTTACACCAATTATATATTCCATAATTAATTTATAAACATGAAAAGTTTGGTTTGGGGAAAAGACAGATGGTTAGGGTAAATACACATTTCTGTTTTAGTATTGCAATATTCAGCTATTAGCTTATCAGAAAGACAGAATTAATGGATTTGAAGGTGAATTTGAGTCAGACACAGACATAGTTGCATTAACAACTTTTTGGTCATTTACAAATGAAATATTTTAAATGTTACAATGTATACAAGTAATGTAAAGTGAAGATTCCCTACATCTATAGATAATCTAAAGAAGTTTTTGCCGAAAGGATTTATTACCTCTAGACTGTTACATTTTAAAATATTTCAAATGATATACAAAACTATTCTACACTGCAAATTCACTTACATATGCATAAGCTTTTATTCAAATAAGTGTGTATTTAATAAACTGTTTGCAAAGAAAAGTGAACTGTACAGTTCCTCATATGCAAGAACGGTAATATCATACACGTCTTTACAGGAGATACCTGCAAGTTTTTAGTGGCAAATTTTAATCCCCTTTAAGAGAGACAGAAACCACATTCAACATGTTTGTCAGCCCTTAGAGGAGATCACTTGTAGCATATCCTCTCACTTGTTTACCCAACTATCACAGAAAAGGGAAACAATGAGGCTTCAGTGAAGATTGTTTTCTCATGAAAAAGGTAAAGACACTGGGCCACATACTCTGTTCTACCTTATGGAGTGAAAAAAAGAGGCACTAACCATACAAAAGTGGAGGAGCAATTTCTCTGAAGCATGTTCTTACCAAGATAGACACTGCGTAAGCCACACAGCGAGATCTTGTGAGCTGAAAAACTGATATTCTCTGCCACACTCATCCAGCCTCATTATAACAGGTTGCCTCTTTTGTGGGAAGCCAGCCTTGAGAGGGTGGTTCAAAACTAACTAAAAGATGCCAAACATACCAGTGCAACTATAGCCATTCTGCCATTGACCTTGCAGGTGGAGATAGGTGGCAGAACTAGTGCAGAAGCAGAGCCATCATACAGAGAGACAGGGACAAGCATAGATTTACATAGGTTTTAGGCCCTTAAACCTCTGTTCCTGAGGGGTAAATCGTGCTTCTCCCATCAAAGCCCAACAGAATGATTGAAAAGAAACATTACGAGTGGAAACAGTTTCTTGTTCCTTATGCAAGATTTTCCTGTATTGGATGCAGTTTGGCCTGGAGTTCTTCTTTTACCCCACACACCTCATATTTATGACACAAATATTGAATGGAAATGATGCTTGCCCTAATTTACTCTTAAGAAACAGCAACATGGACACAACCTTTCCTTAAAAGCAATTCTGAAAAGGGATTGGCTAGTCACGCTGGTATTTGGAGTTGTGAAAATAGCCACAATTATTCTTTAAAAGCAAAACTGAGTCATGAGTATTAATTTTTGAGACTTTAAGACTTGTAAATAATTTAGCCATATAATTATAATATAGTCAAATTACTGTTTGCATATTTAGTTATAAAACCAAAACAAGTATTTTCAAGATGAAAACTCTTAACTGTAAAATGTTGCCATATTTAGTATAAGTCTTTTCAAAAGCTGTACTAAACTGCCACCATCACAGGTTCTAGAAGACCAGTATTCTTTGATGTAAAATGAAATACTACACAGTGAACAAAAACAAAAACCTCCTGTCTCCCCCTCAAAGAGACATATCCTTTGACCCAGTGCTTCAGACTAAAGCCTTGAAATTTTTGCACAAGAATGCTGCATGAGGAAAGTCCAGACAAAACAGACACTTGAGATGTTAGAAGGTTGTATAACCCCAATCTCAGACACTCCTCGTTCCAATAACCTAGCAGAGATAGTGCTACCATGCACCACAAGAAAAGGATCTCAGAAAGAAAACTAATTCCTCTACCTTCTCCTCAAAAACATGCCCATGAGAATGTAACTCAACAGCATAACTATATTTGTTTCTAGATAACTTATTTAGAATCAATTTCTAGGAGCCAGGGGCTAATTTAAAAATTCTTCAAATTTAGTATTACAAATATTTTCCATAATGAAAGAAAATTATCCTAATCCTAGAAGCACCAATATACTCATGTAACATTTTTTTTTTCCTTTTCAATGCTTGTTCACACCAATTTTTTCTTCTTTACAAAAGAGGATGATTCAGTAATTTCTTTACTTGCACTGTCAGAGCTACAGAAAGCTTCTCCTTTCTGCTGGTGAATAACTTGTTTCCTGCAGACATTCTTCAGAAAGCTCTATCTATATTACTATCAGCCAGCTGAGTTTGCTAACACCACTACATGCTTAATCAAACAGTAATTACTTACAAAAGCAAGTTGCAGCAAGCACTAGAGGCTGAACTGAGATAGGTTATTCTAATTAAAGAGGGATTTAATTGCCAGGCAGTGAAATGCAATGAACAAACAAATATACTAGATAATCTGTAAATATAAATGTGTGCTGTATTTAAGATATATTTCTAGCAGCAACTGTACCAAAGAGAACCAAACCATATTTTAATATAAATTACAATTTTAGCAATAAATGTTTGTCTGGTGATCAAGTGTGTCACCAGTGTAAATTTACAACAGGTTGATATTTTCTGAAGAGGAAAAAAAAATCTCAAACATGGAAAGATTATATTTAAATAATGTTAATGGCATGACAAAGTTATCAAATTCAGGCTCTTTTTCTTTAATACTACATGGCAAAAATTGTCGGCCTTTAATTGAGTAAGCAATTGTGCTTGTGTGCACTGTTAACAGCTTTTGCTTAAGAGCAAAAGAACTATTGGGCACCAAAATGTCACCATAAACAATTACTGTACCCAATTGTGTGGGCTTCAGGTTAATCATGCAAGTGCATATTCACTATAATTACCACTTCCACTTTTTGCATATGCATTTTTATTTGCAAGTATCTTATTTGCATTTTGTCCTCCATTTCTTAAATTGAAAATGTATTCAAGGGATACATCTAATTTCAAAATAATTCGGGGGGGCTGGGGGGATTGTTCAATTTTGAAATACATTTTGCATTACAGGTTTTACAAAGTTAAAGTGACAACCACCAGAACAAGAGGCAACAGAATGCAAATAAAAACACTATCCTAAGAACAACAATGGAGAACAACAGAACACTGACTGTACTAAACTTTTTTTTAAATATAATCAACATCTTTAGATTCTCTAATCCACTAGCAAATAGTTATTAATTTAGGCTCATTCCAGAGCCCAGTATCTGGCTCAAATAGTCTGGTCAGCTACTAATTAGATGCAGTGGGGATGGGAGGAGATCCTCCCACAAACAGTAGAGCCAATCAATCTAGTAGGACAGGGGTTCTCAACCTTTTTCTTTCTGAGGCAACCCCAACATGCTATAACAACTCCATGGCCCAGCTGTGCCATAACAACTGTTTTTTTGTTTATAAAAGCCAGGGCTGCCGTTAGGGAGTAGCAAACATTTTACATCCCTAGATAGAATAGAATCGGTCGTATACATCTCCAGCTCTGCATCCTCTTCCACAGGAAAACTGTACCAATTCGGCTAGCACAAAAGAAATAGATTGGCTTTGTTCTTTGGGCACAATCTTCCTCTCTGAGACAGACAGCAGATCAGTTCTGATAGCCTGCACTTACATATGATAAACATGATGAACTTATACTGACATCAGTGGGAGTTCTGTGCATAAGGTGAGCGTAATATCAAAATGTGAGTCAACCTCTAGATTTAGTGAAAAGTTTTGTCTTAATCAAGATAGAATTTAGAACTCTAAGACTGTATGAGTGTAAATATAAAAAGTCATGAAATATGATTGCCCAAAGCCAGACTCAGGTTTTCACTGTTTGTACTTTGAGGGAAGGAAAAGAAGGAAGTGAAAATCAGCACTTCTACTGATCTGACAAAAAGGCAAGGATTGGTTTCCCAATTTTCTGGCTTTTGCCTATTTTATGTAGCACATTTACACTTTTTGCATTTGTTACCTCAAATTTTCATCTCTAATTAGTTTACATAACCAGGTCTGAAGCGCTGCTCGTGTGATAGAGGCATGTACTCTACACAACAGGTGTGAGGAAAAGGGAAGAAAACCATGTCAGCATCATAAGTTATTGGGAGAGCTAGCCTTTAGAGAGAGAGAGAGAGAGAGAGAGAGAGAGAGAGAGGGAGAGAGAGAGTGTGTGTGTGTATACACACACACACAGTACCTAGTTTGTTTACAAAACTAAACTAGAGTTATACAGATCATGTGATTCCAGCACTGTGCACACATTCATCTGAGGGACACTTAGGACTAACATTGGAAAGGGATTGGAGGAGGGAAAACTCTCTGCACCCAGTAAGGGGGAAGGTAGATTGAAAATGCATTTTGGTGAGTGGAGTTTCTTTCCTTTCTTCTCTCTGGAACCCTCACTTTACTGGACACAAAAGAATCAGATGTCAACAAACTGGCTGGAGAAAAGAGACCAGCACTCAGTTATTAGTAAGTTTTTCCCTGTAAAGCTTTAAGGAAAAGATCTCATAACAAGAAACCAAATGCAGGTAACAGCAAGGCTTCTTCTGCATGCACACTGTTGCTTACACTATGAAAGCACAAACTATTTAATTAAGGCAGCAATTCCCTTACTCTCACTGTTGGAAATAGCACAGGGTTACACAATAATTATATGTATTTTAAAATCCTGGTTGTGGATGTGAATCCATTCTAAATTATTATTTATATTATTGTAGCACCAAGTGGCCCTTGTCATGAACCAAGGCTCTATTGTGCTAGGTGCTGTACAAATACAAAATAATACAGACGATAATATTTCTGGGGCAGGGACTAAAGTACAAGACAAGAGACAACAGATGATGCAATACAGACAGATTAAAAGTACAAGGAAATAATGAGATAATACCAGTCACTATGATAGCCAATGGTCTCAGCACACCAGTGACCTAATGGTTGTCATTTTTGTAGGTATCACAACAAAAGAGAATTTAGAGGAAGGATTTAAAGGTGAATAATGATGTAGTTTTGCAGATTAGAGGCAGTATAGGAGAAAGCACAAAGGACTAAAAGATTACCTTAAATTTTTGTATCCAGATACTGCTACCCAAGCAATCTACGTTAAAAGCATTCTGAAAATCAACATACAGCATGTCCACTGTATCCCTGTTGTAAAATGCAGTAGTATTGCTCAGAGAATTTCCAGCTAAGTAAGATTTCCTCTTCTTGAAAGTACAGTAAGTCTATATTTAATAAAGCTGCAATTTGCCAAATGTTTCTCCTTTCAATTCACAAAAATAGCTTCTAAGACAAACTCCAGAAATATCACACTGATTTGCCTCTAACTTTGCAGTATACTCATGCTTTGTTTTCAAGGAGAAGTTACACCACCACACATTTTTTATAGTTTTGTTGGATCTGCTGGAAAATGATCCAAACTTTTAAGGGTGTGCTAAAACTCTTATTGCTGTATCCTTTATATTACAGCACTGTAGACAACAGGAGACATTTGAAAAAGTTTAAACTTTTCAAGATCATTTTCCACATATGGGTACCTATTTCTATTTTGTGCTGCAGTGTCTATAACAGTGTCCTGTTTAATATACGCCATACTATGTCTTCTTCAATCAAACCCAAATTAGTTTCACTACTTTCCAAGCCTAGGCAAGACAGAGAGATGAATGAAGGTAAACTGGTTACAAGCTGACAAGGCTAAATGATGCTTGCTAGTAGGGCAAGCTTCTAGAGAAGTGGACTGGGATGGTTTCTACAATTGGTTACTGAAGGTATATTCATGCCTTTTGCTAAAATGGCTCTCATGCTAGGAATCCTATTGATCCATCAATAATCCTGGATTCTCAGATAGTAAAAATCACTACGGGCCATCACTACCACCTATGGATACCCAACAGGTTGCCACTATGACTCCCCTTTGATGTAGTCTTCCATCTGTTACTTCAAGGCTGGATTGTTGTAATGTGCTGTACACTTGAAGACCTCTTAAAAGTTGCAGCAGGTGAGGAATGCAACTGTCTACTTCCTGATTGAAGCGAGTGCTTACATTTTTGCACTAGCTTCCCATACACTTACACGTACAATTATTTCAAATGCCAGTTCTCTGAAATCCTGTCTACAGAAGGAAGCTGACCCATTGTTGACAGTTTTCAGTAACAAGTTCTCCTAACTGATTCAAGAAAACAGCTTAACTGATAATACAGACAGGGCAAAGCCATTTCAGCATAGTTGCTGAAATATCAATAGCATGGACACATACAGGATTTTGTCACTACAAGCAACACTGCAAGTAGCTCGTCATGCTTGTAACACACCTCATTGTCTATGTACAAAAAAGAAAAAAAATGCAAAGAGCGTTCACAGCACAATTGCAATTGCACTTGTAAACAAGGCTTCGCACTGCTCTATCCCACAGCAGGTCACTGTGCTCCCTCACAGTGCTAATATAAACAGAAAGCATTTGTGTAGCACCTGTAGCCCATCAAGCAAAGATTCTTGCCATGTCTCCTGTATTTTTACTTCTTATTTTGTGTGCTACTGTAACTTATGTACAGTTATATGAGTTTTCTCTTTAAAGATATAAAGCATGCAATATTATGGATTTTCTTTTTTAAAAATATGTTATGCAATACTGATGTCAACCAGTCTTATCCATTGAAAAAAGCTTTATGAAAATTTTGGTACAGCACCTCTTCAACTGTGGACAGCTACTTCCACAGAACTGTGCTTTGCTGGAAACTATGCAATAGGTACTCACTGTACAATGGTAGTATGCCAAATGCAAGGCCTGCTTGGGGCAGACACACTAAACAGGCTTACAATAGTATAAATGAAGCTTGTAAGTTGCAATAGTGGAATTTTTTAGTTTATGCAGTACTAATCATACTTTCTGCAATGATGCTCAAACTATGTTGTCCCATCTACATTTGTAGTTACATTGTTTTAAGCATCGCTTGCGGGAGATCCATTGCTAAAAGACCTTGTCAGTAACAGCCCAGGGTCTCAGAACCCTTCTCATGCTGCCATTTATCCTAGCAGTTCAGAACAGATTGAATGCCCTTGCTGTAAGCTTATTGGGTAAAACACCAGGCCTTTGGAATTCAACCCTGCTGGTGATCCAACAGAGCCTGAGTTTGACAAGAGATTCAGGATATGATGCAACACCCATGATTTTGTTTAGCTTTGTTCATTTTTTGTTTTATTTTGGCTTTGGCTATTCATTGAAGATACCTTAACATCTGGACTACACAGGAAATGAAAGTGATAATCATGACAGGGGTATTAGAGCATCATCACTTCTTGACGGTTATAGAGGATCACAAACTAAATGTGTGTCAAAATGTAATACTGTTGCAAAAAAGTGAACATCATTCTGAACTGTATTAGCAGGAGTGTTGTAATCAAGATACGTGACATAATTCTTCCACTCTACTCAGCACTCATAAGACCTCAACTGGAATACTGTATCCAGTTCTGGGAACCACACTTTGGGATGTGGACAAATTGGAGAAAGAGCAACAAAAATGATTAAAGTACTAGAAAACATGACCTATGAGTAGGGCCCTACCAAATTCATGGCCATGAAAAAAAAAAACCCACAAAAAACCGTCACGGATCGTGAAATCTGGTCTTTTGTGTACTTTTACCCTATACTATACAGATTTCGTGGAGGAGACCTGTGTTTCTCAAACTGGGGGTCCCGACCCTAAAGGGGGTTGCAGGGAGTCGCAAAGTTATTGTAGGTTTCAGAGTAACAGCCGTGTTAGTCTGTATTTGCAAAAAGAAAAGGAGTACTTGTGGCACCTTAGAGACTAACAAATTTATTTGAGCATAAACTTTCATAAGCTACAGCTCACTTCATCGGATGCATACTGTGGAAAGTGTAGAAGATCTTTTTATACACACAAAGCATGAAAAAATACCTCCCGCCACCCCACTCTCCTGCTGGTAATAGCTTATCTAAAGTGACCACCCTCCTTACAATGTGTATGATAATCAAGGTGGGCCATTTCCAGCACAAATCCAGGGTTTAACAAGAACTTTGTGGGGGGGGGGGGGAGGAAAAAACAAGGAGAGTGGTCACTTTAGATAAGCTATTACCAACAGGAGAGTGGGTTTGTGGGGGGGGGGGGGGGGGGGGGGGGGGGAGGGAGAGAAAACCTGGATTTGTGCTGGAAACGGCCCAACTTGATTATCATACACATTGTAAGGAGAGTGATCACTTTAGATAAGCTATTACCTCCCCCCACCCCACTCTCCTGCTGGTATTTTTTCATGCTTTGTGTGTATAAAAAGATCTTCTACACTTTCTACAGTATGCATCCGATGAAGTGAGCTGTAGCTCACGAAAGCTTATGCTCAAATAAATTGGTTAGTCTCTAAAGCTGCCACAAGTACTCCTTTTCTTTTTGCAAAGTTATTGTAGGAAGGTCATGGTATTGCCAACCTTATTTCAGCACTGCCTTCAGAGTTGGGTGGTCGGAGAGTGGCAGCTGCTGGCTAAATGCCCAGCTCTGAAGGCAGCACCCGGCCAGCAGCAGCGCAGAAGTAATGGTATGGTATTTCCATCCTGCCATCCTTACTCTGCACTGCTGCTGGTGGCAGGACTACCTTCAGAGCTGGGCTCCCAGCCACCAGTTGTTGCTCTCTGGCTGCCCAGCTATGAAGGGAGCACAGCCACCAGCAGCAGTGCAGAAGTAAGGGTGGCAATACTGAGACACCCTACAATAACTTTGTAACACCCCACCACCCTCCTTTTGGGTCCTGACCCCTATAATTACCTTTTTCCTACTAGACATTGTCATATATGCAACTGATCTACTGAGAAAGATGTGTCAGATGTAGGGAATGTGGTTGTGACAACGCAGTTCTTATTTTTTTAATGGTTTGCATGCAGAGCGCGTGGGACTCGGTTTC
The DNA here is from genome assembly GCF_015237465.2 of Chelonia mydas. Classification (NCBI taxonomy): domain Eukaryota; kingdom Metazoa; phylum Chordata; order Testudines; family Cheloniidae; genus Chelonia; species Chelonia mydas. Next base: position 32,977,940 of record NC_051245.2, on the reverse strand, counting down.
CCTATGTGCTGCTTGTTTAACAAGGTGGTGGGAGAGGCGGTTTGCTGTTGCAGAGAACCAGAGATGACCTCGCCTAGCAGTTGGGACCCTGGACAACAGCCTGGAGATTGGGTACTCTAGTGACTGGTCACTAGGAGGCCCACCCCAGCTTGGAAGTCAGCTGGTTCAGGTCAGTGGGAGGACAATGGGCTGAGGAGAGAGGGCCCCGTGACCTGCCCAGATGGTTCCAGCCAGTGGGGGAACAAAGGATGGAAGAGAGAAGGCCCAGGTGGCCTGTTTACCTGGGACCGAAGACAAAGGACACAGGAAGGACTGTTGGGGGAGGTAATATAGGATGGTCAGCTAGAAGAAGGGGGCTTCTGGACTGGGGAGAGAGAGCAACCAGAACCTACCAGGACAGAGGAAGACCTATCTGAACTGTGTTGACGGTTGCTAGGACCGAGGGCCCTGAGAACTTCCTGTGCTGTGTTCAATAAACCCTTGTTTTACGCTGGCTGAGAGTCACTGCAGCCTAGAAATTGGGGTTGCATTATTCCCTCTGGGTGTGGAGGTCTTGGGGGTCCAAGTCCAAGTGAGTGGACTTCCTGAGGGGTCCCAAGGCAAGAGACTGGTGTGCTGAAGGTTCAGAGAGGTGTGGTTCCAGGAGGCACTGAAGCACAGGGCTTAACCCCTGGAGAGAGAGAGCAAACCCCCGAGAAGGGCTGTCACACTGAAGGGGTTCCTCCCAGGGACCGTACGGAGCCGAGAGAGAGCATGAGTCCTGTGAGTCTGGGACAATCATTATGATAAAATTAGAGGTGGGGTGTGGGTGGGGAAGGGTTCAATTCATATTGCATAGTATGGTTTAATGAGCTCTGATAAGATGATGTCTACACATGCAGCATATATGACACTTTTCCAGGGGAGGAAAAAGTATCAATTTCTGGAATGTAATTTAACTATATAATTATGCATAGATACAGTGTGGTTTCATTATGCTTAACACCAGTTTTTGAAAAAATGAACAGAAAATTTATTAAAGTCTCTGAAAAGTGATTTGCTGCTAAATACGGGATTTAATCCGAATTTATAACTGAGTTAATGTATAATTTAATAAAAATGAATTTATATCAACAACCAAAATCAAGTTATTTACATAGCAAACTAATCTACATCAGACATTCACTTGAAAGCTCTCCTCATTTATAAACATGAACTGTTAAAGGCCTGTTATTTTTATTCAGGGGTGTGTTTTTCTGAAATGGTTTCTACATTGACTCTATTACAAACAAATCTAATTATTGACTGTACTCAAGTCTACAGACACAATAGTTGAAAAGATTCAGAGTATTACAAAAATTATTCTCAAGCCCTGTATGAGCACAGAAGAAAAAAATTCCAGTAAGATCCACAAATAAATTGCAAATAAACAACATATTTGGTTAGACGTATTACCACAGTACTGGGAAGAACTGGACAAAATGAACATTTAACCATCTTATTTACTATTTAAAGGGCTGCCAGATTAATATTGTATTTACAGAATTAATCAGGGATTGCATTATCAAATTTTAAAGTATTGTACATAATATCAAAAAATCCACAAAAATGTACAAATTGAACTTGACCCTTTTGTAGCCAGGATACATGTAACTATAACACAAATTACCACTCCAGTTAAACCTTTAGATTAGGGAACAGTGCTACAATAATTATATGAAATGCAACTCATAAAATAATTATTAAATCTAGGAAAAACTTGAACATGAGTATTTAGGCAGCATCCAGTGACTTTATCCATATACTGAGAACTGAACTATTGTATTTAAGTTTCTATACATAAAATGGCACATGCTGCACCACAAGTTACACATTTGTCCAACTGAATAACCACATCTGCCGAAATAGAGGAAAAATAATCTTAACACTGAAGTTTATGAACTAGAACTATGTTTATTGTTTTTGAAAATGAGATTCAGATAAAATGATTAAGGGTACTGTACTGTATTTACAAAGAATCTGAGCAGTTACCTGTTGACATAGACAAGGAAAGCATGACCCATATTTATATTATGGAAACTATGGGAAATAAAGTTTTAAAAAGATGTTAAACTATTTGAATTAATTTTAACAAGTCAGTTTGAAAGCTTTAGATGTCTCAATACTGAAGTTACTATTACACATTTTCAATTTAGATGATAAAAAAATTCAAGTATTTCTTTTTATTCCCAAGAAATTAAGATGCTTTTTTGTATGCCTGAAGGTAAATACAATATGAACTATCTATTATGGGATTTTTTTAAAAAATTAAGATTCAAAAGTGGTAAGAAAGCCAATGAAAAACAAGTTTTTGCTATGACACATTCCCACCAGAAGTCCTGGAAGTCTTACAAAACTTATGCTATTTTATATTGTAAGCATAAGTATCAGGTTGCATCTAAAGTAACGGACCACACATTGCAAAATTTATGAAGAGAAGGTTGCCAAAATTCTAATCTGCTACTGATTAGGAGAAGAATGCTATGCATTTGTTCCTAGTTGTAATCTAACCCTCATGCATATTCAAAAGCCAAGTATAGGTACAAAGTAACACTAACTTTGCATGGTTCTTTAGACTTTATTTCTTCATCACTGTAGAACCCAGTAAAGTTCATTTTAGGAAGCAGTGGCAAATTCTGTGTGATTTCACTAAAAAGGCAAATGTATGGCTTTCAAAAATAGCACTTTCATTACAAAACTAGAGTTCTTACTGCTTCTTGACCACAAAATAATCAATACCAAGGTAGTTTCATAATTTTATATTGTTTAAGATTTGTAACCATGAATTTCTTTCACATACAGATTTCCTTATGGCTCAATAATATTACCGCTTTAAAACATATGAGAGATTTTTGCTTTGTAGTTTACATTTATATGGCTTTCCTACAAGAGCATGGAACATCATACTGAATGCCTATTGTGCAGAATTAACCCTGAAGGCAGTATCATAGCAGTGTGCAGTAGAAAACCCTTACCAATTTTTCATCAACTGTGATGAGTTGCGTGTCTTGAGCTTGGTCCTGTGCCAGCCGCCATGTGGAAGTGCTCAGTGACCTGCAGTGCAAGACGTGAAGTTAAAAAATGATTCATGCAATGAGAAAATAGAGGCAGACAAATCTTACATAAACAAGTTACTTTATCAATATCCATCTTGTAAAAAAAATGGAAGAGGGAGAGATGAGGGCACAAAAATCCTTTTTCTCCCCAATTAGTTCTGTCTGCTGAGTTTTTGGCAGACTCCCACTTAGGAGTTCACAACAGGCTGCACTTTATGTCAGCCTACAGGCTCTCTGTCACAGAGAGACTGCCAGTGGCAAGGACTGTACTGCTCTATATGAACGTACAGTAGTTGGTTTGTCACGAACAGAAAAAAAACCCACAGAGCTGATGCAAGTATTCAGGAACTCTGATCCCTAAATGATGGCATCAGAGGAAAACAATCTTAATTCTATCCCAATGGCGTAAGCTACAGTTGTACCGTTTAATAACAGGATATTAAACAAACTCACTCCTCTTAACTGATCATTCAGATACAAATTCTGTCTTTATGACTAGGTACAACTCATTTTGATTCATTTCTACCTCAATTGTTGATCTGTTTAGTAACTTCCAAACAATTTGGTTAATCTTTTAGCATAGTTAGTAAAACCCATAACATTAAGTATGGGCAGAACTATGAAGCCAATCCTGCTCCCAGTTAATTCAGTGATGGTTTTGCCATTAATTTTCATTAAGTCATTGGGAGCAGAATTGGGCCCTACAAAAGCAGTTGGTCCCTTGGCAAAACAGAACAGCAAGTGAAAGAGCAGTTTTCTCTGCTAACTCACAGTGTGCTTCATGTTTAATTCAGGTTGCTTTAAACAAATGATGCATTCAAGTGCGAGAATATATAAGAACAAAAAAAAAAAAAAAAAAAAAAAAAAAAAGAGTGGACCAGGCTACTGTAGTTTTTGACTGTCCTTCAGAGGTTATATAATTCAGAAAGCTAGATGTACTTCATAATGCAAATGAAATTTATGAGATTTGTGTTTATGAGGTGCCATGCTGATGATTTATTGCCATCTCTTTTAACACTACATTATACAATTTTTGAAAACCAACCATATGATACGAATACTTTCTGAAATCCAACTTTTTCAGGAACAGAATGACAGTATGTTCAGAATTTTTTTTTTAAAATACTATCTAAGCCAAAAATAAAAGCCAACAACTATGTACATTTGTTTAGTAGGCTACAATACGAAATACAGTTTAAGACCTATGAGTTTGCATACAACCATTCAAGAACAAATTTGAAAAGCATGTCTTATAATGATGTACTGTGCTCTGAAGGGATAGAGTCCAAATGGCTGTTATAAATTCATCTATTCCCAAAATTTAGTAATAAACCAACTTTACTGCATTTTGCAACATCAACTAAATTAATTTCCCCATTTTAGAGAAAATAGTCCAATTGACATTTAAAGTGACTGAAAAAGTTATTTTAACAATGCTGACAAAGTTCTAGTTATTACTGCTTGGAAGAGTTTAAGATCACTAAGCACAGGTCAAGCCACAACTATTTGATGCAAAGTTATAATTGGAATTAGTAGGATCCAACTCCATTTGTCCAGGAAAACAATAACATTCCAAGAGGTTATGTTACTATTATTTCAAGTTCAATGCAATTCTACTTCAGTTGTGTATTCCCATTGGTCTATGTTATGTAATGTGCATTAATGCAGTTCATATTTAACTATATTAAATTTGATTTGCCAAAAAAGCAGTTTGCCATCAATTACAAAACAAATTCTCTTTTATTATTTTTACTTTTTCACGATAATGCAGCCTTCTTAAGTACAAAAATTCTTGCATCATCCCACTTGACCACATGAACTCATCATTCTTGCTTGAGCCGACAGATTTCCTCTCTGGCGGCACTGGAATAATAGAGACCAATTGTTCTGGGTGACTTCAGCATAAATGCAGATGATGAACCTTCTTAATAAGCTTAAGATATCTTGGCTATCATGACAGCTGTGTGTGTCTCAGGTAGCTTCTGGCTCAATTCTAGCAGGTGGCTGAACTCTAGATCTTGTTTTTGGGACTGACATTGGAGGTGGTGGGGTGAGAGAAAGAGGATATGCCCTGGCAGACTGACCATTATCCACCTCTGTTTTGTTGGGTGAAGCACTCACTTCTGTCAAGCTTCCTTGATAGTCTGATCTTGCAGGCTTACTGGACTGCCTTTCATAACGTGCCTGTACAGTGCCTAGCCAAATGATGTTCTGATTATCACTGGGGCTCCTAGATACTACTGCAGTACAAATAAATTATAATCCACTGGGTTTCAGAGGGTTCAAAGAAAATTGGCAGGCTAGTAAAAGCAATGGCTTACTGGGACTTTTTAATGATATATCATCCTTTACCCATGAACACAACCTTCTCTGGTTCCATCTTACACAATAGTTTTTTTGTTTTGTTTTTTCAGATGAAGCAGAAGGAAATATGGGTGGAGCATTGGTGGGAGAAGTCTTGTTCCAAATAGGAATAATTGAAACAAAAGAGCTTATATGGATATCTTCACCTTCACTATAACACCTACAAAGTATCAATCAGCAGAACAGTCCAGGAGGGTGAACCCCCAAGGTTAAATCAGAGCTGTTTAAATCCAGAAAGTTAAGGAATTTTCAAGCCATTTTAACAATAAGATCACATGAATCAGACTGATCTGTTTGTCTGCATGGTAGGAAAGGTATGCCTGGAAGAAGGTGGGCAGTGTCAGTACACAGCCTGGGTTTCAACTATTGCTGCTTCCTGAGGTTATTGGAGCGCTAGGGATGTGCAGACTATGACATGAAAGTCCGATCCAGATCTCTCTTGGCTGGTGAAGGACAGCGGGGAGATAATAAAACCATAACTGGAACAGATTTTTTACGACTCCCTGCAGAAGAGCAAGATATCAGCTCTGCTTAAAAGGCTATCTGACCCTTGCTCAAGAAACCATTTTGTTGCTGACAATAGTTCAGTTTCACTCTGTCTTGAAACTGCCACACCAGGGGAAGATTAAAATAGTTTAGCAAGGCAACTACAGCATTGTCTGTGGTCCTCCAATCTCTGATCCCACACAGCTGGGTCTTCAAATGTGGTATAGTACACAGAAGACCATGGTTTTTTTGGTGGACGATCATCTTACGGTGATGAAGATCATACACCCACAGCAAATTGAGGTGTATCAGCCAGTTTTTATTATCAACTAGCCATGAAGTGCAGATGATACACCTGTGGACACTGCAGATGTAGACTAGTTACTGAAGTTTCTCAGTTCTGTTCCTTCTGAAAGATACTAGGAGGAGTCTGTGATGGGTTCCCCCTGGGAACTGCGGTACCACTGAGCCCTCTGACCCACCAGCCTGGACTCCTTAAACTGTACTGCTGTGACAAACTGCAGACCTGCTCCCGGTCTTACAGTTCCACCAGCATATACAAAGGTAGGGACACACCCAGCTGCAGTTACATGCAGGCTCTCTGATTAGCCACTGCACAACCCAACGAACAGTAGAAAGGCTAAAGCCATGATAACTCTAAGCTCCCCAGGAACACAGCCCCTCTGGAGCACAAACCCAAAATTATACTGTCTTGCGCTGCACCAAGGAACTGTACGGTGTAAGCTCAGAGTCCCCACTCCCGAATCTAGAGAGGAATATGCAACAGCTTCTCTGAGCTAACATTCCCAAGCACTTCACTCCAACTCACTGGTTTAGATAAAGCAAAAACAAGTTTATTAGCTACAAAAGATAGATTTTAATTGATTATAAGTGATAGCAAACAGATCAAAGCAGATTACCTAGTGAAAACACACAAACTAAGTCTAAGATACTAGAAAGATAGGATATGAATTAGCAAATTCTCACCCTGGCTGATGATACAAGCAGGCTGCAGATTCTTAAGGGACAAACTGCACTTGCTTTTCAGCTTTGAATCCCCAGGTCTTTCATACACAGGCTAGAAATCCCTTTAGCCTGGGTCCAGCACTTCCCTCAGTTCAGTCTTTGTTCTCAAGTGTTTCCAGGAGTCTTCTTGTGTGGGGAGTGATATTTCTCCCTGCCTTATATAGCTTTAGCATATGGTGGGAACACTGTTTCAAAACTTGATTCCCAGACCGGTTTGTGGAAAAATACTGACATCCCAAGATTGAGTCCAGAGACATGTGGTCTGATCACATGACCTTGCATATCTTGCTGAGTTATAGCAGCCATTACTTACATGCTGTCTAGAACATTCACAAGAATGTTAAGTTCTTCCAGGGTCCATTGTCTTTGTCTTCTTCACTGTTGTACCAGAAAGGCTAGTTGTGGGTGTCACCCAGAGTAAGCATGATTGAAATGCAGATATATAGTCAATATTCCTCATTTTAGATACAAAAATGATACATGCATACAAATAGGATAATCATAACTTCCAATGACACCTCACATGACCTATCTTGTACAAAATGCATCATAATTATACCATAATCATATCATAATATCACTGTGAGGAATATGGGTGTAGTGTCACAGAGTTTTCAGCAATTACTTGTCTGTTCAAATGCTCCCATCTATTAGATCAGAAAGGAACTGTATAGGAGTTGGAGGACAATTTTGTGGCCAATAGAGTGCTGCCCACAGAGCACTCCTGAGGAGCAAAAGAAAAAATTTTAAATAAAGATTCATTAAAGAGAAAAAACAGCAAAATGTTAAACTGAACTAGCTGTACCTGCTAGAAACAGAAGTACTGAGTGTGTTCAAACAACCCTATGTGGTGAAAATATTACAAAGTCCTTTGTTTATTTTTGCGTTCATCAACTGCGAGAAGGAATTATACCCACTGCTTGGGCTGGCGTACAGGAAAAGAAGTTGAAAGACCAATGAAAACCCATGAACTCAGTATTCATTTTATTTTAATCTTTGATTTTAAAATAACTTTTTACTTCACTATAATAAGACATGCATACTAGTCTAGGTATCCTCTGGCTTAGATAAATAATTCTTTTAATGCAAATAGCATTTTGATCATAAAGCACTAGTAGAAATCTGTTGTTCTTGAGCTCAGTGGATAACCAAGACTTAAACTGAAGTTTTAATTTAAAAGGTGGTTCTTAAAATGGCATAATGGATGCCGATGCTTATTCATTTAGTTTGCCTATCAAATATTCTCAAGTTTCTTTTACACTACTACAGTTTTTCCACATTTACAATATATTGTGAATGTGTTCACTTTATCTTATATCTTTATAATTTCCACGTTAGTTTCTTTACTCTTTCAGAGATGTTACAAATTTAGTGCCAAACGACATTTGATCATGAATTTTCACCAAAATTGTTCAGAGCCAATCCAATTCCTTGCTTTTAAGTTTGTGTTTAGGAAATTATGAGTAGTTAAACGGTCTTGGAATTTCTCAGGATTTTTCCTCTCTGAAAAATTCACACAGACACCCAATCATTTTTTATTTGTGTAGGTAAATAAAGACTTTAAAAAAGGGACAGATAGATCACCAGTGCATTAAGTTAAAAAGGAGTGGCTGGCACTGGCCAAGCTAACAAAGCTTCATGGCCCTCCTTGAAAAAGTACCTACCCAGGGAGAAGATCTCTCATAGTAGAGGGCTCTTTAATCTAGCAGAAAAACATATATGAGATTGAATGGCTGGAAGTTGAAACTACACAAATTCAAACTTGCATTATGGCATAAGATTTCATCAGTGAGAATAATCAATCATTCAGTCAGCGAGGGTAATCCACATCAAGGAATGTGGTGAATTCTCCATTACTTGAAGTCTTTAAATTAAGATTGCATCTCTAAGAGATCTGCTCTAATGCAACTACATGCTATTACATTTGATGCAGGAATTACTAGGGGGAAAGGAGGGCAGGAAATTGATAGCTTGTGTTATGTGGGAGGTCAGACTATATGATCACAATAGTCTTTTATGACCTTACAAATCTTTGATAAAAGGATGACACACACAAAAAAAAAAAATCCAATGAGCCCTGTTTACCTCTTTTGTAGGCATAGCTGATGAATCTTTAGGGTGTTTTCACTCAGAACTAATGGCAGATCAATGGCAAAACTTCTAGCGTTTGAGGAATTATATTGCCTGGAGTTCATATTTTTTTTCTTTTCTAGACTATAAACCAAACGTAAGCCAAATTAAACATATTCCAAGTTTATTCCTCACAGGTAGAAAGGTTGTCAGTTACTGCAGGGGACTATTCCCCACAACTATGTTATTTGTATTCAACATCCAAACCTTTTGACAAAGTTTACTTAAGTTTGGCTGATGTTAGAGAAAAGTGTGCAAGGACAATTCCACGAGGTCCAGAAACTATGAACTCTGAGCCCAGAAGAGTGCTACTGGAATTACTCATTGCTTTTCTTCAGGAACAGAAGGAGTAAAATAGGCCTAGTGACTAATTTTGAAACAGGATATTCAGAGCCACTGCCTCCTGGCTCCTAGTGCGTCAGGAATAAACTCATTTCAGTCTGCTTACAAAAAGATCCCGGTTTTGCTATGGACAAAAAGACTCCACTGAGATCACCTCTTGTCTACTTATCCAGTTGTGCTGTGCTGATTTTTGCTATGCTGACCCCAAGAACAGTTTACACTTGTTTGTTTGTATAGGCCATCACTCTAGTTCTGTCCATCATAATGGACAGGTTGAAGTTACACCTGTTTCGGTAAGAGCAAGAAGAGCTAGTCAAATAGCTTGGTTCTCTAGCCACGTTCTGCTTCTTTTCATTACTATCTTCCCTGTACTAAGGATCTATAGCTAAACAGACTGGCAATCATAGCGATCATAAGCCCATACGTTTCCTCAATCAGATGACCTCTTTGAATCTGTTCTTGCTTGCTACCAGGCTAGGGAAGAGTCTGGGAGCTCTCTATTTGAAATGGGGTTGAAAATAAGCATCCAAGAGGGAGTTGGTATGATTTTGATTCTACAGTATTTGATCATTTGAGTAGGAGTAACTTGACTATTCAAAGTTCACAATCATCGCAACAAATTTTGGTCAGATTTTCAAAGGTGTCAAATACCAAAAAATCTCACTGAATTGATCTCAGAGTGCTACTTGTACTCAAAGTCAGCAGCTTCAAAAATTTCTCCCCCCTTCAACCTTTCATTATCCTCAGGTTCATTAACCTCAAAATACAAGCACATCTCAGACTTCCTCATAAAAACAAACAAAAAAGCAAAGCACAGTCTTGACTCTGCATGCCTCTACTACACCATCTCCCTTTCCTACTTCACTTCCAAAGTAACAAAACATGCCATCTAAAGACACTGCTTTGAGTTCCCCTTTTCGAGTTCCATCTTTCATCTCCACTGAAACTGCTCTCACTCAATTCTTGGATGCACTTCTTGGCCAAACCTCTACTCTGCTCCATCCATATGTTTCTTGACCTGTTGGTGGCTTTTGATTCTATCAACCAGTCCCTGCATCTTTAAAAATCATGCCCTCTGTTGGTTTTTATGGCTTCATCTTTGCATGGTTTTTCCTTCCCTCTCCTATAGATCTGTCTCTTTTGGCAGGTCATCTGCCTTCCCCCCTTTCTCCTTGATTGGCATCGTCCAAGATATGGTCCTTGTCCTCACACCATCCCACCCTCATTTTTGTGTTTATCTACCTGGTACAGGGACAGTCTTTGTGTCACTTGTTTGTACAGTGCAGTGTCTAAATGAGCCCTGATCCATGATATCCTGATATCACTGACAGGTTGGATCACAGAAACCCCCTAGGCGTTGCCAACTGATGTGCCAAGACTACTTCTGCTCCTGCTTTCCTGCCCTGTCAGCTTAGGACTTCAGTGCCCTGCCTGGTTTGAGCCAGACCTGCTAGCCTGCTGCAAACCCAGACCCAGGTCTGAACCACATCCCTTAACAACTGTAGGCTTAATTGAAAGCAACTTGGGAAGTGTTCCTGTCCTTGACACTCAGATGTCTAACTCCCAATGGGGTCCAACCTCTAAATAAATCCGTTTTACCCTGTATAAAGCTTATACAAGGTAAACTCATAAATTGTTCGCCCTCTATAACACTGACAGAGAGATATGCACAGCTGTTCCCCCCCACCCCCCCGGTATTATTAATTAACCCAGAGTATGTATTAAGTGATTTTATTAAATACAAAAAGTAGGATTTAAGTGCTTCCAAGTAGTAACAGACAGAACAAAGTGAATTACCAAGCAAAATAAAATAAAACATGCAAGTCTAAGTCTAGTACAGTAATAAAACTGAATACAGATAAAATCTCTCCCTTAGAGATGTTTCAATAAGTTTCTTTCACAGACTGGACACCTTCCTAGACTGGGCACAATCCTTTCCCCGGTACAGCTCTTGTTCCAGCTCAAGTGGGAGCTAGGGGATTCCTCATGATGGCTCCTCTTTAGTCTGTTCCACCCACTTATATATCCTTTGTCCCTCTGGGCTCCTACCCCTCCTTCTCAGTGGAAAAGCACCAGGTTAAAGATGGATTCCAGTTCAGGTGACATGATCACGTCCTGTGAGATCCCAAGCCTTTATTCCTCCCAACCTGACACACAGGAAGGCCTGCCTGCAAACAGAGCCATCCACAGTCAATTGTCCTGGTTGATGGGAGCCATCAAGATTCCAAACCACCATTAATGGCCCACACTTTGCATAACTACAATAGGCCCTCAGAGTTATATTTCATATTTCTAGTTTCAGATACAAAAGTGATATTTATACAAATAGGATGACCACACTCAGATTAAGATTTGTAACGATACCTTACAAGAGACCTTTTGCATGAAGCATATTACATTATATTCACGCTCATCAGCATACTTTCATAAAATCATATAGAGTGCAACGTCATAATCACTGCAACACAAAATATTTACACAAAATAAACAGACTGATAATTGGTCCAGTAAATTAGTTTTCAAATGTGGAAGCCATATTAAAAATGTTACAGGAGACAGCTGGAAAGATACCCCAAAATTGCAATAGTTCAGGGTACTCAAACCTTATTCATAAAGGTGAACTAGACAACCACATGATTTATCTCCCAGACTTCCTTCACGTTTGCAATCATGTACTTATTTGCTTATGTAAAAAAAAAATTAGAATCCTCCCCCCCCCCTCCTCTTTATTGCAATTTAGCAGCTGGAAATAGGAAGCAGCCAGCACCATGTGACCTGCCATTCTCCATGGAATACTTGCGATCTGTAGACCACAGCCGCTTTGGAATCTTTGCTATAGACCACTGGCATTATCTTTTATTTCCAGTTTTTAAAAACAGATTAAAGAGCCTTCTAAACTTAATTGGTAGAAGTGACAACATAACCATCTGTCTGACATAACCCTGCTCCTAACTCTAGTGGTTTAACTCTTCCAGAAGATCTAAGAATTCTTTCAAGAACTTCTGTTTTCACTTCAAATTATGTCAAAAGGGTAGGTATCCTACACAAGCACTGTACAGATTCTTGGCAACATAGCATAAGGAGATCAATTTTAAACAAAAGTTTTAAGAAGCCAGAGGTCTGCAAGCAATAATATGCCTGCCCTTTAATGCACAAATAGGTAGGCATCTACTATTTACATATTCAAGCATTGTAACTATGTTCTCAAACATACATGGATAAAGCCACTGCTCACTGACACTTTGGTGCAAAATGTCCAGTTCTTAGTACTGCAGATCTGTCCCATACTAGATAGTTTCTCAAATATATGGTGTCTATTACCGCCTGGCAATGTAGCTGCTTTTAACATCCCAGATGAAGACCAACTAAAGTGACACTAATCAAAACTTCAATCTTTAGAGGTTGTCAAAACTTTAGTTGATCCTTTGGTTTTGTCCTTTGCAAAACCCATCAGGCACATTTCTTATTGCAAAGAGGGTCTATTCCCTTTTGCAACTGGTCCATGTACAATTTGGCTTAGCAAAGTCATAGATGGTGTACTGCAATAATTTCTATTAATTCACACATTCTGGTTCCTTAATTTGACATTTTCTGGGATCTGTGACAGAGTCCCTCCTGATCTTCTACTAGGACTGCTGTGAGGGGGATCCAAGCCTATGTGCTCTGTATCCTCTGGGATGTGTTAAGCTTCTGGAGCCCCAACAAAGCCCAGCCACTGCCCCATGTTAAGATCCCTAGGCATATTCTCAGGGCACAGACTTCTGACACTCCCTCTGAGTGTTGGGACCTGCAGTCTAGTTGCCTAGCCCCTCTGGGTGCAGCTCTGATCCTTCAAACTTCCAAGTACTTAAATACATCTCTCTCCTAAACTCCACCTCAAAAAGTGTGGAGCTTTTGGTTTGTAGTTTAATTCTCTCAAGAGAATGCAGTAGTTTGTGAAATATATACACAAACACTTTGTAATGTCTAACAGCTTTATGCTGTTTTATACTTATGTAAAGCACAGGACAGTACAGATCATACAAGACAACAAATGCTAAACACATGTGGCTGCCTCAGTTTCCTCATCACTCCAGGGCATTCTTTGTGCTCGAGGTCCAGTCCCTTGGATTGTCCAGTCAGAGGCCATCTGGGCTCAGGAAAGCAGTCAGGGCCCCCTTGATATTTCTACATGCAGGGTGGTCTCTCCCACCTGGACCGTAGAATTGACTCTGAGAAGATCAGCTTCTGCCCTTTTAAAGCCTTCAGCTCCATGTCAGGGGACACTCTGGCCAGCGCCCCAATATCAGCATGAACCCCTGTCAGATGACTGCTGCTGATGTGACTCCCCCTGGTTAAATCAGTTCTTCTGGGAAGGAACCAGTCGTGTTCAAAGTGAATAGATTTCCAGTGACTAGGTAATTCCACCAGCCTTTGTAATTCTCAACCCACCATGGAGGCAAAAAACCATGGAGATAGCAAAAGGCTGCATATTCAAACGAAGTTTGCAGCCTGACAGACACACAGTGTACATAATCTAACACGGAACACATCAGTTGTACAGATATAGCCCCAATTCATCACAGACATAACAAGTAGTAATGTGATTTTTTTCACCACCACTGTGATGTGAGAATCACTGTTATGTCAACCAGCAACCAAGTGGAAAGATACCGAATCACTCAAACATTAACAAGTTAGACACTTAACTACAGAAATATTGTTTGACATGCATAATAAGATCCACTGCCTATATTATGAGCCCTCAGCTAGGATCAAGCTATTTAAGTCCTTGCTTGTTCCGATTTGCTTCAATTTATCTTAACTCCTAATTAGCTTTTCATATTGAAAAGTGTGCAGTCCTTAAATCCTGTTGGATGTCTTTTTTGTATTAAATTTTAAAGGCTGATTTTGATTGTAATATGTAGTTTATTTAAAATTTAATTTTACATAATTTTTTGAAAATGTCTTATCACATGATAGAGGTCCAGCTTCTCCATCTCACCTGTGCAGGAAGTGAGGGTGCCCATTAGGGAGTCATTTGAAATTCCCTAATCCTGACTAAGCAGTAGCTCTAATTTACAGCATTGGTGTAAGGTCCCACAGAAACCTTATACCTGTGGAAGATGAGGTACAGCAGCACTCCCCATTCCCAACATGACCACTTTCCCTCTTTACATCAGGGAAGCAGGAGCCTGCTCTGTTGATACCATCACATCTGAGAGTTCTGCTATAAAGGAGAGGAGTACTTGAAGGTGCCACAAGTACTCCTTTTCTTTTTGCAGATACAGACTAACACAGCTGCTACTCTGAAACCTGCTATAAAGGAGAACTTTCTACTGACCGTTCCTGGCTAGTTTAAATCCACGTTGTGCCATTCAAGCTCAAGAAGTGCCAAGTGGACTTACCAGACCTGAACTTCAGCTCAGACTTGTTAAATATGGAAAAATGTGAAATTTTATAAAATTTTAGCTAAATTTTGCATGAAAATTAAGTAAGGCATTTGGCCTAAACACTAGTCTTGAAAATCTGTTATTTTTATTAAGATTTTAAGATTTGACTGACTGATTTTTAGGTGAAACTAAGAAGACTACATATTAACCAATGCATAGTAACAACTCCATTTTTTTTTTTTTTTTTTGCATTTAAATACACAACCAAAAAAATTAAAAAAAAAAAAAAAAACTTACACATTTGGGAAGACTGATACAGACACTGAAGTAATAGAGACTTATCTAAAAAAAATAAGGAAAATGTAAAGAACTCATGTTTAGAAGAGGTCAAATTACTGTGCTTGCCTGGCTGGTACACAGAATGACCAGATGCAGAGTATTCATACTCCTCTGGTCTAATCAATAAGATAAGACTGAACTCACTGTAAAAAAAATAGCTACTTAATCACTATGTGGGAAACATCTTCTAGCACTGCCTTTTGGTCAACGGTTGGAGACATGTTGAAGAAAATTTGATGTTTTGAAAAGGGAAAATTGGGTCATAATAGGAAGACAGAGGAAAGCCGGAAATCAAACCCCATACCTCATTCATCATATAATAGGGCTTTGAAGGCACTCATGAAAAAGCATGTACAGTATTCTGATCAAGCATAAAGGGAGTTTTAAGAAGATCAATCCTGAACAACAGTAGTTACTAGAACAAATGCAATTCAAAACAGAACCCTGGAATATGCAGAACAGAAAGAAAAGGAGTACTTGTGGCACCTTAGAGACTAACCAATTTATTTGAGCATGAGCTTTCGTGAGCTACAGCTCACTTCATTGGATGCATACTGTTTGTTAACCTATCCAACTATACTCTCAGCCCAGCAGAAGCAGCTGTCCTATCTCGGGGCCTCTCCTTCTGCCCCTCCACCCCCACGAACATGATACAGTTCTGTGGTGACCTAAAATCCTATTTTCGACGTCTCTGACTCAAGGAATATTTCCAAAATACCTCTGAACAACATACTAATCCACAGAGGCCTCCCAACCAACATTACAAAAAGAAGGATTCTAGGTGGACTCCTCCTGAAGGTCGAAACAGCAGACTGGACTTCTACATAGAGTGCTTCCGCCGACGTGCACGGGCTGAAATTGTGGAAAAGCAGCATCACTTGCCCCATAACCTCAGCCGTGCGGAACACAATGCCATCCACAGCCTCAGAAACAACTCTGATATCATAATCAAAAAGGCTGACAAAGGAGGTGCTGTTGTCATCATGAATAGGTCGGAATATGAACAAGAGGCTGCTCGGCACCTCTCCAACACCACTTTCTACAAGCCATTACCCTATGATCCCACGGAGAGTTACCAAAAGCAACTACAGCATTTGCTCAAGAAACTCCCTGAAAAAGCACAAGATCAAATCCGCACAGACACACCCCTGGAACCCCGACCTGGGATATTCTATCTACTACCCAAGATCCATAAAGCTGGAAATCCTGGGCGCCCCAACATCTCAGGCATTGGCACCCTGACAGCAGGATTGTCTGGCTATGTAGACTCCCTCCTCAGGCCCTACGCTACCAGCATTCCCAGCTACCTTCGAGACACCACTGACTTCCTGAGGAAACTACAATCCATCGGTGATCTTCCTGATAACACCATCCTGGCCACTATGGATGTAGAAGCCCTCTACACCAACATTCCACACAAAGATGGACTACAAGCCGTCAAGAACACTATCCCCGATAATGTCACAGCTAACCTGGTGGCTGAACTTTGTGACTTTGTCCTTACCCATAACTATTTTACATTTGGGGACAATGTATACCTTCAGATCAGTGGCACTGCTATGGGTACCCGCATGGCCCCACAGTATGCCAACATTTTTATGGCTGATTTAGAATAACACTTCCTCAGCTCTCGTCCCCTAACGCCCCTACTCTACTTGCGGTATATTGATGACATCTTCATCATCTGGACCCATGGAAAAGAAGCCCTTGAGGAATTCCACCATGATTTCAACAATTTCCATCCCACCATCAACCTCAGCCTGGTCCAGTCCACACAAGAGATCCACTTCCTGGACACTACAGTGCTAATAAACGATGGTCACATCGACACCACCCTATACCGGAAAGCCTACTGACCGCTATTCCTACCTACATGCCTCCAGCTTTCACCCTGACCACACCACACGATCCATTGTCTACAGCCAAGCTCTGCGATACAACCGCATTTGCTCCAACCCCTCAGACAGAGGCAAACACCTACAAGATCTCTATCAAGCATTCTTACAACTACAATACCCACCTGCGGAAGTGAAGAAACAGATTGATAGAGCCAGAAGAGTTCCCAGAAGTCACCTACTACAGGACAGGCCTAACAAAGAACAGAACAGAACGCCACTAGCCGTCACCTTCAGCCCCCAACTAAAACCCCTCCAACGCATTATTAAGGAACTACAACCTATCCTGAAGGATGACCCAACTCTCTCACAAATCTTGGGAGACAGGCCAGTCCTTACCTACAGACAGCCCCCCAACCTGAAGCGAATACTCACCAACAACCACATACCACACAACAGAACCACTAACCCAGGAACCTATCCTTGCAACAAAGCCCGTTGCCAACTGTGCCCACATATCTATTCAGGGGACACCATCACAGGGCCTAACAACATCAGCCACACTATCAGAGGCTCGTTCACCTGCACATCCACCAATGTGATATATGCCATCATGTGCCAGCAATGCCCCTCTGCCATGTACATTGGTCAAACTGGACAGTCTCTACGTAAAAGAATAAATGGACACAAATCAGATGTCAAGAATTATAACATTCATAAGCCAGTCGGAGAACACTTCAATCTCTCTGGTCACGCAATCAGAGACATGAAGGTCGCTATCTTACAACAAAAAAAACTTCAAATCCAGAGTCCAGCGAGAAACTGCTGAATTGGAATTCATTTGCAAATTGGATACTATTAATTTAGGCTTAAATAGAGACTGGGAGTGGCTAAGTCATTAATTCTAAGGTGCCACAAGTACTCCTTTTCTTTTTGCGAATACAGACTAACACGGCTGTTACTCTGAAAGCAGAACAGAAAGTTACTTTTGGGAACCCAACAGTTTTCTTGCACAGAAAGGGACAAAGCAGAAATAATCTAAGAAAAAGTCAGACCAAGCATGTGAATGTGAAACAAAGTTATACATTAAACCAATGTAACTTGCTAAGCAGTATTTATTGTACACGAGCTCAAAGGCTCCAGGACAGTTCATTTTATATTCTAAAAGCTAGAAATATATTATGATTAAGAAGTAGATTCAAAACAAACTAGGGCATTTTTTCATGTAGGATACAGATATCATAATAAAATTAGTAAAAATAGTTTATGGATCTAAAAACTCTCTCTCTCTCTCTCTATATATATATACATATGTGTATCTGTTTAAAAAACAGCTTATGTGAAGTCTGTGTATTACAATTTTGTGGCACATAGTGCATGAATAACTTAGTTTTGGAGGAGAAGCAAGTCCCCCATTTAAAAGTAGCTACATTCTTAGAAAATGCTGGCACATCATAATTTCTTCTGTCTTCAAAATGATGTTAAATGATAAACACAGAAAACTGAGTTTCTGATAGGTGAAAGGAAAACTGTTCTAGTCTAATCTAAACTACAGAAATTGTTACTTTAAAATGGAAAAAAAAATTCAAACTGTGAAAATGAAAACTTTAAAAAAGTGTTGCGGGTATAAGCAGTTGTGATGAAGAGTTGATGTATAATGTAAATATATATCCCAATTTACATGTGCTAACTGAATTTGCTTTTCTGCTAGAGAAGACTGCATTTTAGGTATACAGGTGTTGCTCATCTGGAGCGTGCCTAAAAAAATACAAAAAAAAATTAACATTGTTTGACCTTTGGCTGCTAACTACCAAGTATCATATATCAAAGCCAACAAGTATAGAAGATCACCTGTCTTTGGAAATTGAACTCATGACCTTGTAAGTACTAAATACTTGATTAAAAAGGAAATAAGCACTTTTGTCAGAGTGGCTCAGCACACTAAGAATGAAGCAATCTAAGACCAACTTTAAATTACTATAGTAGCTGTCAGAGAACATGTGATATAAAAAGGACAAGATTGTGGATATTAATTTCTTTAACAACGGGGTCATTTATAAGATGTTCCACTGATGTCAAGTGACTGCATTGTTTTTACTATTGCAATCTGCTGTAGTACAATTTCTGATCAGCAATTTGGTGTGTAACTGCGGAAGGCCATTATGCACTACTCCCTAAACCAGAAGAGACACATCTGGAAATTAACCTCTGATCATAATCCTGAGTTGGCAGATTCTCAATGCAACAGTGGAAATTTGGATGTTAGAGGGGAAACAATCCTAACATTTACTAGTATTTAATTAATTTGGCCTACGCAGCATCTTCTTAACTATCGACTGTTTTGGGGATTATCTATTTTTGGAAAGGGTCAAGAGAAATGGGGAGAAGGCTGAAGGTGGAGGGGATTTCAATTAAAAATACAGGTGATCTAATTTTGCTATGTCTGTTTTCTGAATGTCAAACTTCTCCCCTCACACACATACATACATTCAGGTCACATCAATAGTAACTGTAAATAAAAACTGTGCTCAGTGCTCTCTTTATAGTAAAAAGAACAGAAGTCCCAGGGTTTAATGCCAACACCGCAAGGAATGAAAGAAACTCAAGTTCCACAACTAGAGCCCCACAACTCTGTGGATATCTGCTTTATATCCACACCCGCGAATATCCACAGACCACTTTTCAGATAGCAGATTGGGTGTGGATCGCAGATTGGATGCAGATATACATTTTGTATCCACACCGGGCTCTATCCATAGCCCACCTCTGTGGTAGGGAAGTCTGTGCTCTTTTTCTGGTATAAAATGTATCCTGAATTGTGTAAAATTAAACAAAAAACAATGCAAAAAACCACTAGAAACTTTACATAAATTTTAGGTTATACTAGATTACTGCATGTCTAGCCTTTCCTCTTGATGTTGCCTCCCTTTTTATTTCATTGAGCATTTATAGTAACATGCACTGTATTGACAGGTCTGGATGTAACCCAAAATAGCGAGGGCCACAAAACCTGGCTTGTAAATTTGTGCATCTTATTCTTGACTTCCATATCCCCAGAATATTCCCACTTAAGAACCATACATCCAACTGTGGGGGAAATAATCTTTTAAAATGTTATTGAGAAACTTCTTGGTTTCACATTTTCAGTCCGCAAGTGAAGCCAATTTATCTGTTTGGCTAGCAAGCCACAATTGCAAGGACAGCTATGACACACACACAAGCTATTTCACACACAACCAATGCGTTTCAATTTGAAATACTTCATAATATCAGTGAAAGGAAGAAATGCATTCTGGAAGTAGCAACTAAATGAAACTCACTATTTCACAGACTTGTCTGCAGTCAAGAGTTCACTCTAGTCATGACAGTGGGATTACCAAAATAATGGACTCCCTTGAAATCCTGCCCTGTTTCATTCTTCCTGCTTTTCTCCCCCAACCTTTGGTTTCCTTCCTGATCTATAGCTTTTGTCCTCAAATCCACCTCCATCTTATTCACTGTCACTGTTCCACCATAATGATCCACCTTGCTGCTTACTCATTACACTTGCTTTTAAGCCGTATTATGCATCTGTGGATTTGTTTCCAGCTCTAATATGTTAAACTGCTGCCGACCTGCATTTTACAGTACTTAGTGTGGAACAACCATCATGACACTTTGGATGCAACGATAAATGAAGCATATTAAACACACACAAGGGTGCAATCCCACATCCAGGAATCAACATTAACTGAACATCCAATAAAAGTCATGTTGTGTTCGAAATATCATTAGAATTCTTAAAACAGAATCTGGCCAGACTACAGTAGTCAATAGTTCCAGGTGGACTTCTGGTGGAACATTAGTGTGTGCAGCATATTTGCTTTTGATCTTTAACCTCATTACACTGTATCAATAAGATTTAAAACCTGCCATTAGAGACAACACAGAATATAAAAAGTATTACTTTTATTTTTGTTTTTTACGAAGAGTCTAATCACAATGCTCTTTTGTTGTGGGCAATATTGTGAAATAATTAACTTCTATCATGCACATTTGCCTTTGGCTTGAAACAAATAACCAATTACAATGCAAGTTACCTCCTGCTAGGGTCTCCAATTATAGTTTTACAGAGTGTTACATCAAATATCTAGATACATCAAACTTTCTGGGACACATTTGAAAATAATAATTATGTAAAACTAATTTAGAAGACACGCCTGATATATATCGGAGAACATTATATCATGTAAATATCTACTCTCTTGGGACACTAACACTTTAGACAGATGAGGGATACATTATTGTATGTTATTATCACATAAGGTGATTTTACTGTAGTTTATTTTGAGAAAAATTAAACTGTATTTTCCCTCCACCTTTTTCCTCTCCAGACTTCATGTATCTTAATTTCCCCTTCTCATTTTCTATTTACAGCTAATTTCTTATTTGCTTTTCTGCTTAATCTAGACTACTGTGAAAGACATTTTCAAAAACCCCAAATAAATAGTTTGCTTATCTTCTATATTTTCTTATGGTCCCCTGTTCTCTTAGTTACTGTATTATTCCCTTCCTCCACCCCATTTGATTTTTCTTTATATTTTCTTTCTCCTTGTTGTAGTCTCTCTCTATGCTCTTGCCTTTTGAGCAGCTATTAGCTCCTTAAAGGACTACCTGCTAATGCTGACTAGTTTCCAAAGTGGAATAAACCCCTAAGGCAAAACTAGTGCTCAGGATGCAAAGCTTACTCTTACTATAAATTCCAGTTCAAAACACAGGGAACAATATCGAGAGTATAACCTGTGGCTTCTTATTTTCAACACCATCACCATCTACACTCAGACAAAACATTACTATTGTGAAACTGCATTTAAACAATTTACAGAGAGCATATAAAGATTCCTTGAATGCATCACAGAAGTGTCAGACTACTGCAGGAAAAAGCTCTACATTGTTGTTTTAAAAAAGGATTACAAAAAAGATTAAATCACTCATTTTTCTTAGCATTAGGCCTTCAAATATCTAAAAAGAATGCCTTATTTTATTACTATAATCATGTACAGCCTCTCAATTAGGTTGTTTTAATATCTCCCAAAGAGCTTCTGTGCATGAAGTATCAAAGATTAAAAGATCTACTTAAATGTCAATTAAAACCTAATATTTATTTACATTCTGTTATGTACATTAATACAAATTTTATCATTAGCATTTTGTGGGAGGCTTTTTACTTTGTTAGACTGATATTAAGATGGCAACTGGGAAAGGTAGACAGATATTAAGGAGCCAAACTTTATGAAAGATGTGCCTTCAAATATTTGTTTAAAAGTAAAAATTTAAAATAGTGAATTAAAGTTCAGTATGAAAATAAACTTCTATATTACTAGTCCAGTCTTATAAACAGCTGCAAGAAATGTTTGCCCACACAAATTCTGTGGCTGCCTACAGTCTGTCTAGCACAGTCAAAAGTTAATTTACTTTCTCTACATCAGTCGCAGGTCAAGGGAAGATTCAGACAGCAATAAATTACAGCAGCTGGAGGTGGCTTGTTAACAAAATGGTATCTAAATATACCATACTGGCCAGCAAGGAACAATGTCACCTTGAAATACATAATAGATAAATTTACACATATTTTTAGTTTAAAAAGAGACCTCTCAGGTCCCCAAGTACATCTGATGTAAACTTTAGTTCTAATATTAAAATTTGAATATACATTAAGAAGGTGAAATTCATTTTTGACCTTGTCTCCTGCTAGACTGATCAAAGGACCTATTTTATTTAGTTACAGAAGACTATATATGACACTTCTGAGCAATCTCGAGATACACATTTGTAAAGAAGTTAGATTTAAGTTCTTAGAAGAAGACAATGAACCTCATTATAGAAACAAAACATTTAGCAATGTGACAGTGCCTTGCTTTTACTTAACTGAACTCAAACTTTAAAAACATTGAAATTCCTCACATTTTTGTCTCAGGATGAAAGTAAAGTAAATGCAGAAAATTCTTAAAGAAAATGTTTAAATCACCACAGGACTCAACCAAATCTATTAAGACTGCTAGATAAAATAGTGCAGAGAGTAAAGGCATCGCACAGACTTCACTCAGTCTATTTATACTAAGAGTAGGTTTAAGCTTCCCTATAAAAGTATGTAAAGCTTCTCAGGATTACAGTAAACATGATTTTTCATTCCCACAACCCAGTCAATAATAGGAAAGTTAACAGTACGTGCAAAAGGTGATTTTTCCCCCCCTACTGCCATTGTTCCAGGAATAGTGGCCCCATGTTAAAAACTGGAGTCTAAATGAAAACTGTTCATTTTTTAGTTTCTAAAGAACCAGCAGTGCACAAAAAAGCATTGTCAGGAAACTAAATATAAAAAATAAGCGAAACAGACATGAACAGGATTAAGTCTTCCCTTCATCCACATACATAAATATCATAAGCAAGAAAGAACCCATTTCTTTAATATTTCCACAAATTTCTGCTATGTAAAACACTGTTTTGAAGCTTACTTAAATAAATGGGAAAATTTAAAAGTTTAGAACATTGGAGTAGTACCATACTAAATGCCTTATCTGTAGTACAAATTATGTATACAGTGGCAACACAATAGCTGTTTTCAAATAACTTAGGACACAGCCAAGAATTTAAATTTTGATCACTTTAACCCACCCTTGTCCTACTCCCATATCTACTTAACATATTTAGGTGACAGTTATGAGACAGTACATAGGTATTAACACAATCACAGTTATCATGTTGGTTTGCTTTTATTTCCAATAAAAATAAAAATTTTAGATACTCATCCATAGCCTATTCTGTCTTATGCTGTGAGGAGCCATAAAAAGCATCCTACAGAGGTAGCAAGCACTGTTTCGTTTCTCAAATGTTTTACATTTAATTATCCAGAATTTCCATTAGTTCATAAAATTAAAAAATTCTGATGCTAACTACACTTGGAAAATGATTGCTTTGGAGGCAACAGCTCCTACCAGTCACTGAAGCCAACCACCACCCAAAAAGCTGTCTTTTTGGCTTTTCTGTTTACATAGTGAGGTAAATATTGTCTGGAGTTGAAATTGGCAGTGGAAAACTGTGACTCCACAGTTGACCGAGTTATAATGCCCAAAGCTACAGAAGACATCTATTGAAGGTCATTTTTGTAACCCAAAAGGCAATATTTTTCCCACTATCAACTAAAAACTTGGTGTCTTCTCCTCTACAAGGATATTTAGGGAGACAAAAAGGTGCAACTAGATGTAATGGAAAGTAGTTAAGAACAGGACATTTAGCCAGAAAACAGTGAGATCTCCTTCTGGTCAGATTTATCAGTCTATGAAATAGCTCCTCCAAAAAAGTGATAGAAGCCCCAATACAAGAGTCATTTAAGATTTAGTATACAAAGAGCACTAGAAAATAGACTGTTTGGAAAAATTTCTACTACCAAGAAAGTAAAATAGATGACATAAAAGGTGTTCTACCATCACCACTAACTTCTATCATCAGGGCCCTGCATATGCTGGGATCCCACTTCCCCTGAAAGTCTTTGGAATTTTGCCAAATGGCAGCAGAATTCTAAGTTTTGGCAGCTGAATTTATGATTTTACTGAAGATATAAGCTCAACATGTTGTTCCCCCTATTCCCTGGGTCAGAACATGGCTACAGCTTCTTCTTTCCATGTAGCTTTTACCACAAGGGGGAATTAATTACATAAGTAGAGCATTCTCACACTCTTGCTGCCCAAAAGCAGGACAATAGCTCTCCTGGCTCATCAGGACCAAGATGTGTGCCATGGGAGAGAACATGGAAGTTGCGGGGCCAAGCCAATGGGCTGAAAATCTCGGTCAGAGTTCTGTCTCATACAGGATGCAAACATGCACGGCTGGATAAAGCAATCTGGAGTCCTGAAAACACCAGTACATGGGGCCTTGAATGGCTCCCCCTTGCACCAGAGCCTCACCCACCCTCCATCTGGGGTGGCAAGAGCCCCCCCCATCTCTCTTACAGAGGCTGTAGTATGCTTCTCATCCAGGCTCCAGCACTTCAGTTTTAATCCAGTCACTGACTTGCGCGGCATTGTGTATCTTTATTTTCTCAACTGCAAAGGAAGATAACTACTTGACCTTCAGAAGAGAGTTGAGGATTAAAAGTTTATGTAATGTTATGAAAATATAAAGTGTTTATTATTCCTCTCAGACAATGCCAAACGGAAAGAATGTCAGTCACAGACACCCCTACAGACACACATAACTACTGCAGATATACCCATAGTGTAAACCAAATCTGAGTTAAAGGGGGGTTGGGGGTGCATTACTAACTTTATCTGCTGTTCCTGCTATGTCCATTGACAAAAGAACAATTTAAAAAGAATTTCTCCTGAAGAACAGTATTCTAACAATCTTATTTAAATAAAAATAAAAGCTTGGATGTGTCTTTTGCATTATTGACACGGCAGATATTTCCAAAGCCTATGTTTACATTTGCGTTAAGAAAGGCTTCCCAATGCTCACTCTAAATCTGATGGCACATCTTCTCTAACATGCTGTACCTGAAACAGGTTAGCAATTGTCATACACTAATATTAGATGCAGATGTGTAATTCCTGCAACATGCTAGTCATTCCCAATTTGAAAAATCTCAGCTATGGTAAATGACCAAACAGCTCTTTCCAATATTCTTCCACCTATTAGTTAAGAGAAAAAAATTGTTGTAAAAACCAAGATAGTTGTATCTAATATTAAATGAATTCAAGAACCTGTGGCTAGCTCCTCAAAATCCCAATTATGGAGAAATTTAAATAATCCATCAATAACCAGATATCAAGAGGACACGAGTAATGAATATGATTCATCTGCCGACTGGCAGAGAATGACATGTCAATTGATTGCTTATTACTAGTTATTTGTATTCTGGTACAGGTCTCCACTATGCTAGGCACTGTATAAACACTATTCTCTCTGTGCATAAACTATCAATGACTCCATTCCCCAAGATCTACTTTACAACCACAATATCAAACATCCAACTGCAAGATGTGCACAGGCATATCTCAGCCACAGTTAGCCTACCTAGGCTTAGTTCTGGGTGTGATGAGGTAACTCCATTAGGGAGAAAGCAAACAAACATTTTTCTTGCTGTGATGTGTTATTTTTATTTATATATATATATATATATATATATATAAATCCATATTTTAAAAGAGAAATTGGAATAAAAATTTGTCCTACCCTATGATTTATAGTTACCTTTTGAGTATTACCTTCCAGAGTCAAAATATTGTTACAAATCCACTATGTCACAGTTAAGAAAAAACGATGTCACTACTTCTAGAACTTCAATATTTAGTGATTTGTTTGACATTGTAGTCATTCCAGACAACTGGAGAAGCACAAATTAACTAACGCTATTTTAAGAGGTCTGTCAACATGACAGGTAATACTGGAGTACAAACAAGAAAGCAACCAAAACAAAGCTTCATTAAACACAAGAGTGAAAAAAAAAAAATCTGTTTTCCAAATGAAAAAATAATATTTGGCACAGAAGTTTTTATATCTGAAAGGAAGCATGTCTTAACAGAATTGAGAGCACAGAATTCTGAGCTAGGCAATGTGAGTTACTTGCTACTGACTCACTCTGTGACCTTGGCCAAATCAATTAACAAATCTGGTCAAAATTTTCATACTTGGGCACCTAAACCCACACAAATTACTGCAACTCTGACATTATCAAAAAGACTGACAAAGGAAGTGCCGTAGTCATCATTAAGAGATCGGAGTACGAAAGAGAGGCTGCTAGGCAACTCCCTGACACCACATTCTACAGGCCATTACCCTCTGATTCCACTGAGGGGTACCAAAAGAAACGGCACCATCTGCTCAAGAAACTCCCTGAAGAAGCACAGGAACAAATCTACACACCCCTAGAGCCCTGACAAAGGGTATTCTATCTGCTGCCCAAGATCCATAAACCTGGGAATCGTGGACGCCCCATCATCTCAGGCATTGGCACCCTGACAGCAGGATTGTCCGGCTATGTGGACTCTCACCTCAGGCCCTACACTTCCAGCACTCCCAGCTCTCTTCGAGACACCACTGACTTCCCGAGGAAACTACAATCCATCGGTGATCTTCAAGAAAACACCATCCTAGCCACTATGGATGTAGAAGCTCTCTACACCAACATTCCACACAAAGGTGTACTATAAGCTGTCAGGAACAGTATTGCTGATAATGTCACGGTAGACCTGGTGACTCAGCTTTGTGACTTTGTCCTCACCCACAACTATTTCATATTTGGGGACGATTTATACCTTCAAGTCATCGGCACTGCTATGGGTACCTGCATGGCCCCACAGTATGCCAACATTCTTATGGCCGACTTAGAACAACGCTTCCTCAGCTCTCGTCCCCTAACGTCCCTACTCTACTTGCGCTACATTGATGACATCTTCATCATCTGCACCCATGGGAAGGAGGCCCTTGAGGAATTCCACCAGGATTTCAACAATTTCCACCCCACGATCAATCTCGGCCTGGACCAGTCCACACAAGAGATCCACTTCCTAGACACTACAGTGCAACTAAGTGATGGTCATATAAACACCACCCTATATTGGAAACCTACTGACCGCTATACTTACCTACATGCCTCCAGCTTTCATCCAGACCACACCACACCACACGATCCATTGTCTATAGACAAGCCCTAAGATACAACCACACTTGCTCCAATCCCTCAGACAGAGACAAACACCTACAGGATCTCTATCAAGTGTTCTTACAACTCCATTACCCACCTGGTGAAGTGAAGAAACAGGTTGACAGAGCCAAAAGGGCACCCAGAAGTCACCTACTACAGGACAGGCCCAACAAAGAACAGAACAGAACACCACTAGCCATCATCTACAGCCCTCAACTAAAACCTCTCCAGTGCATCATCAAGGATCTACAACCTATCCTGAAGGACGATCCATCACTCTCACAGACCTTGGGAGACAGCCAGTCCTCGCTTACAGACAGCCCCCCAACCTGAAGCAAATACTCACCAGCAACTACACACCACACAACAAAAAGACTAACCCAGGAACCAAACCCTGCAACAAACCCCATTGCCAACTCTGTCTGCATATCTATTCAAGGGACACCATCACAGGACATAGCCACATCAGCCACACACACCATCAGGGGTTCGTTCACCTGCACATCTACCAATGTGATATATGCCATCATGTGCCAGCAATGCCCCTCTCCCGTGTATGTTGGCCAAACTGGACAATTTCTACGCAAAAGAATAAATGGACACAAATCAGACATCAGGAATCATAATATTCAAAAACCAGTAGGAGAGCACTTCAATCTCCCTGGACACTCAATAATAGACTTAAAAGTGGCCATTCTTCAACAAAAAGAACTTCAAAAACAGACTTCAATGAGAAACTGCAGAACTGGAAATAATTTGCAAACTTGACACCATCAATTAGGCCTGAATAAAGACTGGGAGTGACTGGGTCACTACAAAAAGTAATTTTCCATCTGTTGATACTCACACCTTCTTGTCAACTGTTGGGAATGGGCCACATCCACCCTGATTGAATTGGCTCGTTAGCACTGACCCACCACTTGGTAAGGCAGGAATAAATGTCCGTAGCCTCTGTTTGCCAGAAGCTGGGAATGAGCGACAGGGGACGGATCACTTGATGATTACCTGTTCTGTTCATTCTCTCTGGGGCACCTGGCACTGGCCACTGTTGGAAGACAGGATACTGGGCTAGATGGACCTTTGGTCTGACCCAGTAGGGCTGTTCTTATGTTCTTAAGGCAACTCCCATTTTCTCAGCAGATGCTGTATATTTATACCTGCCTATTGTATTTTTCCACTCCATGCATCTGATGAAGTGGGTTTTAGCCCACGAAAGCTTATGCCCAAATAAATTTGTTAGTTTCTAAGATGCCACAAGGACTCTGTTGTTTTCACCAGTTCCAAGGGTTAGTTTTTATATATACATATAGCCACATAAAATACATTCAAACAAGCACTAGTAATGAGCAGATAAGCAGATTTTTAAATCTGTCAGTCCAGTTTGCTCAAAAATCCTAGGCATAAGAACTGTTCTAGCCTAGAAAACAACTAGAAACGCATATTGCTAATTAGTCTGATTTTGGAAACCACATCTCTGGAAGTGTTTGTACATTGGAGGGTTAGGTAAATGGATTCTTTCTTCAACTTCTAAACTGGATAAACTAAGAAGTGAGACAAACTAGATGCAGAGAGAAAAGAATGGGGCAGTAGAATGGGGAGAGAGAGAGAGAGAGAGAAAAATGGGGTGGGAGAGTTAAGCCTGCTTATATTCTGGTATACCACCAGATAATTTTCACAGTTCTATGCTCTACCAAGCTCCAGATCTCTGAAGCTCATTCAATGCAATCCACTTTATTCACTCAATGTTCCATTAAACTAACAAACAAAAACAATGAAATTATCTGGTAAGTATGTTTATGGAAACAAATTTAAGGGATTACCTTACCTTTTATATTCATTACCATGCTCTTCCTGTGTAATTGGCAAAGGAGCAAGATAGGAAATGAACAGATCTGTTGGCTTCTTTTCTCTGTCATTCTTCTATGTTCTCAAGACTGGTTTCTAATTATTGTGAACATATATCTACATAGCTACAATACATACAAACTCAAGAACAAGATTCAACTACTACTCTGGGTTTCCTATTTTGCTTGGACACAAAGCGTGCATTTAATGACAAGTTTGGAGAATTTCTGCCACACCACCTCCATAAATACATCTCTGTTTTCACATACTGATAGTCGAGTAAGTACTTATGATGTACTACTCCAATACTAGCAATCATATTGATAACATCCTTACAACAAAATTATGCCTGGCAGGTAATACATCATTCAAGAAAGATCATCTATCCACCACAGCACACTGTAGCTGTCAGAAATTAAAGAAAAATGTTAAAGGACAATCTGACATTGTAGGATGCATGTTACTAGATGTTGAACATGAAATCAATTACTTCTGACATGGAAGGCAACAGTTTTCCACTCTGACCTGAAATACATCATGAAAAAAGAGAGTGTGTTTATTGTAATTTCCGCTCTCTCTAGAAATGTGGATTGCACTTGCATTACTAGTTAGAGTACTAACCTTCAAAACATTGATCTAAGCAATTCTAATGTAGTCACTCCTATGTCCTCTGTGTCAGCATATTAGCTCAAGTCATCTGCTGCTTGCCTGTTTGGCTCACCACTAACCAAAAAATGCCATGAGTGCCCACTGATTCAGGAATTTAGCATCCATGCACTGGCATTTCCTGCCTACACAAGTCAGAAATATTGCTCTCATTCAATTCTTTTAAGCAAAAAGCAAATACTTGTCATCCCTCCTCCACCTTGTGCTTTCAATTATTAGGTCAACATAGTTGAGAAGTTCAAATATGGCACATGTTTTGCAAAGTACTTAACTGCCTTGGCATGGTAAACCACTTCAACTGGAGTCATAATATAAGTAACAATCAAGGTCATCTGGAGAATCCAGAGGAGAACTTCTCATCAAATTACTGGAAAATGATCCCAAGAATAATTTTCAAACTCAGACGACACCCACATTGTTCTGCTCAAAAACTGAGAGAAATAGCAGAAACTTCATGTACACAAGACTGTAGGATTCGTTTAGGCCACTGCAAATGAGCCTGATGCTTGAAGGTACTCATTCTAATTCTAGACAGCTTCAATTCAAACTATCAGAGAAATTCTCTTTATATAATCTAGGCACATCAGTTGCTTTTGTACTGCATCAAGCCTCTATCAGTATGGATCAAACCCTATTTTGAACTTGGATAAGAGAACGCATCGTGCTGCTACAAGACCATCAAGCCAATCATTCAAATACCCTCATAACTTAAAATTCTAGCATCTTATTCAGGGATCTCTTGACAAGAACGCTACCCTTTAGTGAAATGGCAGTGGCCCTAGTAAGGCCTGGAACACTTTTTAAACCAAGGACAATGACATACCCATATTCTTACCAAAAGTGCTATGACACTTCAGAATCCATGCAGAGCAGATAAGATCTCAGTTTAAATTCTCATCCAAAAGAGATCCCCACACAATAAACTGCAAGGTATACCATTTATCTGTCACTGAAAGATGAAGGGTGATATCAACCTTGCTAGGAACTGAATCCAAGGTTCCAGAGTCCACCTAAGTGTGTCCCTTATAGAGGAACCAGCATCTTGGTATCTGAATGCTTTACCAACTAATTATTCCAGAATAGGATATTAAGCTACCCTATTTAACATTTCTTATAGCAAACACTTTCTCTAAGACTCGGCCAACTCTGAATGGTAGAGTTAAATTGAGGAGCCAAAATATAGCAGGCAAGTCAATTGTTACCACATGACCTTATGACAACATCTACTACCTTTAAAAAAAAAAAAAAAAAAAAAGTAAGTGTTCCTTTAAGGCTCCTTTAAGTTTATGGTGACAAAATTAAATTGGCTGCTCTTATATAAGTAAAAGCCACTAGAAAAGCAGGAGAATGCCACATTGCACTAACATCAGATAAGACAATTCATAATCTAAAAGGTACAAATTATATATAAAGAAGAGAACCAAGGCAACAGGCAGCCCGAGGGGAATACAATGTCTAGGACTCATGAAAAGAAACAAGTACTGTACTGGCCAATCCCGTATGCAGGACAAAACTTCTCATTTACTTTAGTGAAAAGGTCTAGTTAAACAAGGAGTACATGATCAGGATTTAAGAGAACTCTTGTCACCCTCCGGTTCTGAAGATTTTGGCAAATCCTGCTACATTATTCCTATATCTAATTAAATAGACAAAAGTTACATCCAGCGACAAGGCAGAAAACGCCTTCTGTAAATATCATGTGAAGTCTGAAATTCCTATCATCTCTTCGGAGAGAAGAAGCAAAACCAAAGCATTTCAACTAGAATAAAAAAAATTTAGAAAAAATGTAGTTTAAATGTAGTCTCTGTAGATTTTTCTTCCAAGTCCTCAAAAAATTTCATTTTATGACAATTTCAATACAAGACACCAAAAAAGATGAAGGTCTATGCAAATCATTATTATCTTGTTAAAAGCAGCAAAGTTTAACAGTTGAGATATAACACCTTAAAATCAAGTGCATTATGAAGGTGTACTGACACTTCATTGTAACTCAGTATCTTTCTGGCACATTGTCTTCTTCAGGTGGGGTGTGTGTCAAAATCCTGAAAGTTGCTGTATGTGGGTGCATGGATGCACCCATTCAGAGCTCATTGCAGGACTAGAACGCAGCTGCTGTTAAATTCCTACAGCTGAGATATTTTTGATACAACTGTTTGGGTGGCATTTGACCACAATGCTAAAATATTTCAATTAATAAATGCTATTTTTAGGAGGTTCCACCACCCTACACCCACACATACACCTATGTAAAAAAGGATTACGGGGTAAAACAGCAGAGTAAAATTTTCACAACTACCACCACTAAAGTGTAAGTTCTTCCAACTATGGCTGGATTTAGGGGCAGGCAACCGCCTGGGGTGCCAGGCTTGGGGGATGCCAATTCAGGGTCCTATTTTTGTTGTTAGCAACAAAAGGGAAAATAGAATGTTTCAAGTAAAATGTTTCAGGTATTCCGTATGTAGATTCATTTTCATTAACCTCCTAGAATGTTCTGGACCTTTGTAGAATCTTGTGGAACCTTCCAGAGTTTCTGAGAACTACATTTTCCTCAAACTTCCAAGAATGTTATCAGCCATCCCCTTGTGGGTATATGAGGGGTGGGGCATTGCCAGTCAGTCTTCAATGACAGGGATAAATTATGCATCAAAGTCATGAAATGGGTTACAAAATAAAAAATAAGGTATTCAAAAGTTTAACAAATGGGCGGGGGACACGCTGAAGACACTCCTCGCCTGGGGTGTCATTTGGTCAAGGGCAGGCCCTGCTTCCAGCATCACTCTTCTGGGCTCCTGAGGAATCTTTACGTAATTTGCTCCAATAAGCTTGTCACATGCATTCCACTTTCCTCTTATTCTACTTCACTGTCACTTGATTTAACAAAGATAAAAGCAAACTTCAGGGCTTTTTAAAAACTCAGGACAGAAAATAGTCACAACTTGATATCTCTGAAGCTGCATGCTCTAATGTCAATTTATTTGTGAAGAATTATGGGGGTCCTGAATCTTCTGGGACTCTGATACCCTGTGTTCTGCTGGGTCAAAATATATATATATATAAAAAAACATGAATGCTGTTTCAGGCTGAACTCAGAATTTCCTTGATTGTGGGTGTTTAAACTCAACCTTAAAATCATTCAGAATCAGGCCCTGATCCTCCAATTCATTGTACACCAGTCAACTGCTGTGCTCATGCAGAGCCCCAGAAAGTTAATGGGGCTCTATGTGCCCTTAGCAACCCATGGTCATGCAATGAACTGTGTACCATAAAGTATTGCAAACCCTGAGCTCCTCACAGAATAAAGGTTCTATTTTCCATTTTTACTTATATGACTCCCCCCACCATTACCACAGTAACTGAGTGCATCACATCTGCAAAACAACCCTGTGAGGTAGGAAAGTACTACACCTCAACCCCGATATAATGCTGTCCTCGGGAGCCAAAAAATCTTGTATCAAACTAGCTGATGATCCACGGAGGGTGCAGCCCCGCCCTCCAGAGCGCCCCCCTTTACCGCGTTATATCCAGATCCGTGTTATATTGTGTTGCATTATATCGGGGTAGAGGTGTATTTTGAAGATAGGAGACTGAAGAGACCAAGTGACTTGCCAAAGGTCACATACAGGAAGTTAAAGGCAGAGAAGAGAATTGAACTTGGCCAGTGCACTATCCACCATCTTTGTATAAACAAAGGTCATTTTCCATAGTTAAATAAAAACCTCAAGCATTTAGTATTAAACAAAAGGCTTTTTCAGTGCTATCTTTATTTTAGAATCTCTTGCTACATGTTATTTTAACTGATGTTTGACCTTTGTGCATGGGAATTAATAAGTCAAGTTTATATTTACAGATTCTAAAGCAGGGAGTTGGACTAGATGACCTCCTGAGGTCCCTTCCAACCCTGATATTCTATGATTCTAAAGAATTTCACAATAGATACAGGAATCATTTTACACAGTGTTGAATTGCTGTCACCTCAAGGAGGAGGACATCAAGTAAATGGACAACCAGAGTACCAAAACATCAGAGGGAGAAAGAGAGACTGTTAATACGACCAAGTACACTCATCCAAAAAAGACCATTGGTCCTTGATGTTCCACAGAGGCTCTTTTTGTTTTTGAGATACCTCTGGAGAGAAACCTCCCTCTCAGTGAGCCTCATGGAACTCATTTTCTCCACTGAGGCAGGAGAAAGGGCACCAAGATAAGAAACTTTGGTCTGACCGTGTTTATACATCTCAAGCCTGATGTTTAGATCAGTGGTTCTCAACCTTTTCAGGCTACTGTACCTTGTTCAGGAGTCTGACTTGTCTCCCATAGCCCAAGTTTTACCTCACTTAAACTACTTCCTTACAAAATCAGACATAAAAATACAAAAGTGTCACAGCACACTATAACTGAAAAATTGATTACTTTCTCATTTTTCCCCATATAATTATAAAATAGATTGATTAGAATATAAATACTGTATTTACATTTCAGTGTGATACTTCAGCCTGTTTTTCACTTGTGAGCCTTGTCTGAAGCCCAAGTCCCACCACCCGGGGGCTGAAACATGTAACTTATCTTCCTGTAGCCCTGTGGCATGGGGTCCTGAGCAACTGTTCTGCTTGCAGCCCCCAGGTTAAGAAACACTGATCTAGATGAGTTGAGTACCCCCTGGAAGACCTCTGCACACCCCCAGGAATACATGTACCACCCTTGTTGGGAACTACTGGTTTAGATCACCAAGCCTAAGGCCTCTGGCTTAACAAACAGTAACACAGAAGTCTTATAAAGCTTTCAGCCTTCAAGACATTTTGCAACCATTAACTAATCAACAACTTGTTGAGGGGGCCAGAGGAAGGGCCCAGGTGAACAGCCACTATATTTGATGTTCTCTGTGTATATAAATCTCCCCACTGTATTTTCCACTGAATGCATCAGATGAAGTGAGCTGTAGCTCACGAAAGCTTATGCTCAAATAAATTTGTTAGTCTCTAAGATGTCACAAGTACTCTTTTTCTTTTTGCGGATACAGACTAACACGGCTGCTACTCTGAAACCTATATTTGATCTATTTCTACAAGCCATTACCCTCTGATCCCACTGAGAGTTACCAAAAGCATCTACAGCATTTGCTCAAGAAACTTCCTGAAAAAGCACAAGATCAAATCCGCACAGACACATCCCTGGAACCCCGACCTGGGATATTCTATCTACTACCCAAGATCCATAAACCTGGAAATCCTGGGCGCCCCATCATCTCAGGCATTGGCACCCTGACAGCAGGATTGTCCGGCTATGTAGACTCACTCCTCAGGCCCTACGCTACCAGCACTCCCAGCTACCTTCGAGACACCACTGACTTCCTGAGGAAACTACAATCCGTTGGTGATCTTCCTGATAACACCATCCTGGCCACTATGGATGTAGAAGCCCTCTACACCAACATTCCACACAAAGATGGACTACAAGCCATCAAGAACACTATCCCCGATAATGTCACGGCTAACCTGGTGGCTGAACTTTGTGACTTTGTCCTTACCCATAACTATTTTACATTTGGGGACAATGTATACCTTCAGATCAGCGGCACTGCTATGGGTACCCGCATGGCCCCACAGTATGCCAACATTTTTATGGCTGATTTAGAACAACGCTTCCTCAGCTCTCGTCCCCTAACGCCCCTACTTTACTTGCGCTATATTGATGACATCTTCATCATCTGGACCCATGGAAAAGAAGCCCTTGAGGAATTCCACCATGATTTCAACAATTTCCATCCCACCATCAACCTCAGCCTGGTCCAGTCCACACAAGAGATCCACTTCCTGGACACTACAGTGCTAATAAACGATGGTCACATCGACACCACCCTATACCGGAAAGCCTACTGACCGCTATTCCTACCTACATGCCTCCAGCTTTCACCCTGACCACACCACACGATCCATCGTCTACAGCCAAGCTCTGCGATACAACCGCATTTGCTCCAACCCCTCAGACAGAGACAAACACCTACAAGATCTCTATCAAGCATTCTTACAACTACAATACCCACCTGCGGAAGTGAAGAAACAGATTGATAGAGCCAGAAGAGTTCCCAGAAGTCACCTACTACAGGACAGGCCTAACAAAGAACAGAACAGAACGCCACTAGCCGTCACCTTCAGCCCCCAACTAAAACCCCTCCAACGCATTATTAAGGATCTACAACCTATCCTGAAGGATGACCCAACACTCTCACAAATCTTGGGAGAAAGGCCAGTCCTTGCCTACAGACAGCCCCCCAACCTGAAGCGAATACTCACCAACAACCACATACCACACAACAGAACCACTAACCCAGGAACCTATCCTTGCAACAAAGCCCGTTGCCAACTGTGCCCACATATCTATTCAGGGGACACCATCACAGGGCCTAACAACATCAGCCACACTATCAGAGGCTCGTTCACCTGCACATCCACCAATGTGATATATGCCATCATGTGCCAGCAATGCCCCTCTGCCATGTACATTGGTCAAACTGGACAATCTCTACATAAAAGAATAAATGGACACAAATCAGATGTCAAGAATTATAACATTCATAAACCAGTCGGAGAACACTTCAATCTCTCTGGTCACGCAATCACAGACATGAGGGTCGCTATCTTAAAGCAAAAAAACTTCAAATCCAGACTCCAGCGAGAAACTGCTGAATTGGAATTCATTTGCAAATTGGATACTATTAATTTGGGCTTGAATAGAGACTGGGAGTGGCTAAGTCATTATGCAAGGTAGCCTATCTCCCCTTGTTTTTTTCCTACAAACCCCCCCCAAGACGTTCTGGTTAAACTTGGATTATTGCTGTGCACATTGTAAGATGAGCTATTGCCAGCAGGAGAGTGAGTTTGTGTGTGTGGTTTTTGGAGGGGGGTGTGGGGGGGGGGGTGTGAGAAAACCTGGATTAGTGCTGGAAATGACCCACCTTGATTATCATGCGCATTATAAAGAGAGGTTTCAAAGAGGGATGGGCTATTACCAGCAGGAGAGTGAGTTTGTATGTGTCTGTGGGGGGGGGGGGGGAGGGGGGGGGAGGGAAGGGTGAGAAAATCTGGATTTGTGCTGGAAATGGCTCTACTTGATGACCACTTTAGATAAGCTGTTACCAGCAGGAGAGTGGGGTGGGAGGAAGTTTTGTTTCATGGTCTCTGTGTGTATATAATGTCTTCTGCAGTTTCCACGATATGCTATGTATCCGATGAAGTGAGCTGTAGCTCACGAAAGCTCATGCTCAAATAAACTGGTTAGTCTCTAAGGTGCCACAAGTACTCCTTTTCTTTTTACAAATACAGACTAACACAGCTGTTACTCTGAAACTTATATTTGATCTGTAACACCAGAAGGGTGAGGATAAAGCAAAAGCACTGCAGGAGGGCAGAGGGATCATACCAGGAGGGCAGAATAAGGACCACCACCACTTTCTGTCTCCCTCACACCTCGGCAAGCGGCCATCGCCCTCAGAAACTGGGCACCTTGGGCCTGTATTTCAGCAGCGCTGGGGGCCAGGCCCCTGGTAAGCCCGGCCTGCGGCGACACAAGCCCCTGCAGGGGCCCGGGGAGGGAGGAATGGGAACGGCCCCGGGAGCTCCTCCCCAGTACACGGGCTGCGAGCGCCGGTTACACGAACCCCCAAGGGGGTGCTCGCTCTCCCCGGCGGGGAGGGAGGTGGGGCCGGAGCAGGCGCCCGTTATCCCCCGAAAACAGCCGCCCCGTTGCCCACCCCACTGACACCAATGGGCCCCAGGGCCCGCGGCCGAAGCCAGTCATACCCCGCCCTCCGGACCGGGAGGGGTGTCCGGCGCCCCCGTTACCTGGCCGCAGTCAGGCAGGCAGCGAGCGCGCCTCTCCCCCTCACAACCTGCCTCCGAGCCGCTGACATTGACAACGCCGCCGCCATGATAGCGGTACCAGAACCCCTGCGAAACGGCGGCCTCCTAGGGTCAAAACTCCTCCGCCCAGAGAGGAAACGCGAAAGCGCCAATCATCAGCTACCTTCCGGCAAGCGCGGGACGTGGGGGTGGGGAGGGGGAATGGCAAAGGCAAAGGGGGTAGGGAGGGAGACCAGGCTGGGAGCTACCTGGAATGGATCCTTCCGATTTTTTACATCCCAGCCCCTAAACTGTAAAATACAGACGTCCAGGGATCCTTGGTGTATCAAAAAATCCCAGACCCTGACATAGTGCGGTGCAAATGCACTACAAATTGTTGCAAATTGGCACCTAGGAATTTTTGGGCCTGTTCCTCTCCTAATTAAATGTCATAAACAGAGAACAAAAGAATGCTCGTCTTATACAAACAATTCAGACCCTGATGCATCTGGAAGCAACTTCATTACAAATATCCTGATTTAGTGCCTGGATCCTGCTAGATCAAGCTAAGTTTTGGCTACAAACTCCAGTTTTACCATGTAAACCAAGGGTGGCCAACCTGTGGCTCCGGAGCCAAATGTGGCTCTTCAGAAGTTAATATGCGGCTCTTTGTATAGGCACCGACTCCAGGGCTGGAGCTACAGGTGCCAATTTTCCAATGTTGGGGGTGTGCTCACTGCTCAACCCCTGGCTCTGCCACAAGCCCTGACCCCACTCCACCCCTTCCTGCCCCCTCCCCTGAGCCACTGTGCCCTCACTCCCCCCCCCCCCCAGCCTCCTGCATGCCATGAAACAGCTGATCGGGAGGGGGAGGCACTGATCGGGGGGGCTGCTGGTGGGTGGGAGGCGCTGGGAGCGGGCGGGGGAAGGGGGAGCTGATATGGGGCTGCTGACGTATTACTGTGGCTCTTTGGCAATGTACATTGGTAAATTTTGGCTCCTTCTCAGGCTCAGGTTGGCCACCCCTGATCTAAATGTGGTGGATGTGCAGCTTTTCCTAGTCAACCAAAATAATCCATATTCCAACATGTTGACAGGGGTGTGGAACAATTTTTATAGTGGGAGTGCTGAAAGTCATTGAACAAAACCATAAACCTTATATATGATGGAAACCACTTCAAGCTAGGCACCCCCAGCAGCCCCAGTTCCAGCACCTATGCATGTTGTGGTTCACTTTCTACAATGAATGCCATTAGAACCACTATCAGAGGGTAGCCGTGTTAGTCTGTATCCACAAAACAACAAGGAGTCTGGTGGCACCTTAAAGACTAACAGATTTATTTGGGCATAAGCTTTTGTGGGTAAAACACCACTTCTTCAGATGCATGGAGTGAAAATTACAAATGCAGGCATTATATAATGACGCATGAAGCGAAGGGATAACCACTAATATCTCTAAAAGTGGAGTGAATTTTTTTACTTCACCACAGTAACCGGAGAGATTGACATATATATGTTGTAGCCAAGAACATACTATGTTGCTAAAGATATAGAAGAATTCCTGTAAAGGAAGACTCAAATGCAGTTGGTTAGTAATAATACAATTTGGGTCTTCCCTGCCAAAACCAGGTGAACCTTGACAGATTCAATTGCTGGATACGTTTGTGTGGTTCTGTGGTACCATGATACACTGAGTTCTGGATTATTCGGAAGGGCTAGAAGAAATTGTTTAGATGGTAAAAATGGGGCCACACTGCCAAAAAGTTAACAAGACCAGGTAGATATGGGTGCCAAATTAGAATTTTTGCAACTTTCTTGTACCAGAATGTGATATGTCCTGATTTTTTTGGTGAAATAGTAGGAACACTTGTTCTCAGATTTGACAGTACAACTTCTGGGTTTGTGACCAGCATTTGGCAGGTTCTGCAAGGACCCAGATGCCAGATCCAAGTTTTTGCAGTGCTGATTTACTGGGGCATACCAGTGTTTAGATTTGTAAGGTGCAGCTGGAGCAGCTAAAGCTAAAGATCTATTTAGTGGAACTTTGAAGATTGGAACAAAAAACTGGAAGGGCTCAGGTGCTAGATTCAAGCTCTTTGGTACTATTGTACTGGGATCCACTGGGGCCTGGGTATTTTATTTTGTATTTTTGTTGTTGAGGGAGTAGGAGCAGGAGCAGCCACACTTGTTCTCTTTTTAAACAATGGACTTTTTGAAGTGGGACCCACAACTGGACAGATCTGGGTATTTGCAGTGCCATCGTACTGGGATGTGTTGGGTACAGACTTTTTTCCCACCTTCATAGGAATTGCTTCTACATTTGTGCAGTAGAATTAGGAAGGATGAAACCAAAAATTGAGGTGCCAGATCCAGGGTTCTGTGACCCCGTCATGCCAGGATGTGTACTAATTTTATTGGTGCAGTAGGAGCAGCTATACTTGTTCTCTGTTTAGCAATTATAATTTAAGGGATGGTTGTCAAAAATTAGCTGGATCCAGTAGTATCCTAGAGTCAGATCCAGAGTTTTGCAATGCTGTTGCCCTGGGGTGTATTGAGGTTAGAGCTCATCAGTAACATTTCATAATTTTTTTTTGCATTGCTTAAGTCAACTGATTGAGCCCTAGCAAATCCTTAACATAGGTCTGGGCTCTAAATAGAAGTTGCACCTGCTTAACTAAAGATACGATATTGATGATATGATATTAATTTTAATTAAATTGATGCAGTTTATTGTGGACACTCTTTCATAATTTTCAAACAGGTTTACCTTGGTTTAGCTGATGATGTGTATCCACACATAAAGTTGCACTACTTTAACTAAATCGGTGCAACATCATTCCTTTAGTTAAACTGATGCAACTTCTGTGTGCAGTCCAGACCTAAGTTAACTCCTTAGAAGATTTATGTGTTTCATGCATCCAAAAAGAGAATTCAGCCAAAGTCTTGATTTTTGACACAGCAGCAAAACAGGAATTACTTTAGGAACGTCCACACTCTAATGAAGACTTAAACATTTAATTTATAATGCTGGCTACAGGCTGGTCTACTATCACAGTTGTACTCTGAAAAACATTTCGTCAAGACTGAAACAGTCTGCATGGCAGCACTAATTTTGCTGAGTAATATTTATCTTCATGGTACCTATTGTTTTCTATAAAGATTTAGGGTAATATTTTCCCTTTAAATATGTGTGAGCAAGTTCCATATATTTCATTGGTTGTTGCACACATGTTGTAAGTACTCAAGAAGAAAATTTAACTTTTTATTATTATTCCTTTCCTGTAGAAATAAGATTCATACAGATGATTTTACTCCGCTTCAAAGTAGATCAGTCTGACACAGAGAATTCATTGGTGCAAACAGATAGCAGAGTAACCAATATAAAGCAAAGTTCTACTGATGTTCCCTAATTTACTATTATTTAATGTTTGTGCTGTACAATGTGCAAACATGTAGGAAGACATAGCCCTGTCTCAAAGAACTTACCGTCTAAAGAGACAAAGAACTGAAGAAGACTGGGGGGAAAGGATACAACATACAAGTAAACCAATCACAGTGATGACAGTTAACATGCAATATTAGCTCTGTTTTTATTTGTTTGTTCTACGACTTTTATATATGGAAACTGTAGTTTAAGTGGCCATCCAGACTTAGGCCCTGATCCTGCAAACATTTAAACATGTGAGAAGTCCCAACTTAATAGGTCTACTCACATTTGAAAAGTTACTCACATGCGTAAGTATTTGAAGGTTTGGGGCTTTACTTTGAAAGCGTGGCTTCTTTGGTTCCATTTTGTAGCCAGAAAACTTTCTCTCACTGATGAAACGTCAGCCACAATTCTACTTGCAGTTTTTTTTGCAAGTGTCTGCAGTGGAGCAAAGTCTTTCCCCCTATTGTAAACCCTTCTAAAGTCTGCATGCCAAGATACTATTTAATGGAGGATTTTGCTTCAGAAGCCAATTTCTATCTTAAAAGATCAGTGAATATAAAAATGTGGGGTGTGGGAGGATATGGTGTATCTAAGTGCAATCCTCAAATGATAGCCAGGTTGGTGGGGAAAGGGACAGCTTTCTTCAAGTCTGTTTGATTGCATGTGAAATTTACAACAGAGCTGGAGTTGTCTGCTTTTAATTTTTTCCCTTTTGTCTTCAA
Source organism: Chelonia mydas (assembly GCF_015237465.2). Taxonomy (NCBI): domain Eukaryota; kingdom Metazoa; phylum Chordata; order Testudines; family Cheloniidae; genus Chelonia; species Chelonia mydas. Next base: position 32,935,794 of record NC_051245.2, on the reverse strand, counting down.
TAAAACACCACAGCTCATACAGGAGGAAAAAAAATTAAAACCAGGCAACCTCAACTCCATTGTCAGTTTCACATGCAAACAGACTTACAGAAAAACTCCCTTTATCCCTTGCACTTCCATCCTTGTGAACTAAAAATTAAAAACAAAAGCAACCTCTCCCCCCCTCCCACTTTTTATACCCACTGTTGTCAAGTGATACACTGACATGTGACCCAAAATCTTTTAAACTATTTCCCCGGAGGCCACCAAGGAATCCCAGCTGACCCACTACCATCAGAATAAGTGATGGGAGGCTGCTGAGATGGCAGCTCACTTCTCTCAGGCTTGTATAGCTGCCATCCTGAGAGATCTCACCGTCCACCACTGGCGCAAGTGACATAACCCACGGGGCTTTAAAAATCCCTTTCAGGCGGATATTGCTGCCATGGTGGAGAGAGAACTCCTTCCACATGCACCATCCCAGTGAGTGATGTCAGGCCACTGGGATTTACAATAAAAACCCTCAGGCTTGTCTAGCTTGCCAGTGCTGAGAAACTGCTTTTATTGTTTGACGTCAGCAGAGATCAGTTAGCCTTTTTTGTATTGTTTATTTGGATGGGGGTGCACAACTTAAACATCTGTGGGGTAATTTCTGCTTCTTCTTTACTTGAAGCAGGAGGCAAAGCAGATTTTAGTCTGAATTTTTATAGCCATCTGCTTTCTCATATTTTTGGAAGATTTTGGTGCCCCTGACCGAGCCATTTGGGATGTCTCAGAGCAATAAAAGGAGAGCAATTTATATTGGTTCTAGTGCTGTAAGCAGCCCAGGTCAGAAACACCTTGATAGATAATGTTATCTGATCACCATCTTTTCTGAGAAGAAGCCCTTGCCTAGTCCTTCATTTGAAATTGAGACTTCAGGAAATGTTTCTATCCAATATTGAAAAAACTGTTATTTGATTAGAGCCTTGTCTACCAATTTTCAGTCCCAAATTAAATGGAACCTCTTTAGTTCATCCATCTTTAGAATCTCTGCTGATGCTCTTAAGAGTATATCGTCAAAACTAAACTTGGCCTGTGAGGTGACAAGTCGTTTGGGAAATAGGGCATTGGTTGTAAGAGAACACAGTTGGATATGAAAAAGAGGGATTCTGAGTTCTTGAATAAAATAATATTATTACAAACACAGTGCCATAGAGTAATTTCACATAACTGTAATACAGGTAACACCAGTTTTCCAAACTCCAAATTTCCATATTATCCAAAGTTAGGAAAATGGTCCTATATATATGTACATATGTAAGCCAGCATCCATTTTTATAAAGCTTTATGTTTTAAGAGGTTTCAGATGATCCATGAGACCTTCATAAAAGCAGATTTTTCTATATCATATAAAGCAGATGTAAATAAATAATAAAAAAGTTGAGTATTTAGAAAATAAATAACAGAAAAGACTCCTTGATTAACCAATCATTTATTTAAATGTGTACACTGATCATATCTTTGCACAAGTTTTTGTTTGTCTAGTTTATATCACTGGATGTTCACCCTTACACTGCTCTGATCCTTATTGAGCCATGTAAACATGTTTTAGAGCCAGGATGCAGCACAAAGCAGCCTCAATGCACCAGAGAATCTTGCCAATGATATGTCAAGTGTTTCCTATCAGTTCTTTCAATATGTTCTTAACTTTTTTGACTCAACATACCTCCAGCATGGCTTGGACTGCAAACTACAGCTTTGATTTATTTGGTTGGTCTTGCTGAAATGGCATTAATGATTTTGGAGGGATTAGTAGAAGAATAATAAAGATATATAACAAAAAGCACTTGTAATGCAGTGGCCTTACCCCACACAAAGGTAGGTGGAGAAAGAGTGAACTAGGGTCTTATTAGATCAGATATATAGGGACATAGGAATTACTATACTGGATCAGACTCAGGGTCTATCTATTTTAGCGTCCTGGCTCCAACGGTGGCTGGCATCAGATGCTTCAGAGGGAAGTTAAAAAAACCTCATAATAGGCAGGTGTTGGATATTTTGTTCCCAGCATGAAGGTCTCATCCTACTCTCTGTTATTTAAGATAGGAAACAGTAGGTTTTATCTCCCTTTCAATATATTTTTGTAGCATTAACTATTTTAACTCTGGATATTCTTATTATTCATATAAATGTCCAATCCATCTTTGAATCTTGCTAAATTCTTGGCTTCAACAACATCCAGTGGCAGTGAGTTCCACAGTCTAATTATTGGTGGAAAATATTTCCTTTTCTGAGTTTTGAATATGCCATCTTTCAGTTTTGTAGGAAGGGGAGAAATATCAAGGCTCATTGTGTCTCTCCACCCGAGCCCAACCAAACTCAGAAATAGGATCATGAACTGAGAAACTGACAATCTTGCTGCACTGCTTAAAGAAGATGTTTTAAGATAGATGTGTTTGCTTTCTTTCCTGGTTAAGCAAGCCATCTGTTGCAAGCTATTTTGCTCCTTCTTGTGCTTCAGGCTGAAGAAAGTGCCAGTTTTGATTCCCCACATGTTGGTTCTAGGGGAACCCAGACATCATGGAATGCAGCACAATGCAGCCACATCCTCAGCCACTCACACCACCAGCATGTCCCCAACATATTTCCTACACTGGGGTGTCTTGGAAGAGGGTGGTGCATAACAGTTTAGGGTTCCCACATGCAAGGAAAATCCCCAGCTATCTATCTAGGTGAAAGGGAGTCTGTAGTGTGGGCTAGGCTTTGGACCAATATATCTAGGAGTAGTGGAAGGAACACATTTAAATGTGACAGACCCCTTTTTGCCAACCCCAAATATTTAAAAATCTGGAGTCAGGGCCCACAATTTCATGAGATTAAGAACACAAGAACATAAGAATGGCCATACTGGGTCAGACCAAAGGTCCATCCAGCCCAGTATCCTATCTACCGACAGTGGCCAATGCCAGGTGCCCCAGAGGGAGTGAACCTAATAGGTAATGATCAAGTGATCTCCCTCCTGCCATCCATCTCCACCCTCTGACAAACAGAGGCTAGGGACATCATTCCTTACCCATCCTGGCTAATAGCCATTAATGGATTTAACCTCCATGAATTTATCCAGTTCTCTTTTAAACCCTGTTATAAAAACAGGGGCTGTGCTTTTGATTCCCTATCCAGCAGCTCAGGGATTGTAAACACTAACGTTATGGCTGCTTCCTTCCTGCATTGGTATGCTGCTTCCTGGTGTATCCAAGCAGGGGCAATCAGAATCTTTTACTAAAATCCAGCCTCACATATTTTAAATTGTGACAGTGACTTTCACCAGATTAACTACATTTGAAGTTGCAGTCTGTGTTTTGGTGTCACAATTAGTTTTTGCAAAGAGAATTATGATGTCACAAAGAGACTAGGATTCCTGTAGGACAATGGTTGATGAATTCTTGAAGAACAGAAGTACTGTTTTCATGCAACTATCCCTAGTACTGAAAGAAAAAGAAAAAATATCAAAAATCTTATTTGTGAATATTTTCTAAATAGAATTTACAAAATTTCTAATGAGAAGTTTGCAGAGCTTCAGTAAGGAAACATTTTTAAAAATCCGCTTTTGCTTCATACATTGGTAAAAGAATACTTAAACCTTACCAAAAAATAGTCCAAAGGTCAGGTTTCATGCTATATGAATATATTTCATGCATTTGGAGTCTTGCCAAGAGTAGCTTTAATTTGCACATCACACTTTCCCCAAGATTTGCTGTTCATTGCTTTTGTAAATCAGTGCTTGTGGTTTGCTTATTTGAAATTAATCTTCCAATTTTTCTCCTTCTCAGACCCCCTTTAGATTTTTGTAGCCTCTCTTCTTACTGGTCAAAAATCTTGTATTAAAAAAAATTCCGGATGGGATGCTAATTTCGTGAATGTTAAATAGGAGGCTTGTGTTTTATCACTTTCCAATGTATCTGAAAAATCAACTATGAAGGATGTAAATCTTGAGAGAGTAGGACCCTCAGCTGTTTATTAAATAGTCAATAAAATGAGTACTTCCCAAAACTCTTGAGATTATGTTAAAGGATATTTTAAGTTCATCTTTACAGGGTTTAGTTTAAAAAAAAGCTACCTGTTAAAATCATATTTAGTTATATTGCCGGTGTTTGATCACAGTGTCATTTATGATGTAATTTCTACACTTTTTCCTCCAAGTGATATTCTGTAACCTGTATTTAATTCATCACAAAAATGAAGATCAGAAAAAAGTGAACTACTCACTCATGCACTTCAGTGTAGTCTCTCTGAAGGCCTGAAATCTGTTTTGTAATTAAACTGAATCATGTATTAGCATAAAAAGTTACTGATGGGATTATCATTCTAGTAGCTATGCAGTTTCTATCTCATAGGTAGGTTTGTTAACATGATATACAAAATAATATAAAATGGAGTGAAATGATCAATTTATTCTATTTAAGTTTATGTGAAATTACTTTGGAACACTAAATTGTCATTATTTCTATAGAGTAAAAATAATTTTCTTACTTTTGGAGCCTATAGATTAAATTCATACCAAAAACAGATATTAAATTCTTCAAATCAAGTGATGAGTTACAGCACACTATTGCAACAGTTGGGGAGAACAGGATGGAGCTATCCCATGCCACTAAAAGGCTTAGCATATTAATAGCCCTTTGACACTATCAGTCATTCAACTGCAGGACTCTGCCATACAGAAGAATAGACTACTCAGTGGCAACAGGAAGCACTGGCAAAGCAAAAGTAACATTAATTCCCTGTTAAATGAAACTGAACTATTGTTTTGAGATACATCATATATGAAAACAGTTGCCTACTTAGGGTAACTTTCTGTTACATTTTGCTTAACTAAGATAGTTTATCAAATTTAATTTCAGCAAAGATATTAGTATTGCAACACAACTACAACCATTTAAACTCACATTTAATCTGAAACAGAAAATGGAAGATCCATATAAATCTTTTTTTCCGGATCAGTATATCAGGGCATCCTATGTGAGTTCAGTTTTAGCCAATATAAACAGTTAAGTTATTCACACTTGACTCTTTTGATTCAAACATTAACATGTCAAAACTAAATCAGGGAGGATATAATTGATCCATGTGTTGTAAAAGCAAGACTTTAACTTGTAAATTATGAGAGGTTATATACTCATTACAGGTTGAACCTCTCTAGTCGGCACCCTGTGGACCTGACCAGTGCCGAACCAGAGAATTTGCCAAACCATGGGAGATCAAAGCAGAATGTCAGCGGGTCTCCATAGGTGCTAGAAGTAGGGGTGCGGGAGGTGCTGCAGCACCCCCAGGCTTTGCACCCAGCGTGGCCCCCTGCCCGGGAGCCCCGTTGCCACCCGGGGTCCCAGTTGCTGGCCCCAGGTCCTCCCCCTCCCTCCCATACCTCGAATGCCATGAATCAGCTGTTCACAGTGCTCTGATAGCGCTGGGAGGGAGTAGGAGGAGTTGGTAAGTGTGGGGCTGCCGGCGCAAGACAGGCACGGGGGGAGAGGGGCAGAGGGGGAAGCTGGCGCCGGTGGATGCTCTGCACCCACTAATTTTTCCCCATGGGTGCTCCACCCCAGGAGTTGGCGCCTATGCCAGACCATGGATGTTGCCGCACCAGGGAGTGCTGGATTAGAGAGGTTCAACCTGTACTTTTTCTCTTCCTGCTTCTCAGTGGAGCAGTCACTCAGGTGACAGATTCATTAGGTTGTAGAATTACATAATCTTTGCCCCCTGCTAATTTTATGTATGTATTTATTATTTCTCCTCCAGTATTTAGTCTGGTTTCTAAACCTTATTTCATAGAATCATAGAATCATAGAATATCAGGGTTGGAAGGGACCTCAGGAGGTCATCTAGTCCAACCCCCTGCTCAAAGCAGGACCAATCCCCAATCAAATCATCCCAGCCAAGGCTTTGTCAAGCCTGACCTTAAAAACTTCCAAGGAAGGAGATTCTACCACCTCCCTAGGTAACCCATTCCAGTGTTTCACCACCCTCCTAGTGAAAAAGTTTTTCCTAATATCCAACTTAAACCTCCCCCACTGCAACTTGAGACCATTACTCCTTGTCCTGTCCTCTTCTACCACAGAGAATAGTCTAGAACCATCCTCTCTGGAACCACCTCTCAGGTAGATGAAAGCAGCTATCAAATCTATCAAATCCCCCCTCATTCTTCTCTTCTGCAGACTAAACAATCCCAGTTCCCTCAGCCTTTCCTCATAAGTCATGTGTTCCAGACATCAGCTACTATCTTTTGTTTAAGTCATTGTTTCAAAAGGGGGAAATATTTATTTCGGGGAAATTATCTTTTTTTCCAGGAAGGAGGGAGAAACAGGTTTAAATGAGGGAGACTTCAACGAAGAGATTTGTGCAATCCCTATTGTGTCTGTGTACTCTTCCCATCATTTCAGATAATTTAATTACAAACAAACAACCCATCTCATTAAAATTACAATTCTCACTTATTTTTCGTTCTTATGCCATCTAAGTATAGTGGAAAAAACAGACAACTCTAATACAGTAATTTAAGTTACAAATTTATTTTTTCTTCATATACATCATACTAAAATGTCACTGTTACTCTCACATTTGCTTCTTTGCATTTTTATTTATGTTAGAATGCCCTTCCTAATTTTCATTTCCCATTATAGTTGTATATCAGTTTTATATTGGGAAAGAGAAGAGTTAAAATATCACACCACTGTAATAAAATTGCCCTGGTAAGATGTACATATTTCAGTGGCCACAAAAATTGTTATGAGAAACATTACATAGGGATATCAGAGTTTTGTGTTGGGGGTTGGGGGGGAGAAGGGGAGGGCTGTGGTGTTTTGTTTTTTTTTAGCTTATCATTTAGCTTACCTAGTGCATTTCCCAGACGCTTAGTTTCAGAGCCAGCCTGACAAAATAATGGTTGTTTTAGCTTTTCCTGAACAGTAGCTCTGTAACAATAACATGGAACTAATAATTTTCAGAGCTTTTTGGTGTTTCCAACAATTCATAGTAAGCCATAAAGATTAATTTTTGCACTGTAATTTTCCTGCACGAATCGTCTGCCCAGGTTTCCATAAGGTTTTAGTTTAATGCCCATGAATCCGTACCTCTGTTATTCCTTGCTCCCTTTTATTGGAGTTCACTGAAGGAAATGCTATTAGATGTTTCCTTTTTTGCAGGAGAGGTGGTTGCCTTGAGAAAAGGGAACACGTGATGAAATATAAGAATACATTTCTTAATAAAATGGACACTATATTTAAGTTCTCATGAGTTTGGACTACAGAGAGAGTCATGAGACTTCTAAAAGATAACACAGACCTCCAGAAAAAAATCCTATAATTTTAATTTCCCTAGTTGGTTCTGATCTTTAGATATGGGAATCAATTTATATCCATTCACAGGTGGCTCTTTAAAGAAAAAGGTCACCATTAAAAACAAACTTTCCCCCCTGTTGTTATGAAATAAATACCAGAGTTTTGCAATAATTGAAGTATCTTCTTTATTCACAAATTCTGAGATTCATAATACACAAGTGCGACCAATGTCACATAGTATAGGAAAAATGCATAACAATTCCCATTTTACATTCTCCCTCCCTATTCCTGTGCCTTCCAAAACACTGGTTACATCTATTTCAAAGTGTTGAAACCTTATATTCTGTGGCTATAAGTGTTCAGTCTCTAACTTAGAAAAAAGTCTGCTAATTGCAAAATTATAAAGTCCATCCACAAAATCAACAGATCCCAGGATTATCTAATGAACATGCTAGTTTTATCAACAACGAAAATGGTTAACTCACCAACAAAACAGAGTTTCTGGGATTCATATTCAGCTTTATTTATCCCCTACTGATTTACTACTAATTCGGAATTTCAGGATTAAAGTAAGAAACTTCCTTTTCCTGTACTTTGAGCTCTGCCTGGAACAATAATCTTTATAACCATCTCCATCAATATAACTTTATCCTTTAAAGGTCTCCCCAAAAGGGGAAAATTCATGGTTCAGTTCCTAACTTTACTGTGATTTGTCTGTCACCTCACCAGATTCAAAATCTTCCATCACAATTAGGACTTCTGTATCGAGCTTTCCCTTTCCTTGAATGCCCACAAGGTTTTGCAAAGATGGCTTTTCAATGAGAAGACCAGGGACAAGAGGATGAATTCCACAGAAAGCCAGATTTGGTGAATGAGTGTTACTTGCAGGCTATTGTGCTGGTAAGTAACATGTTGGGAGGTAATCACTGGGTATTATGGTCTTTCTTAGTGTCTCATCTACATATCAACTTCATGGGACTTGAAGCCTTTTTTACTAAAGCTTTCAAAAATCTGACTTCTGGGTGTAGATTTCTCAGTATGGCCTACATTTCTGCCATTTGATATGTTAGCCACCTGAATTATGTAAAACAGTCTTTACCCCTGAGTCAGCAAAGAAAAGATTTAGTGTTTGGATGTCTGCAACATCCAATATCAGCTAAAGCTGAAATACTCTTATGCAAAAATACGCTCTAAACACAGACTTTCTTAGGAATGTTATTATTCGCAAGTTTATGTTACCCTAGTCCAATTTAGTTCTCAGTTTGGTATTATTCTTTCCCTTTTCAACAAATCACCAGCAGCCCTTTCTTTGGCAGAGGCCATCCTGCGTTCCTACAGTGAAATTAGCAAGAGAGGAGTCATGGGGAAGAAATTTCAGAAGGATTCCCTTGCAAAATATCTGCCTATCATTCCATTGAGGGGTGGGAGGATTTTTTTCTCATTCTGCAGAATAGGCTGCAGCGTGTGTCAACAGATATCCAGGAGCGTGTGCAGATCCTGAAGGTACTCCTCTGTGTGAAAGCCCTATAGCTTTGGAATAACTCTGGCCCCTGACATCCCCATCCTGTCATTAGGTCTTAACTGCAGAAGCACTACCCTGGACTTCCCATACCCCATCTGCCTTCCAGAAAGGGTGGGTAGAGCTGGCTGAAAAAGTATTATATTTTCCATGAAAAATGTTGAAGAGAATTAGTTTTTTTATTGTTTGGTTGAAATTTTTTTGCAGAATTTTTTGGGTTTTGTCAAAAAACAACCCTCCCTCCAAACATTCTCAGTTTCCAACAACTGAAACACCAAAAACATATAGCTTGTCAGCTATTAAAAATGTACTTGTTTGGGGTTGGGGGGAATAGCTTTTTGTAAGAAACCCAAAAATGTAGACAAAAATGAAAATTTACTGAAAAAAATCCATTTAATCCAAAAGCCATTTTTTCTTTAAAAAAGTTTTCATGAAAAAGTTTTGGCCAGCTGTAGGGATGGGTGTGAGCTCCATGGAAATGACAATACAGCCACTGGCTGTATCTTCCTAGGGCCTCTGGAACATTCTCCACAGGATCTGGAGGAGATGGGGATGGTGCCACAAAGGCCATTGACCCCACCTCCCAGCAGAAGGGGAGAGATCTATGTGCCTAGTGCCTCCTCCATCCAGCAGGAAAACAATTAGGTTTTTGTTTGGAGGCAATATCCAGACTCCAGACACAGTTATAGCAAATGTCTTCTTTCAGTTAGTTCCAATGGATTAATAAATAAATCTTAGTGGATCTTAATTCTAAAACTAACCTCACAAATTCAACAATAAACTGTGGAAATATGCTGGTTTCCTTCGTATCACTTCATCTTTTCTAGGAGGGCCTCATATTGTAGCTCCATTTGGGAAGGCTAAACCCATTTTCTACGTACGTAATCCAATCGAGTAAGAAGCTGTAAAGGCAATAGTGGAATGATGAAGTATTTTCATCACAGTTGTCTTAATCCTTAAATTATTTTGTGTAATATATATGGGAAGCTATCAGCTTTTTCTGGCCTTCTCTGTCATCTTTGGTTTGGAATTTGGTGTCTAGATCCTTTTTGCAATGCAGAAAGGATAAGTTTAAATTCACCCTTTTAGCATGAATAATACAATGAATGTGCGTAAGCAAGATACAGTCTTAGTCTTAGTTTAATGATGGTACTGTGGGTATCCTGATCCTCTCATAGTAAAATATAAAAGTGAAAAGGTGTCTGGTCTTGTGCTGCTGTCCCATATCTCAGGTACACCACCTGAAGTGACTTGAGATATTGTTCTGCCCTAAGACTTATCTTTTACACTGGATCCCTTGTACCAGTCATTCTCAACCCGGGGCACATGTACTACTAGTGGTACACAGAGGTCTTCCAGGGAGTACATTTACTCATCTAGATAGTTGCCTAGTTTTACAGCAAACTACATAAAAAGCACTAGCAAAGTCAGTATAAACTAAAATTTCATACAGACAATGACTTGTTCATACCGCTCTATATACTATACACTGAAATGTAAGTAAAATATTTATATTCCAATTGATTTATTTTATAATTATATGATAAAAATGAGAAAGTCAGTAATTTTTCAGTTATAATGTACTGTGACACTTTTGTATTTTTATGTCTGATTTTGTAAGCAAGTAGTTGTTGAGTGAGGTGAAACTTGGGGGTACACAAGACAAATCAGACTCCTGAAAGGGGTACAGTAGTCTGGAAAGGTTGAGAGCCATTGCCTTATACAAAGGGACTGCAAAAGCCCTAATTTTGTATTCTGTGCTCCTAGGATTAATTCAGCCTGAAGGACATCTCATTCTTCAGCCTGTGCTATGTCCGTTGACATTTTTAACTCACCAACCATCTTCCTTGAAGTACAGAAAACTCACCACTTCTATGGCACTTTCACTGTATGTCTTCACTGCAGAGTTAGCCTGGGCTCTCACCCAGGTGTTGCCTTTAACTCACCTCCCACACACTCACAATAACCTCTCGCCTAATTTTAATGGTGCTGTCACCCAGGGCAAGCTGGCAAAGCTGAGGATATGGGTTACAGCCTTGATTCCACTACTCAGGCTGGTAACCCATCCACTTTGCAATGAGGATACAGGCTAAATAATCCTCATCCTCTAATGCCTTCCCACAATTCCCCCCATATGCCCAGAAGGACAGACAAGTTCTTCCGCAATTAATTGGAAAAGAATCATAGAGTGTCTCAACTTACTGCAGCACAAAGAACCATGGGATATGCCCCCAGAAGTCCTAGCAACATGTATGGGGAAGCACAGCACCAGTGAGGCCGTAGAAACTCAAATAGGGCTTTGCTGTGTGGCTGGTCACACCTAGGCTATCCTGGGTGCAGATCACCCATAGAATCATAGAATCATAGAATATCAGGGTTGGAAGGGACCTCAGGAGGTCATCTAGTCCAACCCTCTGCTCAAAGCAGGGCCAATCCCCAACTAAATCATCCCAGCCAGGGCTTTGTCAAGCCTGACCTTAAAAACTTCTAAGGAAGGAGATTCCACCACCTCCCTAGGTAACGCATTCCAGTGTTTCACCACCCTCCTAGTGAAAAAGTTTTTCCTAATATCCAACCTAAACCTCCCCCACTGCAACTTGAGACCATTACTCCTTGTCCTGTCCTCTTCTACCACTGAGAACAGTCTAGATCCATCCTCTTTGGAACCCACTTTCAGGTAGTTGAAAGCAGCTATGAAATCCCCTCTCATTCTTCTCTTTCGCAGACTAAACAATCCCAGTTCCCTCAGCCTCTCCTCATAAGTCATGTGTTCCCATCCCCTAATCATTTTTGTTGCCCTCCGCTGGATGTTTTCCAATTTTTCCACATCCTTCTTGTAGTGTGGGGCCCAAAACTGGACACAGTACTCCAGATGAGGCCTCACCAGTGTCGAATAGAGGGGAACGATCACGTCCCTCGATCTGCTCGCTATGCCCCTACTTATACATCCCAAAATGCCATTGGCCTTCTTGGCAACAAGGGCACACTGCTGACTCATATCCAGCTTCTCGTCTACTGTCACCCCTAGGTCCTTTTCCGCAGAACTGCTGCCTAGCCATTCGGTCCCTAGTCTGTAGCGGTGCATTGGATTCTTCCATCCTAAGTGCAGGACCCTGCACTTATCCTTATTGAACCTCATCAGATTTCTTTTGGCCCAATCCTCCAATTTGTCTAGGTCCTTCTGTATCCTATCCCTCCCCTCCAGCGTATCTACCACTCCTCCCAGTTTAGTATCATCCGCAAATTTGCTGAGAGTGCAATCCACACCATCCTCCAGATCATTTATGAAGATATTGAACAAAACCGGCCCCAGGACCGACCCCTGGGGCACTCCACTTGACACCGGCTGCCAACTAGACATGGAGCCATTGATCACTACCCGTTGAGCCCGACAATCTAGCCAGCTTTCTACCCACCTTATAGTGCATTCATCCAGCCCATACTTCCTTAACTTGCTGACAAGAATGCTGTGGGAGACCGTGTCAAAAGCTTTGCTAAAGTCGAGAAACAATACATCCACTGCTTTCCCTTCATCCACAGAACCAGTAATCTCATCATAAAAGGCGATTAGATTAGTCAGGCATGACCTTCCCTTGGTGAATCCATGCTGACTGTTCCTGATCACTTTCCTCTCCTCTAAGTGCTTCAGGATTGATTCTTTGAGGACCTGCTCCATGATTTTTCCAGGGACTGAGGTGAGGCTGACTGGCCTGTAGTTCCCAGGATCCTCCTTCTTCCCTTTTTTAAAGATGGGCACTACATTAGCCTTTTTCCAGTCATCCGGGACTTCCCCCGTTCGCCACGAGTTTTCAAAGATAATGGCCAAGGGCTCTGCAATCACAGCCGCCAATTCCTTCAGCACTCTCGGATGCAATTCGTCCGGCCCCATGGACTTGTGCACGTCCAGCTTTTCTAAATAGTCCCTAACCACCTCTATCTCTACAGAGGGCTGGCCATCTCTTCCCCATTTTGTGATGCCCAGCACAGCAGTCTGGGAGCTGACCTTGTTAGTGAAAACAGAGGCAAAAAAAGCATTGAGTACATTAGCTTTTTCCACATCCTCTGTCACTAGGTTGCCTCCCTCATTCAGTAAGGGGCCCACACTTTCCTTGGCTTTCTTCTTGTTGCCAACATACCTGAAGAAACCCTTCTTGTTACTCTTGACATCTCTTGCTAGCTGCAGCTCCAGGTGCGATTTGGCCCTCCTGATATCTTTCCTACATGCCCGAGCAATATTTTTATACTCTTCCCTGGTCATATGTCCAACCTTCCACTTCTTGTAAGCTTCTTTTTTATGTTTAAGATCCGCTAGGATTTCACCATTAAGCCAAGCTGGTCGCCTGCCATATTTACTATTCTTTCGACTCATCGGGATGGTTTGTCCCTGTAACCTCAACAGGGATTCCTTGAAATACAGCCAGCTCTCCTGGACTCCCTTCCCCTTCATGTTAGTCCCCCAGGGGATCCTGGCCATCTGTTCCCTGAGGGAGTCAAAGTCTGCTTTCCTGAAGTCCAGGGTCCGTATCCTGCTGCTTACCTTTCTTCCCTGCGTCAGGATCCTGAACTCAACCAACTCATGGTCACTGCCTCCCAGATTCCCATCCACTTTTGCTTCCCCCACTAATTCTACCTGGTTTGTGAGCAGCAGGTCAAGAAAAGCGCCCCCCCTAGGAACTATCACCTCCCTCGATCTGCTGGCAATGCCCCTACTTATACAGCCCAAAATGCCATTGGCCTTCTTGGCAACAAGGGCACACTCTTGACTCATATCCAGCTTCTCGTCCACTGTAACCCCTAGGTCCTTTTCTGCAGAACTGCTGCCGAGCCATTCGGTCCCTAGTCTGTAGCGGTGCCTGGGATTCTTCCGTCCTAAGTGCAGGACTCTGCACTTGTCCTTTTTGAACCTCATCAGATTTCTTTTGGCCCAATCCTCTCATTTGTCTAGGTCCCTCTGTATCCTATCCCTACCCTCCAGCGTGTCTACCTCTCCTCCCAGTTTAGTGTCATCTGCAAACTTGCTGAGGGTGCAATCCACACCATCCTCCAGATCATTTATGGAGATATTGAACAAAACCGGCCCCAGGACCAACCCCTTGGGGCACTCCACTTGATACCGGCTGCCAACTAGACATGGAGCCATTGATCACTACCCATTCAGCCCGACATTCTAGCCAGCTTTCTATCCACCTTACGGTCCATTCATCCAGCCCATACTTCTTTAACTTGCTGGCAAGAATACTGTGGGAGACAGTGTCAAAAGCTTTGCTAAAGTCAAGGAACAACACGTCCACTGCTTTCCTCTCATCCACAGAGCCAGTTATCTTGTCATAGAAGGCAATAAGATTAGTCAGGCATGACTTGCCCTTGGTGAATCCATGCTGACTGTTCCTGATCACTTTCCTCTCCTCTAAGTGCTTCAGAATTGATTCCTTGAGGACCTGCTCCATGATTTTTCCAGGGACTGAGGTGAGGCTGATTGGCCTGTAGTTCCCCGGATCCTCCTCCTTCCCTTTTTTAAAGATGGGCACTACATTAGCCTTTTTCCAGTCCTCCGGGACTTCCCCCAATCGCCATGAGTTTTCAAAGATAATGGCCAATGGCTCTGCAATCACATCCGCCAACTCCTTTAGCACTCTCGGATGCAGCGCATCCAGCCCCATGGACTTGTGCTCATCCAGCTTTTCTAAATAGTCCTGAACCACTTCTTTCTCCACAGAGGGCTGGTCACCTCCTCCCCATGCTGTGCTGCCCAGTGCAGTAGTCTGGGAGCTGAGCTTGTTCATGAAGACAGAGGCAAAAAAAGCATTGAGTACATTAGCTTTTTCCACATCCTCTGTCACTAGGTTGCCTCCCTCATTCAGTAAGGGGCCCACACTTTCCTTGACTTTCTTCTTGTTGCTAACATACCTGAAGAAACCCTTCTTGTTACTCTTAACATCTCTTGCTAGCTGCAACTCCAGGTGTGATTTGGCCTTTCTGATTTCACTCCTGCATGCCCGAGCAATATTTTTGTACTCTTCCCTGGTCATTTGTCCAATCTTCCACTTCTTGTAAGCTTCTTTTTTGTGTTTAAGATCAGCAAGGATTTCACTGTTAAGCCAAACTGGTCGTCTGCCACATTTACTATTCTTTCTATACATCGGGATGGTTTGTCCCTGTAACCTCAATAAGGATTCTTTAAAATACAGCCAGCTCTCCTGGCTTTCCCTTTCCCTTTCCCCCTCATGTTATTCTCCCAGGGGATCCTGCCCATCAGTTCCCTGAGGGAGTCAAAGTCTGCTTTTTTGAAGTCCAGAGTCTGTATTCTGCTCCTCTCCTTTCTTCCCTGTGTCAGGATCCTGAACTCAAAAAGAAAAGGAGTACTTGTGGCACCTTAGAGACTAACCAATTTATTTGAGCATAAGCTTTCGTGAGCTACAGCTCACTTCATCGGATGCGTACTGTGGAAAGTATAGAAGATCTTTTATACACAGAAAGCATGAAAAAATGGGTGTTTACCACTACAAAAGGTTTTCTCTCCCCCCACCCCACTCTCCTGTTACATACAGTGTAACTCCCCCACCTTTTCTGTCCTGCCTGTCCTTTCTGAACAGTTTATATCCATCCATGACAGTACTCCAGTCATGTGAGTTATCCCACCAAGTCTCTGTTATTCCAATCACGTCATAATTCCTTGACTGTGCCAGGACTTCCAGTTCTCCCTGCTTGTTTCCCAGGCTTCTTGCATTTGTGTATAGACACTTGAGATAACTCGCTGATCGTCCCTCTTTCTCAGTATGAGGCAGGAGCCCTGCCCTCTCGTGCGCTCCTGCTCGTGCTTCCTCCCGGTATCCCACTTCCCCACTTACCTCAGGGCTTTGGTCTCCTTCCCCCCGGTGAACCTAGTTTAAAGCCTTCCTCATTAGGTTAGCCAGCCTGCTTGCGAAGATGCTCTTCCCTCTCTTCGTTAGGTGGAGCCCGTCTCTGCCTAGCACTCCTCCTTCTTGGAACACCATCCCATGGTCAAAGAATCCAAAGCCTTCTCTCCGACACCACCTGCGTAGCCATTCGTTGACTTCCACGATTCGACCATCTCTACCCAGGCCGTTTCCTTCCACGGGGAGGATGGACAAGAAGACCACTTGCACCTCAAACTCCTTTATCCTTCTTCCCAGAGCCACGTAGTCTGCAGTGATCCGCTCAAGGTCATTCTTGGCAGTATCATTGGTGCCCACGTGGAGAAGCAGGAAGGGGTAGTGACCCAGGCTAACTCTACAGTGAAGACATACTATCAGACTACTAGACTATGCCATCACTAGGCGGGGGCGGAGGAGGGAAAGTGTGTTGTTTTTTAGAGTGGGATAACTAATATACATTAGCTATCTTGCTGTAAATAGAGACATGGCATTGTAGATGTTGCCATGAGGTAGCAAGGTGTATGTCACAAGGTCCATTCACCGCTAGCGGCACCTCCTGCTGGCCATCCTGGTGTAGCTCTGGTGAATTAGCTCTGCCAAGCTTGCACTCCCCCTCTGGTGGTGTCTTCCCCCATCCTGTCTTGCCATGCAACCCCTCTCACTCCAGGAACTGCAGTCTCCTCTTTGTGACTTGTCCCTCTGGCCAGATCACAGTCTTTCCAGACCCATTGTCTGGCTGGTGTCTCCAACGCCCTTGCCACTTCCCAGTGGCTGGTGGGGGAACCTAGGCCCACCCTTTACACTGGATCCCAGTCCAGGGACCCTATAACAAGCAGCCAGGATCTCTGTACTGTCCTACCCCTTGCTGCTGTTTCCCTAAGCTTCTTCCTACCTACTGGGCTTCCCCCACTCTGGGTTTGCCAGTCTACCAACTCCCTCCACTCAGGGAGTGACTGTAGCCTCTGGTGTGCAGCCAGCTACCTGGCTTTATACAGGCCTTGCCTGTTCCTGCACAGGTGAGCCTGTTCCTTTAGTTAGGGCCTTCCCCTTCTTCTTCAGTTTACTAGGTTAATTGGCCCATCTGGCCTCCATTAACCCCTTCGACTCCTGTGTGGGGTTGACGTCGCATACAGTGTGGTCAACCCTGGGGGTGATCATAGTATTGACTTTGTTTAGCTACCTCACAGTAAAAACTACATTGCCTTTTCTCCATTCAGATTTTAGAGCAGGACAGCTAACATACATTAGTCATCCTGTGGTAAAACCTTACCTTTTTGGCAGTGAAGACAAAGCCTTAGAATCATTTGAGATTTTAACTCAGTTTACTCATCTGCTAGCACTGTTAGTCCATTGGACTAGTCTAATGTAATTTATCGTTATACATTGTCTCTTCCCCTCCATTCTGCACTGATAGTTCTTGATATTTGGCTTAAGCTTGTAAAAGTTTGCTATGATTCTTCTTAAAAAGTGTCCTTTGATTTAGTTATGTTTTGTGGAGAAAGGTCAGAGAAATCATGCTCACAAAAGATGAAGCAGATCAGTGACACACAGGAGAGGAAATGTCAATAACCACATTCCATATTTTGGGTGACATTTTACACTATGAGCAATGCTGTTGTGGTTAACATAATATTATCAGGTTTCAGAGTAACAGCTGTGTTAGTCTGTATTCGCAAAAAGAAAAGGAGTACTTGTGGCACCTTAGAGACTAACCAAGTTATTTGAGCATAAGCTTTCGTGAGCTACAGCTCACTTCATCGGATGCATCCGATGTTCTGGCCAGGATAAACTCCAGAATTGTGAAAAGTAGTTTCCTTTAAACTCCTTGTGTGGAAGGAAAGGAGGACTTGTGGCACCTTAGAGACTAACCAATTTATTTGAGCATAAGCTTTCGTGAGCTACAGCTCACTTCATCGGATGCATACTGTGGAAAGTGTAGAAGATCTTTTTATATACACACAAAGCATGAAAAAATACCTCCTCCCACCCCACTCTCCTGCTGGTAATAGTTGGGACCAACTTGATTATCATATACATTGTAAGGAGAGTGATCACTTTAGATAAGCTATTACCAGCAGGAGAGTGGGGTGGGAGGAGGTATTTTTTCATGCTTTGTGTGTATATAGAAAGATCTTCTACACTTTCCACAGTATGCATCCGATGAAGTGAGCTGTAGCTCACGAAAGCTTATGCTCAAATAAATTGGTTAGTCTCTAAGGTGCCACAAGTACTCCTTTTCTTTTTGCGAATACAGACTAACACGGCTGTTACTCTGAAACTTGTGTGGAAGGGATCTCTATCAATGGTGATGGCCAAATGAATTGTGTTTCCAAGTGTACTAATAACAAGTTCACTTCTTGTTATACAAATAATAAGCTATTAGTGTATTAATTGAGTACATTAATATACTTGCTGTCCCCCACCCTGATTCCACCTTCTGATTTTCCAAGAAGAATCTCCCTAGTACAGTGTTAATAAAGTATGGAACAGTTGCCTATGCATTTGCTGGAAAATTAACATGCATATATCATGTACAACTCATTTGTGGCTTTGAGTCATTTCATTCCATCACTCATAAGTTATGCAGTCAACCCCTAAACCATAAAAATAAGTATCTCACACAGTCAGCATACTGATAAAATACAGTGTTGTCACTTTAAACATATGACAAACCTGAAGATTCCATAGCACCCTCACCCATTAGTGGGTCATGAACACCCACTACACCGCTTTTGGTTACCATTCTAGATTCATTTATATTTGTGGAACTTAGGCCCAAGTACACTTCCCAGTGTCCAGCCCAAGTAGCTGGAGTGGACAGTGGGAGGATGCATACTTAGCAGAAAGAAAAGGAATTCTTATCTTAAGGCTACTTACTGATTGTGGAACATCTCCGAAGCAGGTCCCACTGCCTTCGGAGAAGAAACAGACAATGCACGCAATACAGTTCTTCTGGGCTGCCCAATCCCCCCACACCCAAGGCAATGAACTTCAATCCCTGCATGCCCCATTTTTCTATCTGGCCACTCCTACCCTTGTATTGTGGAATTGCACCAATTCCAGTGCTTTGTTTTCTGTTGTAATGATATATTTCAGCATATATTTAAATGTGGTTTGGGATGGGAATTTATTCATGGATATCACAATTCACAGGATATTAGGATTCACAATTTCAGAGAAGTAAGTCCTGTGCACACTAGTAAAGCTTTAAGGACCTGATTTCCAGAATTATGTGCATATTGTTTTGCACCTAATTAGCATAAGAAGTCACTGCGGCTGAGTGTGCAAATCAGCTAATTGCACATGCAAATTGCTATTTGTGTGTCTAACTGAATCTTTAATTACTCAATTTTCATTTGCAAATTAGGCATGCATTTTTGCATGTGCAGCTGCAAAAATTTGAACCTGAGAACTTTACTGCCTGTTACAAAAGAAGTTTTCAGAATATCAAAATGTCACTGCAAATTCAACTCTTCCCCTTCTCTGGATCATTTATATATATTTTAAGCACATAAAATATCATAAAAATTTTCATAATCACAATCATCAAGACAGAGACTGGGTGAGCAGATTTTGTGCTTGGTCTGTTACATTTTGCAGACTATTTTGTGAGACTACAGTAAAAGTCTATTGATATGCTCTTATATGATTTGCTACTGTAGTAGAAAACAAAGCTGTTAAAACTTTATAAGCATCCATGGCTTCTTGGTCTTCAGAAATAGCAAATCCCAAATGTCATCTTGGGTTTTGTGGCTCCTGCAGGACCCAGAAAATATTGAACACAGGTCTGGTCTACACTTAGGTAAAAGTGCTACCAGATTCAGTAAACTGGTAGAAGGCACTTTATACTGAAATAGTTTATTAGCTTAATTATAGCTTAATAAGCTATAATTTTATAAGCACTTCATACTGATATATACAGCTGACTACATTAGAGTTGGGAGTTGCCACTTTAATTATGCTGCATAATTAAAGCAGAAAAACTTGTAAGTGTAGGCAAACCTTGGTTTCATGGAGCTGCAACACTTTTACAGAGATAGTGCTCTCTACACAGGAATAGCAGTTAGTGTTACCAACTCTCACAATTTTATTACAAGTCTATTATATGTGTTTTTCCTTAAAACACCAGCTCATGGAATGATATGATTAGGTGAGAATCTCAGCTTTCATTTAAAAAAAGAATAAAAGGTTCCAGCAGTCATGATTGTGGAGACAAGCTTGACAACATGAACCTTAAAGCCAACTCCCCACCAAAACCCCAGAAGGCAATCAAAATAACCCAAATTTTTTTATTTTTAAAAATCTTATTATTTTCAAGTCAATTTCATGATTTCTGGAGCTTGACTCATGATTTCTGAGCACTTGTGTTTTGGCGACACTGAGAAAATTGGCTGTTACAATGCTCTTTTAGCATTAGTTTGAAATATGGAGATTCTCGGTGGTTCAGATACAGTTGAATAAGACAGAAGTGAGCTGTAGCTCACGAAAGCTTATGCTCAAATAAATTTGTTAGTCTCTAAGGTGCCACAAGTCCTCCTTTTCTTTTAGTTGTATAAGATGTATTTATAATAGGATTACTACAGATATGCATTAAAATGTATGTCTTTGAGGATCAGAAGCCTCTGTCCTAAATTGTAGCTGCACTGCTCTTAACGGGGTACGTTGAAACAGACATACATATCTATTTGTGATGGTACCTGATTAACTAAAACTGTCTTGTTTAACTCTGTGCAGAGCACTAGTTATTGACATCCTGGCACTAGTAGATCTGTAGAAAATTTTATGAGTGCAATATATCCTGTGAACTTGCTGGAATGAACAATGCTCATGAGCCTCCTCGCATGCCTTGCCAATAGGGGACTGTCCGCCTATATGTGATTGTACACATCTGCTAACTCAGGGATCTAAATGCAAAATCCAGTGCTCAGGGACATCAGGTGGATATCTGATACTCTCTAGGGAAGTTACAGTCCATAAACCATGGATTATTCGTATCCATGCAGGTTTATATCCACTTGTGACAGCAAAAATATGGATAATATACCTAAATCAGTAATCAGTCCTGGTATTTCAATGTAAGTAACTAATAAGTTAGAAACAGTGACATGTCACAACCAAAAATCAGCTTGTGATATGCCTGTCACTTTACTGAGGTGACATGCTACACATCACAAAATGTTTCAGTAGAAAAAAGGACAAGAACATTTTATTGGTGGGCTACGCATGCTGTAATTTGTGACTGTAATGGTCAGATATAGGATATTAGAAATCAGTCAATATTATATCTATTTACTATTTAGTTTTAATATAAACATGCTTGAGCTCTAGGCTCGCTAGGTAAAGTATTCAAAACTGCTTAAGTGACTTAGGAGTCTAAGTACCATTTTCAAAAGTGACTTAAGAAGGAATTTAGGAGTTGATGTGTCATTGAAAGCCTAAGGGCCAGATATTTAAAGGTATTTAGGTGCCTAACTGTGCAGATAGGTTCCTAAGCACTTTTGAAAATCCCGCTAGCTGCCTAGCTGCATCTTTAGGTGCCTAAATATCTTTAAAAATCTGGCCATCCATGCCTAAGTCACCTTTGAAAATGGGATTTAGGCTCCTAAGAAATGTAGGTGCTTTCGAAAACGTTGACACCTGACAATAATTAAACTCACAATCCCTAAAGAGATATCACTCACAATAAAGCTAACACATCAGCCAGTAAATACAGCAGCAGAACAAAACCTGTCCCACTTTATTCAGAACTCCATGTGTTCAGCCTTCCCCAGAAGCCTTCTCTGATAGATGTGGGTCAGATTTTCAAGCACAAATACCCACACAGATATTGCTTTGTGCAGATGTTACCCTTGTCTTGTATTCTCACTGTGGGATAATTACATGTTTAAAATGGGTATTTAAAAATGTGGCTCTCCATTTCTGGCTTATTCATATGTTGAATGCGCTCCTTACATTTATTAATCTTACACAAAGGTGTTCACAGTTATTGTGTGCCAAAAATATAGCTCTGGAGACACTACTGTTCCCCACACATAAACAGTAAAACAAACAGAGGAATATACAGTGGAAATTGTGTTGTCCTTAGCAATTAACCACTTATATCCTAATCAATTCCCCTCCTCTTCCTTAACTCCTATTGTTCTTTTCTCCCCTCCCACCTTCTTCCTCTTCTGTTCTTTCCTTTTTTTCTTCTCTCTCTTCTGCTTCTTTCTTTTTTTTTTTTACTTTTCGTTACTAGAGTGCTGTACAATGGATATATATATAGTAATAATTAATAATACCTAGTTTTTTATACAGCACTTTTCATCAATACATCTCAAAGCACTGTATAAAAGGAGCTCAATATCATGACCCACCCTCATTTTACAGATGGAGAAACTATGGCACACAGAGGTGATATAACTTGCCCAAGAACACCCAGAAGGCCAGTAAATAGAACTTTGGCATCCTAAGTACCAGCCCAGTCCAGCTGCAGTCTAGCCAATACAGTTAACTAATAGCAAATGTGCCAGTAGATGGCACTCAAGAGTATTTAGCATTGTTCACATCTTTTCTGGGAACAATAAAAATTGTGGCTTCCTCTGTGCAGCTCTTTACATGCAGCTTGTATGTTTTTAATCTCTTTTTCTGCTCTCCCCTGTTTGACCTTTCTTCCCTTTTCCTCTTTTTCTTTGCCCTTGCCACACTATCTTTTCTACTACTTCTCTATTTCTTTGTCTCCCTCACACTCTGATTTTCAGGTCCCTCTCCTGTCCTCCTTTTTTCCCCTTATACCACTTTCTTTTTTGGCTGAGAGAAGAGACAGTATGAGAACAGCCTTCTAAGAAGGGTGTCCATTAGCTTCCACTAATTGTTCAGAAGGGTGTGCTTTAGGTATTGTACAATATACTCCTTAGGGCTGCTCCGGTGAGTAAGGTGGGCAGGATTTGGCCTCAAACGTCTGATGTCTTTAAATTCCTAAGGATACATACCTGATCTTTTAGTTCTAACAAAGCACTGTAATGTGCCACCAAATTATAAACAGGCGGGCTGGTAATGTATTTAAAAACAAAAATAGTGTTTGCCTCAGGAATGGGTCCTGCAGCCTGTGCACCACATATTTTTTCAATAATACGATAAAGACTATGCTTTTTAAATTATTTTTGATTTACAGTATCCATGTGGATGAGCTCAAAATGCAACTGAGCATGTCTCCAGACAGATTAATTTTATTATATATAGATTTCCTTTATAACTAAGC
Source organism: Chelonia mydas (assembly GCF_015237465.2). Taxonomy (NCBI): domain Eukaryota; kingdom Metazoa; phylum Chordata; order Testudines; family Cheloniidae; genus Chelonia; species Chelonia mydas. The sequence goes on along the minus strand of NC_051245.2, from coordinate 32,912,844 downwards.
AAAATGTAAACAAGAAGTGGACATGGGCTGTAAAGTCCAGCTCTAGATGCAGCCATTCCTCAGGTTTGGAGGGGTACAGATTTGGGGTTCCACATAAGGCCCTCTATAGATATAGCTCCAAACTGCACACTTCAGATCCAGATAAAGCACTTTCAGCAAGTTGGGAGTGAGGGTTTAGATACAGGCTTCTGGTCTGGGCCTTGGTTTGATTCACCCCAGCGGATGCACGTGGATGCAATTTGCTATATTACACTCAGTGGAACACAGCTTTCAACTGCAGCTGAGAATGCCTGGGACATTAAATGAATCATCACAGCTCCCAGACATACTGTTCTGCCCCATCTACCCTACCAGTCTTACACACTTGGTGGGCTTTGTTTGGCCACCAATCTTTGGGATACCTGCTCCACCTCACACCCTGGAATAGGATTGCAGGCAGGTTGAGTCACTGCACACTACTTAGGACAAACTTTCCACTGCCACAGACCGCAATCTGGGCTCTGCTTGCAGAACTTAAGGACTAAATCAATCCAATATTTAAAATGTTTAAAAAGTAGGAAATCGACATGACTAGCATTAAATTAATTTATTTCTTTGAAGATTGGATTGGGATGTGCAATTTATTTTAGTCCCTCTCCCCTTCTCATGAACTGAGTGAGAATGTTAATAATTTTAAGTCAAATTCCAAAAGAAGAAATGATGAAACATTCAATTTTGAAGTCTTAAGCAGATGACATATTTGTAGTATACATTCACTAAAAATTAAGTACAAAATCCCGTTACTCCATGTGCAACAGTTTGTAACTTGGCTCCTTCTTTATTCCATCCATTTCATAAGTATTGCAGTTTTGATGGGGCCAGTGTGTAAAACAGAATTTTCAATTGCCCTGCTTAAACCATCTATCAGCTGAAAAGTATTGTGTGAAACATTATCCGTTATTTCTCAAAATGTCTCTCCTTGTTTTCTTTTGCTGTCCTTGCTGTCCTGACCAGTTTAGGTCTCATTCATTATTGCCTCTCTTCCGCAATTATTTTCAGACTTAACAAATTTGTAAAATTGAACAATTTCCTTATTTTAAATTACTTATTTCCACTACTTGGTTTCTGTCATAAATATAAAGGGACGGGTAAACACCTTTAAATCCCTCCTGGCCAGAGGAAAAACCCTTTCACTTGTAAAGGGTTAAGAAGCTAGGATAACCTAGCTGGCACCTGACCAAAATGACCATGAGGAGACAAGATACTTTCAAAGCTGGTTGGGGGGGGAAACAAAGGTTCTCTCTGTCTGTGTGTTGCCTTTGCCGGGACCAGAGCAGGAATGCAGGTCAGAACTCCTGTAAAGGGTTAATAAGCAATCTAGTTAGATATGCGTTAGATTCTGTTTTGTTTAAATGGCTGAGAAAATAAGTTGTGCTGGAGGGAATATATATTCCTGTTTTTGTGTTTTTGTAACTTAAGGTTTTGCCTAGAGGGATTCTCTATGTTTTGAATCTGATTACCCTGTAAGGTATTTACCATCCTGATTTTACAGATGTGATTCTTTTACTTTTTCTTCAATTAAAATTCTTCTTTTAAGAACCTGATTGCTTTTTCATTGTTCTTAAGATCCAAGGGTTTGGGTCTGTGTTCACTTATGCAAATTGGTGAGGATTTTTATCAAGCCTTCCCCAGGAAAGGGGGTTTAGGGTTTGGGAGGATTTTTTTGGGGGGAAAGACATTTCCAAGCGGGCTCTTTCCCTGTTATATATTTGTTAGACGCTTGGTGGTGGCAGCAATAAAGTCCAGGGGCAAAAGGTAAAATAGTTTGTACCTTGGGGAAGTTTTAACCTAAGCTGGTAAAAATAAGCTTTGGGGGTTTTTCATGCAGGTCCCCACATCTGTATCCTAGAGTTCAGAGTGGGGAAGAAACCTTGACAGTTTCTTTGCCTTTATTTATTTGTTTATATTTTAAAATACAAATTGGAACTCAATTTTGTGTTTGAATTTAAATGTTCCGTTAACAGTATGCAGAACAATGCATGTATTAGGACTGGCTGGATCCTGCATTCCTTGCTCATCGAAAACTCAGAGTGAAACCAGTGGGACAATGGGCTATATAAGAATGCAGGACTAGGTCCCTAAACTGTAAGGAAAAAAAATGTAAAAGAAAGAACACTTTATGTTTCTCTGTGAAAGTCCATACTTCATCCTTTTATTTGTATTCAGCTGCTCTTGTGGAACGGTGCATGCACATTTTTCTAGTAAGAATTGTTTAGTATCAGTTAGTTATTTCTCCTTGATCTTGGAGTCCCCAAGACTCAGGAGTTAACATTGATTTTATTTTTAACCCTCATTCATATAGCACTTCAGTTTAACTAACAGTTTCCCGTTTAGACACCATGTTGTCACGTGCGGGTTTGAGGAACAGACTTTCCCTCCAAGTGATACTCACAGTACTTTTCCCTTAAATTTGACATAGAGTAACAACATCTTTGTCTGCTGGAATATTTGAACATGTGATCTTCCCTCTGTGTCTGAAAGCTTGTTTTCTTTGTCAGAATACTATACTGTCATCAGTCTCACCTTTGTGCTCTGCCATCTGTCTAAGGACCTGCTTAGCTACATATCTTGCCCTGTGACCTCTGTTAGCAATGTTTCTAATTCAGAAGTCAAATGGTGGCATATTTTAGTATCTTCGAAGCCATTAAATGGAATGTTTTTACACTGGCTATCCTTTCCTAAGTGGCATTCTTCTGGTTCCAGGTGCCTCTTAAATAAAAAGTGATGGAAATTTAGAATCAATTTGCCTACATGAAGTTCAGCAGAAGACTGATGGAAGCAATGTTTGTTTGAATACAACATTCCATGGTGCTAAGAGGTCCATTTGGATCCTAATGGGAAACAAATTAAAATTGTGCTTATGAATATAATCGGCCAAATTAAGAGTAAATTGACCATTCAAGCTAAGGATTAGATCCTGCCATGTGATACAGTGTTTGGTGCAAAATCAGACTTCACAGGAGAACAGTGATTTCTTAACATGCAGCCTTGCTGTGCAGCTTACATTCAATGTCTGGTATTTCCTGAATTACCTGGAAGAGAATTTAGGCCAAAAATTTCAAACCTAAGTTAGGTTTCAGAGTAGCAGCCGTGTGAGTCTGTATCCGCAAAAAGAAAAGGAGGACTTGTGGCACCTTAGAGACTAACAAATTTATTTGAGCATAAGCTTTCGTGAGCTACAGCTCACTTCATCAGATGCATTCAGTGGAAAATACAGTGGGGAGATTTCTGAATCCCCATTTAAACACCTCAATAAAAATGACACCTATTTTCAGAAATGCTGAATATCTACAAATCCCACTAGAATCAATGGGAAATTTAGGTGCTTTTCATACATGAAAATATGAATATGTGAATTAAGAAGCCTAATTTTAGGCACTCACATTTGAAAATTATAGCCATTTTTAAAAAACGGATTATCTTCCAACTTTTTAGCATCAAAGTCCAAAACTCCCCTCTGTTTTCTGTCTTCTGACACATTTGGGAGTGTTCTTCAATCTTATGGCAAAATTCAAGTAATCCATTTGAAGATTAGGAAATCAAAACAAGATATTTATAAATTACAAGAAAATTAGCTATGCAACATGGCTTTCACCCCAAATCAATCTCAGAGCTGAACATCGTGACCTTGAGTGACTTAAATACACCTTCGGTTTCATGCCTGATCTCTCCAGTATGTGATGTTAGAAAAGCTTTATTGGCCACATGGGTGGTGGGTGAACCGCGGGCTCAGGGATGCTAGCCTCCAGCCCATCCCGACCCTTGTGCCCAAGACTGCACCCCTCCTGCCCTCTTTCCACCACCGGAGCCCAGAGCCCCCCAGCCCTGGAGCACCAGGTAGGCGGGTGACACAACCCCCAGCCCCGAAGCACCGAGCTGGCAGCGCAGCCCCCAGCCCCGGAGTGCCAGGCAGGCAGCACATGCACTGGCTCCAGCTGTCCACAGTCCCTGGCTGCAGGCTGGCCCACACTAGCCACAGCCCCCAGCCCAGGGCCCGGGCCACAGGGGAAGAGCTGCAGAGCGCTGGGAAGCAGGAGGGAGCATGGGGGGGCGGAGCATGGGTGGAGTCACACAAGGTTGTTTGGGGAGGCTCAGCGTCCCCCGGCCTTTGATACCCACCGCCCATGATTGGCCATATTAGTCAGGAGAGGTGAAGCCATGAGTTATTCAGGTCATCCCAACTGAGTGCTAACAAGGCCTTCTTAGCATCAAACACCATTATGCATTTATGTATGGAAGAAATGTTATTTTAGAAAATTCAGCATTTTAAAAGTGTTTACTAGTACTATTTTTTTTCATATCCGTCTACCTGCAAAAGCTGTCTTAGTGATCAGGTAAAGGCGGGCCTCTGAATTACAGAGATATCAAAATACAAATGTAATTACTGCCTCTTTACATCAGGGAGTTATGAATTTAAAGTCTGATATCTTGTGAACGCTCAGGTCTTCAAACAAATGTTATGTTTCAGCAGAAAGCATGGACTCCTATCTCTTCAAAGTGATAATGTACTGATGTTTCTAGCCTTGGTTATTCATGATATGTTAAAAAGTCATGGTCTAGAATACAGCACTGTATATAGAAATTTAATTTCACCTGATTCCCACGTGGAGGGAAAGAAGGAAGCATTTTCATGTCAGATTCTTTTATAATTGAAAAAAGCTTGGCCGCTGTTTGAAATTTTTTGAAAGATTTGGAATATCTGGCTGAGGTGGATTAGTGAGCATAGTGCAAAGAAAGAGGCAAAAGGTGTTACCATATTATATGGTTCTTGAATTTATCCCATGGATGTAGATATAAGAAATATATTTCATGTTTAGCAAAACCACTCACACTTACAGACCCACACATATACACCTGCACACAAAAACAAACATGGGCGCCTGATACTTATAAGTAACTTTCTCATGGGCCAAACACCTCAAATTTAGGGTCCTAAAGTTAGGTGCCTAAATCCAAGAAGTAGCGTGATATTATTTAGGTGACAAAATATGGATTTAGAAGCCTAACTGCAGAGATCCAAGTTGTACATTTTGGCCCTACTGACTAAAATTGCATAGTCAAACTTTAAGACACCCAGAACTAGTAGCCAGCCACTTTTGAAAATTTGAACCTAAGTGACTTTCCCACAGTTACTTTGTGAGTCAGTGGCAAAGATGAAACTAGAACCAAGAAGTCCAGACTTCTGCTTGATTACTGTAACAAGTAGACTACACTCTCTCTGATTATGTTCAGTCAAAATTCTTGTTTAAAACTAAAATAAGAATATAGCCTTTTTATTTTGTCTTGTCAGAGGTGAAGTAGGATGCACCTTAACTGAATTTCCTTTCTCATCTCTGATCATTCTAGGTATCTATTTTAAACATTTACTTCTCCTTATATTATCATGCTTTTTTTTCTTGAGAGGTTACAGATGTAAGAGTTTGTAATGATTACATCATTACATGACTAAGGTGTCCACATGTCAGGCAAAAATGTATGAGATATAGCTTTATATTTTTCTTCTTCAGCGATTAGGCCTTTTGCCTTTCTCTTCTTAGTCAGACATTGTTTCTGATTGAGTTCCCTCCCGCCTGTTTTTCTTTTCCAAGTGATATTATCTTCAGTGGAGCAAAAACCTGCTCACCTTACTAGCACCCTGCTGCAGCCTCCATCTTCTGAAAGGACTATTTGTCTGGATAAAGTGGAGGGGGGAAATATCTGCTATTATTTTTAAATTCTACATTACTTAAAACAAAAACCCATCATTTTTATTTCTTAATTTACAAAAGGAATAATTAATATGTCCCAAACAAATGAAAACTATTCTCTAAATTAATCCTAACAGCAGGGAAATTGTAGAGCTAAAATATTATGGAATATAGGGGACTATTGGGGTGAGCAATGAGATCAGGAACTGGCTCTTAGTTGTGATTGTATTTGGACAGTGAAGACTTAAAACCATTGAGCCAAATAATTCTCTCAGTCCCCGATTCAGAAAATTGCTTAAACACATGCTAAAATATATTCCTATTCAGCAAGGCACTTAAGCATGTGCTTAGAATGGGGCCTTAGTTGAGAGCACAATATAGTCCAGTGAAGTTACTTGAAAAATGGATTCTGGTCCATGCAATACTAGTGGAAATTACCATTGTTGTTTTTTCCTGCTCAGTTCATTGAATAAAGTTTACAGTGTTCTGAATATATACATTTTATGGATATCCACCAGGAGGATAAGATACTGGATTAGCTCATTAAAGGAAATCCCCTAGTGAACTTTACTTCTGAAAGCAAATCACCTTCCAGAGATACTATGTCTGTTGCATTTTTTCCCCCATGTTCTGTGATTATTGTTCTGGTTCTTCTCTTCAACTTTTGTTTGGTTAACTTGAACACCTTTGAGTGTTTGTGTTTGTCACAAACACAAGTTCCATCACTTGACTAGTGATGGAGCTTCAACTCAGTGCCCCAGTAACATGGCATGGATCTGAAACTTAGTAGGAATGTAAATAGATAGTCAAACCATCCCAGAAAGATGCAAATTAAAGCAGTTCAATTAATGACAAACCTATCTCATTACCATAGAGAGAAGGAAAAAAGGGTTATATCTATTCTCATTCAGAAGTGTATACGGATTTACAATTATTTGTTGTCAGTGCACTGGCGACACTGATCAAGAAAATGTATTTAGCAAGCTGGAATTGTAAGTGTTGTGGATACTGATTTTCAGTTGAAAGCTGTGTCCTTGAACAACTCCACTTCATCCCAATGACATTCACAATTCCCTTTCCCCTACCACTCTGTATAACAGGGACAAATCTCCCCAAACCCTTTACAACCAGTAATTGAGTTCTGCACACAGGGAAAATTCAATTTTTTTCTATTGTGTTCACTCATCATTTATTTACAAATACACATTATAACTTTTATATACATTGCACATTTACATGGTAGAAAAGTACAAAACTATATATTTAAATGAATTTATATTTAACTCACCATGTTTGAAAATATAAAATTGCATCAGAAAAAAAAGTATTATGAAAAGCAAGAAACTTGAACTGATAAAGCTTTGATACACCTTTTAGTGACAGTTTAAAAGAACTTTAAAAAATGGTATTGCAGGACCATCTTAAAGGAACCACCTGATAAAGCATTTATGTAAGTTACAAAAAATAAAAAAGAATAAGAACGTTGTTCTCGTTATTGTTAGCCATGTAGTTATTAACAACCTTCATAATTCAATTTCTTTGGGTCCAGAATTCTTATAGTACAGTATAAATGCTCAGCACATTGAGAGCATGTCAGTACATGAAGTGATTAGAAGCAGAGAAAAGTTAAGTGGAAGAGGTGTCCTTAAAGATTGCCTCACTGCACCCAGAAAGTATATTTAAATCAGCGCCTTTTGGTCAGTCAAGATTCCTTGTAAACAAAAACCCGAGGGATCATTTATGTACAGAAGGGGCAAGAAGAAAATCCAATAAATAAACATAACAGAAACTGACATGCAAGTTTGTGAAAGTGGAGAGGAGTTAACAGCAGTGAAAAGAAGAGATGAGAGTCATATGGGTAAGCTCTAAGGAATGGACTTTTATAGTTTACAAAAAAAAAAAAAAAAAAAAAAAGCTTTACTTTACAAGCAAGAGACCTCACAATAAATAACACTGCTCTTCCCGTAACGAATAAATTTCTTCAAAAAACAAGGTGTACAGTCAACCAGACATTTTATGTATAAATTATAAAACATGACACAGTATAAATAAATGTCTACAAGACTCAACTATATGTATACTTTTCTTTCTCCCCAAAATAAATAAGCATACACTTATTTACAGTATGGACATTGATTTCTTGCCCAGTGGCTGTTCCAATAGTGATGGAGGTTTTACCACTCTAGAATGGAAGATATAGGAAAGTTGTAGTCCGGGTCTTCATCTTCCTCTTCTTCCTCGGGGTCTTCATTAATGGCTAGATGGGGGAATACAGGGGAGCTGTTGTTTAAATAAGGACAACAACAGCGCAGAAGCAGCTCAGTGCATGTTTTCAAAGCCCTCTGAACAGCCATAATACAGCGTTGCATTTTACGTGACTTGTAGTGAGATGCTCTTTGGCATCTGCTGTTATGTAATATGGTTTTTTATACATAAGCTATGAAGTCATAATTGCAGAAAGTTCTGAAGAATCAATGGCTCAGGTTTTATTGGCAGATTCCTGAAATCAGATAAAAAGCGCTCTTGTGTTCTAGGTTTAACTGCTTTGTGTCCTTCATTCAGAGTTAGTAGAGGCAACTGCTCTAAGACAGCAGCCCATGTGCTAACAGTAAGCTTGGTTTTTTGGATGGAGTTAGGATATATCCAAGTGTTAATAAAGCAAACAGCGAAGCACACACAAATTAGGAAAAATAGCTAGTATGATGCTCTTAGGGCAACCCCTTGCTGATAACATGACTTTTCCTCAAAAAACAGGTATCTTGAAAGTGTCCAAGCCACAGACCGTTGACTATCTGTTGCAATCTACCAATCACACACATGTGTATAATATATATTATATATATATTTCTAAGGGAAAAATCTTTAAATGAAATTCTCATTTTTAAAGGCATAAGTCTTCATTACCTAGGGATTGCCTTCAGAAGCCTTAAATGTCTGCAAGGTTTAAAATCTCACTTACAGTTGCAAGATCCAGAGTGCTTTACTTCTAAAAGCACACCCATGGAGCAGGCTGCTTCTTTCATGGCACACTCGCTTGGGTAAGTAGTGTTATCGCTGGCACAGACTGCTTCATCTGACTTGCTTTCAGGGCACAGCTCATCACAGAGGGCACATCGACCTCTGCCAACCTTGAAATCCCACAAACATTTCTTCCCAGCACTGCACTGGATATCTTCACAGGATTTGGCTTCTAAAAATACAAGATACCAGAAATGAGTAAAGCAGAATCTCTCTTCTCATATATCAAGAACTCATAGGAAAATGAATATGAAATTTATGGGTAAAATCCTTCTCACTTTAGTCAAGCACATAGTGCATTTGGAAATCAATGGGTCTGTGTGTGGAGGGAGGTGCGTGTGGAGGAGCAAAGCAAGCAGAATTTGGCCTCAGGCAGGTGGAATTAAATTTGCATATTGTAAATGACCAGGTCCTGACCTTCTCTGATTGAAATCAATGGGAATCCCCTCTCCCCAGTGTCTTAAATGGGAGGTCTATAATTGGCCAATTAATTAAACATTTCTAAATTGATTATTTTTCAAGCTAAACCTTATAAAATAGTTGTTTATGTCATTAAAATGTTAATTCACCACATGCTATCACAATGGAACTAGATTTGAGATCTTTAACTTGTAAAGATAATTTTTCAGACATGAAGTTACCTGAAATGTGTATGATAAAAACAAACATATTGTGGTGACAAACATTGTTAAGAATAACAATTAATATAAAATACCAGGTTGTTTTGAGGTTATTTTCTTATCTTAATCCACAACAGCACTCCCCAATCACTACAAGATTTTTTCTAAGAGGGAAAAGTTATCAGATGTATCTGATTGACATTAAATAACATTTGCCAAGACCTCTTGAAGACAAATGTTTCCAAGAAACCAGTTCAGCTGAATGTTGAGATTGTGTTACTCTGTTGTCATATCATAATACATTTGAGGACCTGACTCCAGCTCCCACTGAAAACAATGTCAAAACTCACACTGATATCAAGGATTGAACCCTCTGTCCCCTCTTGGGGCCCAAAATCTTACAGGTTTCAGAGTAGCAGCCGTGTTAGTCTGTATTCGCAAAAAGACAAGGAGGACTTGTGGCACCTTAGAGACTAACAAATTTATTTGAGCATATTTGTTAGTCTCTAAGGTGCCACAAGTCCTCCTTTTCTTTTTGAAAATCTTGCAGGTGTCCCTCAAGTAAAATTTTCCCCTTTTCTTTAGTAAAAACTGCAGGACTGCACAACACATTCAGTTCTAGGAAATAATCTGCATCCAGAAACCCTTCTACAAAATTGTGAAACAATTAGTTATGAAGAACTATTCCCCTCCCCCCATAAGCACCCCCAAAGAATGATACCTACTGATACATTTTCCCTCGTAGGCTAATCCAATGGATCTGCCCAGTAGGCAGGTAGCCTTTCTCAGGTGGCAAGCACTAGCATATGTTATTCCATCATTCCCACAGAGATACTGTTCAGGGGAAGTAGGCTCCGGGCAAATCCGATTACATGTCACACAGTAGGCATTATTAGTTTGATCAACCACACACGTGGAACTGCCTGGACATAAAACATCCCTGCAGGTCTCTGAAATAAAGACGGAAACATACAATGATTAACAGGAGATCCAATGCCTCATACAGGGAGTGAACATGTGAAACAATCAAATGACACAATCAAAGTCTTCAGCAGCTTTCCTCATAAAAAGGCCACTGGGGAAAACCTTCACATCTCAGGGAAGCTGGTGTGAACACAGTGTTTCATGGCTGTGGGGGATTCTCAATTCAGCTATGTTCTTGTCGGTTGAACGCGGTTTAGTGTTTGTCCCTCAGTATTTGAAACATCATCTTGTTATTGTGGGAAAGTACGTCAGCTCCTCCTCCCTACATTCAGACACACCCTGTGGTATTCGGGGGACTTGGTTAGATTTGTAAACCTACTTTTGCATTTGCCCTGATATTGGACTTCAAGTTCGGGTTGCTCTTTACATCTGGCTTTGAGGAGAGCACACTCGTTCCTGTAGGTTTTCCCATCTAAGCCACACACAGGACCCTTCCAAGTGACATTAGAGCAATCCGGAGCACAAACACACCGAGGTTTGTTCTTCTTGTTCATTTTACATTTCTTCCCAGGTCCACAGTCCACGTTCTCACACGTTTCTAAAGGGGAGGGGATGGAAAGAAAGAGGCAACATTTTAATACCTCGTCTGCTCATGAGACTTCGGATTAGTGGTGTTTACACAAACACCGCGACAAACCCCCAAGGCACAAAGGGAGCGAACAAGTTCCCTCCCCCTGCCCCGTCCAGAAAACAAAATGTGGGGTCCTGAGAGAGATCCACCAAAAAGGAAGATCAAACTGCTGGTTTGCACACACACATCTATTTCACCACGCAGAGGCTAGATCCCTTCCCCTTCTCACTAATACAGTGTCCAAGTCCGGGCATTTACTTTACGGGATGAGCTTTAAAATCCAGATTGGAGAGTGGCATAGGGAAACACTGCTGCCCCTGCTGACTCCATCCCGGCCACCGCCATCCCCTGCACATACGGGTTCTGAGCACTTTTCAAACACACCTTTGCATGGGATACAGTTTGGGGCACCACCGTTAAAAATCATCCACTTAAAAAGCGTGTTGTCGTTGACGTCTTCTTCAGTCCATGAAGTGGTTAGCCGGCCCGTTTTGCAGCACTCCTCCTTGCTCAGATCAGTCTTATAGAGGACCTGGCAGCGGCCGTTCTTTGCCTGCCGGAGCCAACAATTCCCAGCTGCAAGAGCGAGAGGGAGAGAGAGACCCAGCCATATCAATGTCAGTTACCAGTGACCCAGACACAACACGTGCGGCTTGCATTGACTTTTACTAGACTGTTTACTTTTATTTGTCCCATTTCATAACCTGCAGCTACTCTGGAGCAATAGGCAGCGCTGTTTAAATAACCTGATCGGAACAGGGCAAGGCAGTTTTCGGAGGTATTTATTCCATGTGTAGACCAGGGGGACTTGCATGCGCGTGACAGAGGTTTGACAAGGATGTGCATTAAAAACCAGGGGTAAAAGAAAAACACGTTTGCAAATACTTTTTTCCCCTTCCTCAAAAATTCTGTACAACATTGGTTTAGAGCTGCCCAGAGTTTCAATCCAGGCCATTTTACAATCGGCAAGAATTGGTAACATTTGCCTGTTAGCAAAGTCTTTCGAAATCTCGAAAGGTTGCTGCTGCTTCCCTTGAGAAATGCCTTTTTCTTTGCTGAAGCAAGTTAGCTGCGATCCAAAGAAGGGTGACCAAAGTAAACAAAAGGCCGGGGCACAGAAATAGGAGACCACTAGAGAGTTTACAAACCAAAAATTATAGGTACCGTCTCTTCCGACACAGTTTCATAGGGAAGTGCACTGCACGTAAATCGGATAGAGATTTGTTTTACTTGTATCTCTGCTGTTGATGGATTCAAGCCAAGAACATTAGTCGAAGCAACTGCCCCTTTTTTAGTTGGAGAGTTTTGGTTGGGATGAGCCTCTCGTGAATAACCAGTGTGACTTCTAATAGCAATTGATTCTAATCCAGCAGGGGCTAGATCCGGTTTCCTTACTCCAATGGGAATTTTCCCGGAGTGAGAAGTGCAGGATCGGCCTCTCAGATCGATATATATGGGGAGACGGTGGAGGGGGAGGATAGCTTCCCCCCCCCAAAGCAATAATTGAATAAACAACACCCTTTTAAAAATCAGTTTTCATGGATCAAAAGAACGATAGAAGTCAGTTTTGAGCGCCTTACAGTTGCCTTCACAAGGTTAACCTATGCATCCAGCTCAGCGAAAAAATATTCAGTAAAAACCATCAGTCTAACTCGTTCAGGTTGTTGTCGGAGCGGCATCAAGAAAAAAAACTTCAGTAATCACCCGTTGAAAAGGCAGCTATTACATTTTCTGTTTGTTTTGTTCGCCTGGGACATGTATTTAAACACATTCTCCAGTTGCAGCAGAATTCACAGCCCAACAAAATTCACTCACAAATGTGTATGTGCGCGGGGATCGGGGGTGTCCAAATATTGAAAGGATAGCCGGAAAATGACTAATATTAGTGTCTGAAAATGTCATTTGTGATCGTGGAACTCACCATCCCCACCATCCTTGCAGCCAAGCAGTCGAGAGGAAAATCTAAGCTACATTGCAACAAAAACTTTGAGCACCTATTGGGACTAAGCAAGTTGCTGTGTGGGGCTGCTGTTCATTCATGCTGCATAATAATAATAAATAACAATCATCATCATCATCATCGCTGCTCTGTACTATGCATAGCAGTTTGAGGGGCCGATCAAAAATATCTCTAAATGTCAGCTCCATACATTTGTGCAAAGCGGTCCCATTTATAGTTAACTTGCGGTCCCATTCCTAAAGCCGGTCCCTTGTAGAGAGACGTTCAACAGGAGAAAGCTAAACATAGAGAAAAATATAGAAAATAAAACACATCTACAAATAAACAATCTCATCTTACCCAGTCCTGTGTGATCTTCCATGAAGTGGCACAGAAGCATCAGGAATAAAAGCATGCCCGGGTGGATTCTCTGATTTAACATCCTCAGTATACCAGCGAGTGAAAGAGACAGAAACAATATCAAGTGGAGCAGAGAGAAAGAGAGAGAGAGAGAAAGACAGAGAGACAGAGAGCACTAGTCAGTCTGCTTATGATCGCTCTATTGAATGAACGTCAGCCTCCCAAAGCAGTCTCTCTTTAAATCTATAAGGGGGTCTTAGCTGTCTGCGGTGGGCGGTCTCCTAATGTGTGTGTGTGTTCGGGGGTGGGGAGATTTAAAAAGTTCACTGTGAATCAGGTGACATTTTCCACCTTCTGGAAACCCTTTCCAATTATCTGGTTTAGGTGCATATACACATTCTCTCTCTCTCTCTCTCTCTCACTCTCTCTCTCACTCTCTCACACACACACTCACGCACACACAGTCTCACATCAAATCTGCAAGAGGGAATCGCTGGAGTTCTTTGCGTAGTAACAGGAAGGAGGGAAAAAACAGAATGGTAACTGGAGCTTAGAGAGAGAGAGAGAAGAACTATCCACTCGTGTCATTAATACCAGGAGGCGCGCCCGCAGAGGAGCTAGGGGCTTTAACACAATTTATAGGACTAAAGCAAGAGCCATGTCACTTGACCGGGGACGGAGAGGCGCGATCCTTTCCCCTAGCCCCCCACATCATGGCCAAAGGAACTTGAAAACAAAACTACAACCTGACCAGCATGCGGAAATGTTTTCGCTTCTTGTTAGAAGTTCTGGGGCTCAGCAAAAGGTGATGAAGTCTCTCGGGAGATGTGTTGTTGTTGTTGTTGTGGTGGTGGTGGTGGTGGTGGTGGAGTGTGTGTGTGTGTGTGACAAGCCCACTCTATGGTTGTGATTAATAATAAATCTACCCCTAACACCTCAAACAGTAGTTAGGTGTCTGGCGCACACACATCTCCCGCTCCGGGACTGGTCAAAAACAAACAAAAGTTTAATACCTGGGGTTTTACCCAAGTGACAATCTTTTCACTGGGAGCGCCTGGAGTATAGACCGGAATGGGGGCGACGTAGGCGGTCTTCTTTCAGAATAAAAAAGGTTGCAACATCGATAATGAACTTCTAGAGCACTAGTTTACTGAGCACAGTCTGGCATTATTCTTCCCTTAGAAAGTTGGCGGTCTCTCATTTATAACATTTTTTGGCACCGCTGAATGAAACTGAGTAGGCGATATTTCCTTTTATACAAAATGATTACTTAACGGAAAATGGTATTGTTTATTCAAAAGCTGCCTTTTTAATTTCGATTCTTTCGCTGCTCTGAGCCACCAAAGCACAACAGACAGCAAAGTATGCAGACAAAAATTCTTGGACACTGCCAGATCATTGGGATTCATGCGTAAATTCTACCGATTCCTCCCCACCCCTTTCCCAGTGCTCTTAACCCCCCCCCCCAGCTTTTATTCTGCAGGCTTTTCCCCTACTTCCCCCTCCCCACAACTGCAAATAACTCAGTGATAACAGATTTTTTTCCACCAACTGCAGGAGATAGTGCTAATCTTTTAATAAAAGATCCCATTACAATGGGATCTGTCTGGACAGACTATAATAGATCCAGAAATACAGCCGTGCTAATATTAGAAGACAGTTGTTTGGGTGCCTCAGACCGGGGCCTGGGTCCTGCTTTGAAAGTGAGCGTGAATCACAATGTCCCATTGCACCACCTGCAGTCACACACATTAAGAAGCAGACTGGTAAATAACTGACCTCGCTACAATTTGAGTTATTATTATTATGATCATCACCGTGAGCAGCCCTGGGGCATTTTGATCGCTTCAGAAGCTTTTTGGGACTCCACATCCCTTGTTAATCTTTCCCCAAATCGGTGTCACTCTCCCTCTTTCTCTCTCTCTCTTTCTGAATCAGCATTAATGCAGGGTTGTTTAGTGCCCTCTAATGGCAGACGACATTAACAATTAATAGCAAACACCCCTTATTCAGGAGCCCCCGATAAACGGCTGATTTCAAAAGCTAGATTTCCTATTGAAGGGAGATGGCTTTGATTCTTGTGTTGTAACATGCTTTGAAAAGCGTGGTTTCTCTCAGCTTCCCGCAACAAGGCACAGGGAACAAAAATATGGGGATAACCCTCACCCCCGGAATCAGCCTTGTTAAACAGCAGCGTAAAATTCAGGTACAACTTTAACCTTATTCCATCCCTGTGTAGTTAGGAAATCATACAAAACTTCCAGGAGATGTAAAACTTTCATAGGTCTGGAACGTTTCACGGGGGTCCATCCATTCCCCATTCCTACCATTCATAAAGACACAAGGAGTCTCTCTCTCAGGGCTACGTCTGTGGCGGTGAGCTGAGTTCTACTAACCTTTCACTAGTGTGCCTCGGATCCATGACATGAATTTTGGGGGGTCTCAGCTTAGTCCCAGTGGACACAGTAGTCCACATAAAACCACCTCGGCACACATAATTAAGCAGTTTGGCACCAGGGGCAGACCCAAGACTGAATGGCCTCTCACCAAAGTGAGGGTGGCCCCTCCAGGTCAGGGTTGGGGTCATTGGCAGGGCAGTGTGGGAAACACAAATTGCTGCTGCCTCTGTTGCCCTTGTGAATAGGGAGCTCACTATTTGTTTTGTGATACAGACACATGCTGGTTTTTTTCAGCTTCACCTTGGATTTTTATTGATCTGTCAGATAAAATGTTTATACTGATTCTAGACAGTGTTTGTTATTATATTGGGGCATTATCTGGCCATATTCCTGGAAATGAGTCCCATGATGGGTCAATAATGATTGCATATGTGCCTCATATGTGCATCATCAGGAGATCAATATGATTGCGCTGGTATGGAGACTTGTATCCCACCTGTTTTTTGACATCACATAGAAACAGCTGCTGTTTCTTTTATTGTATTGTCTTTTTAAAATGTTAAATATTGGGTCCGTACATAGCTAAATGTCGGGGGTGCATTGTTTAATCAAAAGGCTTTTTTCGTTTATCTGTTTGCCTCTATTCACCACTTTTCCCCCTTTTTTGCTGTGCCGACAAGTAAATATAAATGACAGAAAAAGCACAATAGGGCCACTCTATAACTGAATTGTCAGGACACAAAAAGACTGCTTTTCTCACACTGTCAGTTTTAAAAACTATCTTCTTCCAAGAAGTTTATAAATTAATATATGTTTTTGGATTTGGATCTAAACTTTGCAGCTGGCCCCAGTCTCCAAATAAAACTAAAATATAATTAAGTTAAAATGCTAGATACAAACGTATCAAACTTTAGAGAAGTTCAGATTTAGCTCTAGATTCAAATACACTCTTGCAACGTGGGCCCATCTCTGATATATGTAGGACATGTGTGGCTGTAACAAAATCTATCTATATATCACAAATATTATGTAAATATTGACTAGCCTGGCTCTGAGGGCAGTAGCAGTAAAATACTGCCTGAGGGACAAAATAGTTCTTGAGATTCACTTTGTGTAACATGTACTAGTGAATAAACTATTTTTGTCATTTATTGTTGTGGCCAGTCAGTATTCATTTTATTAATGTCTTGGGATTTTCTCTTGCTTTCTCCCAAGGCCCACTCTCCTCACAAAGAAGCAGTCTTCATCTTCTAGTGAGAAAGGGCCCACCTCTAGGCCCTTTCTCCTAGCAGAAGCAGATGTTTTGAGAGACAGTTTTTTGGGGGTGTGGGTCAGAGTCTGGGGCTTCACTCAGAAAAAGTAGTCTTTGGGAGGGGTCTGGATTTGAGAGTGGGCACATGTGAGGGCATTTTCTGCCACATCTCCACCAAGAATTCAAGGGAGGGGAGGAAGAGGACTCAAGTACACTCCATTTTCCAGATGGAGATTTCTAAACTAGTTGACTTTGGTCTGCCACAAAATCAGTAGGTAGCTGTGCTCAGCTGGGTGCCTTCTCTTCCTGACAGGAGACAAAGCCAGTCAGCTTTCCACCCCTGGCTGGCTTCTTTGAAAACTGCTTTTGCAAAAGGGAGGGTGCCTTTCTGAAAATTTACCCTTTTCCGTAATAAGTTCTCTTCTCTCAAAAATATGTATGTAAATAATTTTCTAAGCACCATTATACTATACACTCGATAGGAATTTATTTTTCTCACTGTAGAGAGATTCACCTCAGCACAGTCTTCATTAGCTATAGAATTTCACAAGCTGCTTCTCAGAGAAATACACAAAAAGAGTTATATTGAAAGGGTGCATTTTTATAATTTCTTGTTTGGCCAGGCCTTTTCAGGTTAAAATAGACTCTTAATAATGCTTAGTCTCACACTGTCTTAACACAGTTCAAATATTACTTTCTCCAAGTACTGGATGTACTTTAAGATAGAGTTCACTTGTTTCTTTAATGAGTGAGAATTTGTGTACAGAATTTATACTTGCATGCTACTGGTATGAAATTTATAATTATATTTCTAACTAGACTTGGACAAGTACATTGAAAACTTATTTTTCCAAAAGCTGAGAGAAAAAAAGTATGTGGATGTTAAGATATTAAACATTTGATTATATAACAAATAGAAATGTATTTACATAAGATATATTAATGAGGCTCCACTGATTGTGGTGTAGTCATTGCAAGAGTTAATGTTGTAACTTGATTCTAAGCCCCTATATTTCCACTGTATTGTATTGTATGTATTCATTGTGGACTGTATTGTTAAATTTCACCTGTAATATGTTTAAAAAGTACGGGTTTACTGTGAATATTCTACAGAAATTACTTTCATGGACCCTGTGTGAAGTATGCAGAATAGTTAGTACACATAATACTATGAATCGGCATATATGTATAATTATTGTACAAAAATGTACAATAGGGTACTATCTGAATAGTATGTGATCACGTAAGTAAAGACTGTACCATAATGTGTACATACAAGAGACCACGGTTAAAGTTGCAGGGTCAGTTTTAACTTTGGCATTTCCTCAAGTCTCAGTGTTTAATTGTGCAACCACAATGCTAATTTAAAAAGTTATTTATGTTTAATTTCTAAGGGTTTTTTTGTGTTCAGTTGTTGTTTTTGTTGTTTGTTTTGTTTTTTGTTTTCTAAGAAAAACAGGGAGTAGGGGAGAGAAGGGAAGAGAAGAAACAAAAAAACTTCATAGCTTGGCTGGTTTGGAAAAAGATGCCAATCAAGTGTACAAGATCCATAATCAAGAACTATTTGGCAACTATTTGCCATCCTTGACCAAGGCCATTGAAACTATCCTACTTGGAAAGTGCATCCAGTTGGTTTGGAGCACTTAGGAGGAGAAAGGAATTCAGTATGCACAACACATCCTTTCTTAGATGTGCAGTAAGTAATGTTAGCAATAAACTCTATTACATAGGCTCAGCATATCTGGATGACACCACAGGGCCTTTATTAGCCCGGATGGCTCCTGTTGTGTATGTGGTTATTCAGGAGCCAAGGGAAGAATAAGGAGGTGATTTGGCTATGAAGACTGCCTGTGACCTTAAATATAGGAAGTCTCTGGTGGTGTGTAGAACTTTAACAACTGCGGTGACTGTGTGTGTGGTTAGCAGAATGCTTTGTGCAGACAGTTAAAAGGGCACGTGAGCAGGTGGCATTCCCATTCTAGTAAAATAAAATCTACACATGTTGTATAAGGTCAAACTCAACCCCCTTCCTGGGGTTTACTGGTAACTCAGAGAGTAATAACAGAACCGTATGTCCCTATGCAGCATTGTAGATTCTGCAACCCTGAAGGCCATAAGAGAAAAATTAGGGTTGAACCCTATGACCATGTATCACAAACTTTCTTTTCTCATGTCAGTCAGTATGGCAAACAAGCCCATGGAAAACTCTGCAGAGTTATTTCTTAAATTTCAGTTACAAAGAGATCTGATTTGATTAGACCAGATTTAAGAAAAAAGCTAGATGAAAAACACCACAGATTAAAAAACCAGCTACAAAAGTTTCAATGGTTGTTACACCTCGACCAAAGGTTCAAAATTACAGAGAAAATGAGAAGTGGAAACAAACAAATAAACAAAAAACATCGTGAGAAAACAACATAGCGGGTGAAGGGAAATGAAGAAGGCATTGCTCTGCTGTTTCTCATCTAAAATGGTTCAGAAAATAAAAAGGAACTGAAATGGATATTGGCCAGGCAATTTCACTGAAAGAGAACTGCTATCCTCTTCCTGGAATGATGACAATATAAGTGGGGGTGGCAATACTGCAACTGAATCTCAACATGAAAATGTTACTGACGATGAATCTGAATCTGTAAAACTAAATGAGAAACTGAAAATGTAAATGACGACAACTGCATTCTCTGACAGGCATTTCTGACCAAAACTGCCTCCGAAAACAGTGAAGCCCAGATCCTCACAACTTGTTTGGCTCCTTAGTGCTGGTCAGGTAGGGCAAAGCAGCTGGGAAGCTGCCATAAAGAAGCAACTGGGGATTCCACTTGTGTAGGAGAAGCCCTGGATGGGATAAAGCCAACATAGCCAGCTCTTTCCCACCCACTGCCCACCAGACACAAAGGAGGCATGTCAAGAGAGTGGCAAGAGCAGTCACTGGTAAGTGGAGCAGTCCCTAGGAGACTATTCCAACGAGTGTAATTTAGAGCTGCCCTCAGGTTAAGTTATGTTGGATCCAAAATGACCCCCACCCAGCTCTAGGATTGGGGATCTGCCATTCTCTTCTTAACTCTGCCAAGCAGAGCTTGGCCACAGCTGGGATACAATCCCAAATTTATCATTTTAAAATTACAGACAAGCAAGCCTGTATTGAGCTTTAAGAATTGTGAGGGCTGCATGGGAGTATTGTACTTTTAAGGTCTGGAACATTTTGTGTGGCAGACTTCAAAAGACTTGTCAGTTGGCAGCCAATTGCTGCTGGAGCTGAGCTGGAAACTCAACCCAAGATTAAAGTGGTGCGGGATGTAGTTTACAAATAACTACTGTGAAATTTCAATTAATTTTTGCTGTTACTTATTTTTTCTTCTTGGTAGTCTAAATCAATGTAAAATGCATATCTGATTAATTGGATTTGTGGAGACACATCATTTTCTACTCCAGTTCATTTCACTGTGGATCCTGGAATGAGGTTAAAATGAGGATTTGACTGGTATACAGACTGCAGAACTGCATCTTGGTGAAACTGGTTGGACTGAATGACTTCTTGTCCAATATAGTTTGCAACTACTGACACAGGTTATCTTGGGTGATAGCAATGTCCAACCAGATGATGATTTTTCTAGGTTAGTTCATGAAGTTATGGTCATAATGGCAACCATGGGACTATTTCTGTCTCAGTGCATAAACAGAGTGACAATCTCTTGTTTTTCAACTGGGATTGGAGGTGTATGTGTATTTGAGAACTACAGCCTTGTGATGGATTTCATTGTGAGGTTTGAGTTCACTTTTGCTCCCATCCATGAATAGGACTAATTATAATGGTTTACTTTTAGAGATTAATGGAACCAGATGCATTTCAGAATGCTGTTTAGCCAGTGATAGTTTAGTGGGACATTATCATCATCTGTTGTCCTGAATTGTGTATGTGATAGTGCCTAAATGCCATCTTCTCTTTCATTTTTCTTAAACATCATCTTGGTGAACAGACAACCTATGACAGAAGAAGTGGGATGAAAAGAGGCTAGAGCAGACATTATGATTTGAATCAGACTGATTGTGCCAAAGAATTGTTGAAATGTTAAGGTAATGGTTGTGATGGAGGCAAATAAAAGTGTCTTCTCCACTGTGGCATTTATGAAGAACAAATCAGGGAGACTCTTCTAAGTGATGGACAGCCTGGTTTGTCTGCTTGCACACAGAATCATGGGTTTCCATCTACTTTGCGGATAAGGCTGCTTTGATTTAGACTGGATTGAAGGTCTTCACGCTTGAAGGTACGTACCCAGGTGTATATATGTGTGTGTGGAGGGGAGGAAGGTAAATGCAATCTTTTCTCCACTTGTGTTTTGACTATACTTGTTCATGGTAGTCCTGGAGGTGTTTAAGGAGTTTTGAACTATTACCTGTGATTTAGACTCATGCCCTTCTTGCTTGGTAAAATCTAGTGGGGTGGCATTAGATTGGTTGTTGTTGGAGATTATAAATTCCTCCCATTGGGTTCTGAAGCATTGTTAAGACTCGGGAAGAAATCAACTCTTGATGCTGATAATCTTGACAGTTATCACCTGGTCTTAAATCTTTCATTTTTTAGGGAGTTTACCAAGAAGGTTTTGGTGAAGCAGAACAACCATGAAGTCTTTAGATTTCCTTACGCTTTCATTCTGGTGTTAGGCCTAGATTTGGTAGACCCAACCAAAATGCCAACAGACTCCATCAGTGGTTCTGTTGGCCTTTAGATGCTGAAGCTACAGATTCCTTCAACCTAATCCTATGAACCAATAGCTTCAGAACCTGTACACCAATAGACCCATTGGTCTGTTCCAAAACCAGTTGTCAGTGGAACCACTAGTAACTGATTAAACAGTTTTAAATGGAATTTCCAGTAGGGAGACCTGAATATGATGCATTCCTATTGTTGATAATCTGTCAATGGACAAAGAGTGAACATATCTTTTGAGTGTTTACAATTGTAACCTTGTTAAGGTAAGCTTTTATATTTCATATCCTGAAAAAGGATAGCTCTTAACTATCTTGAATCTTTCTTTCATTTCCTAATTTCTTTGTATTGAAATAAATTGTTCATAATGCACCAAATTTTGAAATACATTTTTATTTCAACATTTACTGCGTCGTCACTCATGTATTACACAACTTTGTGGTTCATCAGCATTTTTACTACAGCTTATTTTTAAAAAAATCAGTGCTGTTGCATAAACAGCAGTAATTTACATTTAGGAAATGAATTTGTCATCACAAATCAAGGAGATTATGTTATATTAGCTAAGTGGCACAGAAGGTAACCTTGGTACTGAGGTGTACAGTGATGGTGGTCTGAGAAGCTCCTGAAGCAAGCCTACTATGCATTATTTTGGGGTCAAAAAGACAGTTTTGTACTGAGAGACGAGATGGGTGAGGTCATATTCCTTATTGGATCAGCTTCTGTTAGTGAGAAAGACAAGCTTTTGAGCTTACACAGAGCTCATCTTCAGGTCTGGGAAAGGTACTGGCTCCAAGTCCTGTATAGTTCCCATTTTTTGCTTCCAGGTCCCACTATAATGGAAGAATCCCTACAGCAGAGGAGAGCATGGCGCAGAGGGCACCGTCAGTGTGTGCATGAAAAGGTCACAATATCACCCAATATTAATAAATTAAAGGCTAAATCCTGCACACTTTCACTCGGGTGAATGTGCTTACACTAACAATGCCATTCAGTGGGACTACTTGCATGAACAAAGACAACATATCTGTAATATTTGGCAAGATCAGGACCCAGTATTATAAGAACAATAGTAATAACTGTTGTCTAGAAGGCAGCTCTTTAATTCTCACTAATTCCCTTGTGAGGGAAATAACTAAGTATCTGACTTGAGACATCTGCTCTTGTTAGCAATGGTCTCTTTCCTTCAGGCCCTTCAGTAAGGTCAACACCAAGTGTTCATAATTCGTGAGTGCACATAATTATGAGACTGGCTTAAAAATCATGAGAATTTTAAAAAATAATGCATTTTGCATTCTTTTTCCTTGCCTTCTGGCTTCTGAGACTCCAGGGTGCACTCAGGTCATGTATTCCGCACAACTAGGAGGGCTAGAGACTTCCTTTTTTTAAACCAAAATCTGAGATTCTCATGCAATTGCTTGATTTTAGCAGCGGGGGGTTTTAAGAAAAACTCTAAACATCACAAGACTTATAATAAAATCCTGACAGCTGGCAACCCTGAACTAGGCCTTAATCCTGTGAGGTCTTTGCAGGTCTCTGCTTCATATAGAATCAGAACAGAATGTGCAATAGAGGCCCACTTTGTGGAAATGTGATCTACAGTGCAGATGACACAAGAAAACTTTTCTCCATGTCTAATTTTCATCTATGTAAACTGAATTTCCTCTCAGAGAGGAAATTGCAAGGGCAGGAAGCTGAACAATTAGGTTTCTGTATTTAAGTACCTTGGGGGCAGGTTAGTGGCAAATGGAGAAATCTACAGAGAATTGCAAGCAAGACTACTGAGTATGGGTGAAGTCTGGTGCAAGATAAGTGGAGTGATGTATGATAAACGAATGCCCAGACTACTTAAGGGACAACTATACTAAACTATAGTAAAACCAGCTCTACTGTACAGATAAGAGACACAACAACGAAAGAGAGGCACTGGAAAAGACTTAAAGCCACTGAAATGAGTTGCTTGAGGGACATGCTGGACCATAAGTGGAATGATGTCCTCAGGAGTGACACCGAGGTCTGTGGTTTCAGGGAGAACGTGCAAGAGAGAAAGCTGATATGTACAAAGGATGAATGAAAGGAATCCTGTTAGGGAGGCATTTGTGACTAGAGTTCGTGGATGGAGGACAAGAGTATGGCCAAGAAAACATTGGATAGACTGTGTATGGAGGGATGGAGTGGATATGGAGCAAGCATTGGACCAGCAATGATCCTTGGAAAAGGCCTGTCTGGCGACCCAACCCCAGTTAGCTGGGAAAAGGGAAAGAAGAAGAAATAGCTGAACAATTAGGTCTCAGTAAAATACTGCATGAGAACAGGAATCAAAACAAAGTGGTACTGTCCGGATACTGTTGGTGATCATCAGATTATGAGAGGGAAGCTGAGCAAAGTTGAGAAAGTAATTCAACAATTATACATTGTGAGGCAATGAAGAGCAATAAGACAAGTACTGGGAAAGTGTGGGGAAATCTGGAAAATATGTTTATTGAAGTAATGTTAACAGCCATGAGTAGCTTCTTTGTATCTGCTGGGAATTCATAAAATGAGCGACCTCTTGAGGACCAAGAATGAATTCTATCAGATCAGATCCTTCTCTTTAAACATCTTCAATTTATATTTTGCTTGCTTACCAAGAAACAAAGAAGAACAGTATAATGGGATGTGTAAATGACCTATTCTTTCCTGTTTTCTGAAAAGACCTTATTCACAACTGAAGATCTCCACTTACATTTCACAGGCATAAATTTGGAACAAAGCAGAAAAATCTCTGAAACCAAAAGAATGGTCTGAAATTAAGGCCTAATGTTTCAGCAAAACCTTTAAGGACACTTTATTAATACATTACACTAATAAAATACAAATCTTTAAAACATGTCATTCTTTAGTTTTAAAGGCAAGTAATAATTCAAAGATGAAGAAGTAACAAATCTAGGCCATATGTACGAGAGACATTTTAATGTCAGACTCAGCGTGCTATTTGGCTCAAAATTTAATGCCTGAAAACCACATGGTTAGCTTTGGAATACTGTGTCCTGAAAGTGAAGTGCCTTGTTCTTCTGAGGAAAACAATAGTTTACCAACAAAATAATCTGGAACTCCTGGGACCACTTAAAATTAAATAAATCTAATTTTAACCTGTTTTGTTTAAAGCTACATCTTTTGTTACTCTATCACAGGACATAACCTGGGTGATATTGTAGTCTTTGAGTGGAATTGCATTATAATGATGCTGATTTTATTTATTAGTTATATAGAACCATAAACAGAGGGAACAAAATCCTTTTTCCTACACTGATGATCTTAAAATCTAGGAGTCCAACCCTGGCCAGGATCAAACCCCATGTTAGAAGAGATACAACTGACATAGGGAGGAATGATAACAGGCACGGGTAGGAGTGGGATTCTGAGGGAGAGTTACACAGTACTGTATAAGACGATGGGGTTATTTGTATTTGGTGAGGAAACATTGTCCTAGTTCCTCTCTTTTTAATCTAAATTTGTTTTAGTTAAACTGGCAAGCCTGAGTGTTGTATGTCTGCACCAGCGTCCAGCTAAAGAGCTGAGACAAGAATAACTTCAAATCTAATCTCTCGCTTTTGGGTATTATGAGGGCATCCGTCTCCTTGGCATCTAAGCACTAATCCTACACTGCCTGCTATTGAACAAAATATTTCTAAATCCTTTTTTAGTGTAGTAAATATTTTATCATCAAGAAGGGGGTCAATCAGAAACACTGACACTTCCAAATAAGAGCTCACTTAGCAGTTTTATTTTCTTGATGTGTCAGTCCAATGTGCTTTCTTGTTCCACAGGCACCAAAATTAGGAAAAATTGGAGGAAAAAAATACCAGAGATTTGAATTAGGGAAGATGCAACATTTATCATTTTCATGCCTCATAAATAGTACATGCACCAAGTACTACTGAGTTTAAAAACCTAAGGGAAAGGGTTTGAAGTTGGCATTATGCCCACAGTTTTGGAAAATGAAAATCACAGATGAGGTTTAAACAATGCAGACTGGCCTAGGACTGTCACTACAGGTCTGTTCTATAGGAGCCACCCTATAGTGGAATTGTATAGGATTTCATTCTCTGTGTTTATTCTCTCTTTGTGTAAAAGCAGCTATTAGTACATCATTGGCTTCCACAAATGTCTGTTGGAGGATGTAAGAGCTCTGAGGCTCTTAAGGGTCTACACTACAATTAAAAATCCGCGGTTGGCCCGTGCCAGCTGACTCAGTCTCACAGGGCTTGGGCTAAGGGGCTGTTTAATTATGGTCTAGACCAGAGGTTCTCAAACTGTGGTCCGTGGACCAGCATTGGACCACGAGCTCCATTCAGGTGGTCTGCGGATAGTTCCCTCTAAGGTGTGCACCTGGGCGGCTGCACACGAGAGAATGAAGTAGAGGCGTGGCACATGTAAGTGAAGATGCACATGTAAGTGAGGTGATGGCCTTGGGGAGAATAGGGGCTAAGTGGGAGGGGGCAGTAGGGTTAGAAGAGGGGGTGGGAGGAATTTGGGATGTGCAGGGCTGTGGTGGCCAGAGAAAGAGGCGACTTTCCCCAGCTCCAGGGCTGCGGCTGCTGGGGAGAGATGGACCTCCTTCTCAGGCACAGCTCGGGGCCTGCTATGGCAGGGGAGAGAGGGAGAGAACCCCTCCTTTCCAGCCCCAGCTCAGGGGCTGCCGTGGCAGGGGAGGGAGGGCACATCCATTGCATTAGAAAGGTAAGACTACTGATACTAAAATATGAGTTGTGTGCTTTTATCTGTAGAACAAAAAAGGTGAATGATTATTGGTTTTTTTTTTATGGTGCTTTTATCCAAAGCGCTTTACAATAGTTAGCTAGCGGTACAAACAACATTTGGAAAGATCATTAAGTCTGCCGAGACCCTCAGCAATTTTCAAGTGGGCCACGATAAAAAAAAGTTTGAGAATCACCGGTGTAGACATTTGGACTCGGAGGATCCTCCCACCTTTCAGGGTCCTAGAGTCCAGGCTCCAGCCCAAGCCTGCACATCTACAATGCAACTGAACAGCTTCTTAGCCTGAGCCCTGGCCAGCTGCAGGTTTTTAATTGCAGTGTAGACATACCCTTTGTTGTTTATTAAATACCTGCCTCAGAAAGGCAATTCACTTGGTGGTGGGCAGGTGGCAGTAATGTATATCCTGTGGGTTTTGTTAGAGAGGAGCAGTTTTATAATCAGCTAGGGTCCATAGGAACCCCACTGGCTGAGACTTTGAGAGAGGTGTGCTGAACTGGTGCATCTCTTAGGTGACTTGGCCTGCCGCAGCCTAGTTAGAGCCTACCACTTTCTGGGCTTCGTTAGCTGGCCCACTAATGGTGTACAACTTCTCTGGGCAGACTTTCTGCTGCTGCAGCCTGAGTTCTGCTGGCTGTCTAGAGAGATTTCAGAGTAGCAGCCATGTAAGTCTGTATCCGCAAAAAACAGGAGTATTTGTGGCACCTTAGAGACTAACAAATTTATTAGGGCATAAGCTTTCGTGAGCTACAGCCCACTTCATCGGATGCATAGAATGGAACATATATATATATATATATATATATATACATACATACAGATAAGTTGGAAGTTACCATACAAACTGTGAGAGGTTAAATAATTAAGATGAGCTATTATCAGCAGGAGAAAAAAAACTTTTGTAGTGATAATCGAGATGGCCCATTTAGACAGTTGACAAGAAGGTGTGAGGATACTTAACATGGGGAAATAGATTCAATATGTATAATGACCCAGCCACTCCCAGTCTCTATTCAAACCCAAATTAATGGTATCTAGTTTGCATATTAATTCAAGCTCAGCAGTTTCTCATTGGAGTCTGTTTTTGAAGCTTTTCTGTTGCAAAATTGCCACCCTTAAATCTTTTACTGAGTGGCCAGAGAGGTTGGAGTGTTCTCCTACTGGTTTTTGAATGTTATGATTCTTGATGTCTGATTTGTGTCCATTTATTCTTTTGCATAGAGACTGTCCGGTTTGGCCAATGTACATGGCAGAGGGGCATTGCTGGAACATGATGGCATATATCACATTGGTAGATGTGCAGGTGAACGAACCCCTGATGGCGTGGCTAATGTGATTAGGTCCTATGATGGTGTCACTTGAATAAATACATGGATAGCGTTGGCATCGGGCTTTGTTGCAAGGATAGGTTCATGGGTTAGTGGTTCTGTTGTGTGGTGTGTGGTTGCTGGTGAGTATTTGCTTCAGGTTGGGGGGCTGTCTGTAAGCGAGGACTGGTCTGTCTCCCAAGATCTATGAGAGTGAGGGATCATTTTTCAGGATAGGCTGTAAATCTCTGATGATGCGCTGGAGAGGTTTTAGTTGGGGTCTGAAGCTGACAGAGAGAGAGAATCAAGTGTGTTCCATTTTCCTGAGAAAACTCTCAGAAGGCAATAAGTTTATTTAACTCGATTAGTTGTATCCTAAGATGTAAAGTAAGCAAAGAAAAATCAGGTTTAAGGACTGTAGGGTTGAAAGATAATTTTGGATTGAAAATCTCTGCTGTTTTTTGGCCATAGGAAGCTGGGCAATGGTGACTCCTATCATATTAAGGATCTTGGGGCTGATTCCTTCTTTAAACTGCATTTGCTGACATTTGCTGCATTTGCTGACATCAAATACTTCTTTGGCTCCACCTCCTACTATTTTATCAGAAGACCTTACATTGGTCATTTCTTTCCTGCAGTAGTTTCCTTTTCCCAGCCTGATCCAAGGAAAGATGGAACCTGAGGTATGCAGATTAGCCACTTTCTGGAAATACCTGTTACTAGTCATTAGGCATCATAGTTGCTGCTGGATTTAAGGCAATACAGATGTCATGCAGAAATATGAAACCAAGGAACAAGGATTTCTCTCCCCCAAACCTACAGATACAACATATTGATTTGTATGAATGCACAATATAAATTGTACAAACCTTGCAAGAATCCCTTTGAGAATCTATTCAAGAATCTATTGTCAATGGGTAATATACTGCTATAAGAAGACTAATGGGTAAAATACTGCTATAAAAGAGCCTGTACTGTATTGCTAGACTTTATTCTCAAGAGAAAGGATGGAACTGTGTTAAAGCATAGCCTGGGAATTAGAAAATCATGGTTGCTATTCCTTGTGTCATCTTGAGCAGAGTCACTTCAAGCCACTTTGAGCAAGTCCCTTCATTTTTCCTTGTCTCAATTTACCTCTCTGTAAGTGCACTAAAATAATACTTATCTTACAGCATAGTTGTGTTTTGAGGCCAAATTCAGCGGTGTTCATTGATGTCTTCATCAAGGTGCTATGAAATTGTCAAGTATTTTGAAAGCTGTTTTAAAAATCTGGCCCTGACTATGAGCACTGAGCCCTTGAAAATCTGTCCCTGACCTTTTCGGAAAGTCTGCCCCAGAGTGTATAGCATGCACATATTGGGATAGCTTTGGGGGGTTACATATTCATCATTGGTCAAATTGAGCCCTTCTTCATTACCTTCATTAGAGGAAGCCATATAGATGTGCCACCACAGGAGGAGCCCAGAAAAGGAACTACGACTCCCAAGGGGAAGAAGAAATGTGTGCCAGATCTTTACCTGGTGCAGATTATATCCCTCCCACCCTACCAGCTCTGCTGGCTGTGTGTTGGGAGGCGCAGTCAAGATTCTGCCTATGCCTTA
Source organism: Chelonia mydas (assembly GCF_015237465.2). Lineage (NCBI taxonomy): Eukaryota > Metazoa > Chordata > Testudines > Cheloniidae > Chelonia > Chelonia mydas. The sequence goes on along the minus strand of NC_051245.2, from coordinate 32,883,601 downwards.
CTCCTCCATAACCATTCCCTCATCCACTTGCTTGTTGAGGGAGTTAGCAACAGCATGACGCCTCCTTTTCCCACTGTTCCTGAAGCCAAGATACAATGCAGCCATGCAGGAGTGTGTGTGTGTTGATGTTATTCCTTTTATTTCCCTGTGCAGCTGTGTCAGGGCTAGCCTCGAATCTATTGTTATATGTCCTCAGCTCTCTTTAATCTTCAACTGACACACCAGTCCCAGCATTATAAAGGTCTGTAACTGTGTGTTGCTTAAATATATTCCACTCTTCAGGAAGAATAATGCTTTCCTAGTTCATCCTAGGGAATTTGGATTCTGGTAAACTCTATATACTTGGTCAGCTGTGCTTTCTTAGGCTACTTTGCACTTACAGTGTTTCTGACACAAGATATGTTTTTAAATTTTTGTGGGTATCCTGGTAGCAGCATCCCAGTGCTTAAGAAATGAGAGAGACTCGGGCAATGGACAAACTTGGCTGATGATATGCAACAGCTTATAAACCGAACTACATCACAACTAGCGTTTAGCCAAGATCTAACTCCCTCTCTGCTCAAGCTGAACTTGTAAAGTGATCTATAATAACACCATCTATTGATTCACAATAAAATTGCACACTTTGTGCCAAACCTTGCAAACAATGCAAGCCTTACTCTTTAGTCTGTTGTATTATTTTAAGCTGAAATGGGCTCAGACCCAAACTCTAAATCCAGACCTCCTCAGACTTGTACCCAGACCTGGATCTGAACTATGTGGCTTACACCTATCTCTAATTACACAGATTCTTTCCTTTCCTATGGAAGATGGTGCAGAAATATCACAGCCTGAACCTTTTCCAGACTGTGTAAAGTATTTTTTCCAAGTCCTGATAATGATTCTTCATGATATTTATAAACATTCTAAGAGATTCCGGTTCCTGATTACTTGCGTGATAATTATACAAAAACAACCCACCTAAGCCTAACACAGGACCAAGATTACGTTAGCTGAGTAGACTGTTCTTGAAAGCAGTGACTCATTTACAGAACTGTGTTCCACAATAATTTATAAACAAGGGAAGAGAATATTGTCAAGGAAATTGTGGTTAACTGGATTTTCATAATCCTTCCTAGATAGAATGATGTGGGATACATTAAACACAGAAAATCTAAAGAGCAGGAGATGTTTGGCAGTAATGAATCATACAAACTAGGAGTCAATGAAACCTGCTGCATAATCAGATTTCTTTTATTTATACACATGTATAAACAAAAGATACCATTTTGCATGGTTTAGTTTGAACAAATGAACGACTTCAGAGCTAATGGAGTATCATATATGGTTGTGATGAGAGATGCTTTACAATACTGCAGAATAATTTTATACAGAGAGTAAATCCTACTTGCCTTCCTTATACTAGAAGTGTAAATAAAAGCAATGGGACTACCTGCATGAGGAAGGTGAGAAAGATTTGACCTATCATCTGATATATGAAGTATCTTTACATTTTATTACCACATATAGCTGAACATGAAATGCAACTTGTTAATGCCAAACTTATGGAGAACAGGAGGGGAAAGAACAGAGCAGCACAGAATCTTTCCTAGGTGCCTTATAAAGATATTTTTCAATAAACTAATAAAAAGCTCATGGACATAGGTGCAGATTATAAATTAGCTTGGAGGCAGGTTTTCTGTGTCTGGTAGGGAATCAGTGCCAACATGTATTCAGACACTGTAGCCACAATATACATACTAAAGTAAGTGCCAGTATTAGAAATAGACAACAAATGCACGTAAGATTATGACGTTGGAACATATTTTCTATCTACTGAAACCAAAACTGGAACCATAAATACTACAGCTGGAAGATGCTTGTATAATCTTTGATCTTAGTGGGTAAACCACACCATTAACATCCCATCTCAGATGTTTGGATTGTATTAGGCCTACTTCAAAATGTACACATTTAAAAGCTTCTGTATTTCCAGTTGTGACTTTTTTTCTGCTCTCTTTCCTTGTTTCCCTGATTAAAATAATTAAAACTGGGGGGAGGGGGAAAATCTTATTTATATATACAGGAACACAGAAATTGCTATACTGGGTCTGATCAGTAACACTGCAAAGCCAGTATCTGTCTCTGACATTGACCAGTACCAGTTGCTTCTAAGGGCTTATTTACATGGCCTGGCAGTTCACAGTTCGGACTACAGGGGTGTGAATAGCAGTGCACACCACAATGCTGCATTATAACTCCCCTGTGTGGAGGCTATAGGCACAAACTGAAAAGTTCCTAGTTCACATTAATGTAATTCTCTTTAAACACTACTATATTATTGCAAACTAGGCACCTTTTCACTCACAACCGCCGCCTCCACACAGGTGAATCACAGCGCAGCATTTTGATGTGCACTGCTGTTCACACCCCTGTGTCTGAACTGTGGGACAGTGTAGCCATAGTCTAAGTCATTTTCTGGCATACAGCTTCTGATGACACAAACAATCAGTTAGAAGATTGGGTAAGTGATGTAGCCACTCTATCACGGCAGCATCATCTGAAGATGTCAAGTGCATCCATCCACCATCAAGATGATAAAGAGGGGAGTCCATAACCAGACAGCACATTCTTTGTTCTTGAGCTCCACGGGGCAGCATAGGGAGGTCAAGAAAGAAACCTACCTCAGACTATGGCCAGTGTCAGATGCCTCCGAGGATGGTGCAAGAAACCCTGTAACATAAAATGAAGTACATTTCGAATCTTTTTTAAAGCATACTCAACTCCTTGCCCCAATATCATTGTGTGATAGTGAGGTTCACAGGTTAACTGTGTGTTAGGTACAAAACTGTTTCCTTTTAACAATTTTAAATGTGTTTCCTTTTAATTTAATTATCTCTTTGTTTTGTATCAGGGAAAAGTGATTATTATTATTGATTATGTTTGTTACGGTAGTGCCTACTGACCAGTCTAGATCAGGGTCTCATTGTGATGGTCACTTTACAAGTTTGGAGTAGTAGACAGTCCCTGCCCCAGAGATCTAACACTTTAAATGGACAAGGCAGACAAATTGTATGGGAAAGGGATCGAACACACAAGCCAAATAGTAGCATCCAATTCACCTCTTTTATACCATTCATTATTTTACTGTCTGTGCGTTATCACGGCTGGTTTTATTTATTGCTAAGCTAAAAAGTCCTAATTTTTTTAAATGACAGAAGTCTTCCCCTGCCTCTAATCAGTTTTGTCACCTGTCTCTGGAGTCCTTCTATTTCTGCTAAATCCTTTCTGAGATGGCGTAACCAGAATACAACACAATATTCAACATAAGGGCATGCCACTCATTTGCATAATGGCATTATGATATTTTCAATATTATTCTTTATAACTTTCGTGATATAATCTAACATCTTCTTTACTTTTTTGGCTACCAATGCAATTGGAGCAGATGTTTTTACTGTGCTGTCTACAATGACAGCTAGGTATTTTCCTTGAGTGGTAACTACTGAGTGTGTCTGAGTAGTCCAGATTGCACTGTCCTATGTACCTTACTTACCATATTATTACAGTACTATTATTTATTATCTGCCAAGCAAACAGTAGGAAAAAATGAAACAACTCAGTGATTTTCTCCACTGGTCTTTGTAAGTAAAGATGGTGGAAGGCTTCCCCCATTTTAAGACATCAGACATCTGGACCTTTTTAAGTATTATATACTGTATTATTAAAATGTTCTTTTGTCAACTTTGGCTATGGAGAAATTTCCATAGACTGAGAAATGGCAATGGAAAACCGAGTCTTGAGAGGCTGCATAATTATTACATAATCCTCAGCTTTCATGTTTATCTTCAGACTCCAATTATGAGACAAACACTTAAGCTTGTAAGCTGAATTCTGAATTTTCCCTTTCCCTTTTTTGGAGCCCTGTCTGAAAGATAGTTAGCGATGCTTTCTGCAGTGTCCACTAAGGGAAGACTGTCTTCTGACCCTGTTTAAACAGACACTTTGGGTAGTTTTACATGTAAATAATCTAAATGACTTTGGCCAGCAGTTTCTAAGGGTAATGAAGCCCTATTGTTTGTGGAATAACAACCAATCCAAACTTATTCATGCTCAAGGCTTTTGCCATGGCATATAAATGTCATATGCACAGAGAAACATAATACATAGCAAAACATAAGATAGAAAGTATTTGTGGAAGAGGTTATATCCACAGGAATTTAGGACACATATTTCTGCAAATACCATCGTATTTGTTGTCACAATATTTCTGCTTTTTATTTTTTTATTTTGTTGCAAGAAACATTTATGTACCAACGTGTTTTACTGTGAAAATTATCTTAGCCACAGAATCTTATGCAATGCCCTTGGACAAGCAAATAAGCAACTGGTGAAATCACATGCCTACTATACTGCACCTGCACATTTTCTCTTTGAGGCATGAAAACGAACAGTTCTCCAGACTGAGCTGGCGTCCAGGCAACAGACCTGTAGAAAATGAGAAAGTTTGAGGGTTTTGTGTGAACTTTTATAGCGGATCAGAAGAAAGCTGTTTGGCACAGGTGTTTCTGTAATTGTGATACACTGGAAAAATTCAGTGCTCAAGAGCACTTGCACTGCGGCTACAGCTGTTTTAACTCATACTTCTACATGCCTGGTGTGGTGTTTTAGAGTTAACGCACTTGGTTGTGTAATATAAAACAAGTAGGAAGGAATATTAGCTTGGCCAAGGTGGGTTTTTTTCCCCCCATTTATTTTTCTTTAGTAGAAACTCCATTGGGGGCATGGTTGTAAAATTGCAAAGTAGCTAGGAAGGGAGAATTGAACGAGGCAACCAGCAAAACCTCCCACCCTCCCTTGGAGTCAGTCACCCACTGACACTGAGGCTCAATGGACCAGGACTTCTCTCCTGCTGTCATCCCCACTCCCCTGCAACAGGATCCTCAGGCTCAGAAAGAGTGGGCAAATCAGGCAGGAGCCTTTATCCTCTTTGCCACCTTGGAGGGACAGACCATTTAATTATTCTTTCGCTCCCCAGATGGTGGTGGTGGATTTTTCTCTTTCCTGTGTGCTTAGAGGGAGAGGGAGAGTGTTTCAGCTACAAGACCACTGTGGGTAGGTCTACGCTGCAATTAGACACCTGTGGCTGGCCTGTCCCAGCTGACTTGGGCTCACAGGGCTTGGGCTAAGGGGTTGTTTAATTGCAGCATACACATTCAGACTTGGGCTGAAGCCCAAGTGCTGGGACTAGGGTTGCCAGGCATCTGGCATGGGAGACGTGCTATAACATACAAAAAAATGAGTCTTTAATTTAGATTTAAACTAATCTGGTTCATCTGATTTTCCTGATTCTACTCTCACCTACCTTGGTATAGCTGTAATGACTTCAGTGGAATTATTCCTTAGTCATATTGCTATAACTGAGGAGGGAATCAGCCTCAATAATACCAGCTGAATATGGTCTCAGTAGAAGATTCTGCTCTACGTCTCAGTGGTGAGAAATGGAGGAAGGATGTACTTTATAGATAGATTTAGTTAAAAATCTATTTTAGTTTTTTTGGGCTCTGATTCTTCCCAATAGCCAGATCCTCATTGGCTTCAACAAAGTTATGCCAATTTGCATCAACTGAGGATCTGGACTGGCCCCTTGTCTCAGCCATGTAATTGTAGGCCAATCAAGAGCTAAACACAGTAAGATTTCCAGCCTTCACAATATCTGTCTATAATTGTAACTGTACCTGTAGCAACACTTGAAAGGCTTTACACAATGTGTCTGGGGCATTCTTCAAAGTCTGCACATGGCTAAGTGGTGACCCCTTTTCAAGAGTTCACAGTGCTTGCCATTGCTTTCTCCTTCAAAAGCTCCCCATCACTGTTGAAACATCCCCTTCAAACATGTTTATGTCTTTGGAGATTTTGTTCCTCTTTGAAACTTTTCCCGTTGTTCATGAGAGGGGATTCCCTTCATGTTAATGAAGTTGTGGGTCTCATTTGGACGATTTCCATATCAATATCATGTTCCAATTCAAAGATCCCTGTGTTATAAAGGAAGACATCACCCTTTGTAAGGTTTTCATAGTGCCTGAGTGGGTCATTTCAGGGTTCTATCCCTGAGTGAGGAGAAGGAGTGGGAGTTGAGGTCTTCTTTAAAAGATTTTCATGTCTTCTAGGAGTGGATCTTGGAGTATTATCTTCCCTAAAGAACTGTCTTGAAGGGGAAAAACTCCTCCTTGCCAGGGTAGTGTTTCTTTTTCAGACAATGTTTCTGCATGATGCCATCAATCTTCTTATAGCGTGGCGATAGCATCTTATCACAATACATGAAGAATAACATTCTTGTGCCATTTCTCTCTCCTGATTCATACCATTTGTATGTGCAATTCCAGCACAGTAGGAACTTGCCAAATGTATGTCAGACGTCTTTACAAAGGTAGATTATTGTTTATATAAAATAGGAACAGTTGGTTAAATTGTTGTTCAACAGACATCTTTTTATCAAGCCACCACTCTTTTATATTTAAGGATCATATTGTTGGATGCTGATTAATTGTACTTTCTCACCTCTACTAATAAACAAGGAGATCTATAGACCAACCCCTCTGCATGGGTTGGATATTTTATTCCTTCCTGGACTGGAAATGTGTTATTTTCTATTCTTATTCCTTTAGCAGGCATGCATATAAAAAGACTACCATTTATTTTATGAACGTATGGTATAGTGCACACATCTGTTCATTTAACTGTATTGTATAGTTACACTACAGCTGTCTTCGGGGTTGAAGTCAAATCAATTCTGCAAACCAAACCTCTCCCCTTTTGCCTATTTCCTTTTCTCTTGTTTTTTTTTTTTTTTTTTACCCCCTGTGGCTGTCTCATAAACTCGTTGGATTTAATTATTTAAATTCTTGTTTAAAGTTTGAATTCACTGCCCGGTGAATTTCTGGAGAGTAGCATAGCAAAAAAAAAAGAAAAGAAAAAAAAAGTGGATTTTAAAACAGAAACCAACTTGGATAATGAACATTTTGTTTAAAAATACAGTAGTCCACTAATATGTATACGTCACTTCTTTCCTAACTATTTTTTCCTAATGAAACAATATTTCACAAAGTAAAAACAGCAGCTTATGTTACAATCATACAATAAAATCAAAGATAACTACTTTGTAATTGGGCTCATCACAACTCAAAGACCTATGTTGTAAGAACCTGGTCTAGTCAAAAGTTGTAATAATACTTAGATATTTGCCTATGGGCCCTTGTAAAGTGAGGTATCTGTAGCTGACCTTGCTGTCTCCTGTGTGATCTTACATATAAGGAAAATCCTGGAAGAACCAATGAAAAGCACAGCAGTGATGTCAGAGAACAGAAACTTGACCTCTTAGATGATTAGCATGGTATGAATACTTTGATACTAAGACAGCGAGACAGGAAGATTTCAGATATAAGGAATATCATGGAAGAAGGGATGCAGATGAGATCACAAAAAGAATCCAAATGGGACAATTTGGAGGAACTTTTATATAGTTATAATAATAATTATAATAATACCTAGCTTTTATCAGTGCTTTTCATCAGTAGATCTCAAAGCACTTTACAAGGGGTGTCAGTATCCTTATCCCCATTTTACAGATTGGGAAAGTGAGACACAGGGAGATGAAGCGACTTGCCCAAGGTCACCCAGCAGGTCAACTGCAGAGGCAGAAATACAACTCAGATCTCCTAAGTTCCAGTCTGGTCTTCTATGGACATGGAATTAGGCATGAAGGGAGAAGGAAGAGCAAAGATGTAGATATAGGGGGGCTTATAAAGCCCTGAAATTGTGGGAGAGAAGTTTAATTGGATGTAGAGGGTAAGGAGAATGAAAGGATTTGGTGAGCAAAGGAAGATGGTTTTGGCATATGCCCTTTCAGTGGAGTGAAGGCAAACAAGATGAAGTTCAGGGAAGCCAGGCAGAGATGACTATGTGGTAGATGGGGTTTTAGAGGCAGGAAGGAAAAGATGATATTTTAGGTAAGTTACAGAGAAAGAATCAATAGGCCAGAGAAAGAGTCTGCCTATAGGGGGGTGGAGAAACAGGAGATGAAGGTGGCATAGAGATTGAGAGCTCTAGTGATGAGAGGGATAGTAAAGTGTATCCAGAATGCTTTTATGAATCCAATAATGGCAAAGGGAGAAAGAAATTAAGAAATTTATGGCAAAGGGAGAGAGAAATTAATGGGTGAAGAGAGATGTTTTCAAAGACATTTGAACCAAGAGAGATGAGTATGTTTATTTTGTAAGGATTATAAATTCTGATGGCAGGTTAGTCACCTGCCCATCCTACAGCACACAGGAAAGTTAAGGAGTACCAGAGGGTCACAGCAAAGGGAATAGAGCAGTGTCTTTGGGGCTGCTGCTTCCCTCCCATGCATATGGGTAGGTAGCAGGCAGGACTTGCTCTAGCCTCAGAATGCACTGGCCAGTGCAACTGAGCAAGGTGGAGGGAGCAGTAGTCTGTTACTGGTATAAACTAGTGGAGATCTGATCCATTGGCTAGCCAATGAAGTCAAATAAAAGATTCCTATTGAGTTCAATGGATATTTGATCAGGGACAGCAACTTACTTCTCCACAGAGAAGTCACTGTCACCTCTATGGACAGCCTCTGGGGTGGTGCATCTACATATCACTCCTTATTTACGGGCAACTGTAATATTAGAATGTATCCCTCTAGCATTAGCCTAAGATAGCTAACATAGTAAAGCCATGTACTTTAGTGTCTGAAAGCTTGTGTCTACAATAACTTCTCAGAAGTTACCTCTATACAATAAAACACTTATTAAGACAATAAAAGCCAGTGCAGAATTTTAATAAAAAAAGTAGCAGAAAAATACCGAGGAACACTTTACATTGGTATTAAAAAAACCCACACCAGAATCAAACCCACAAAAACATCCAGTCCATGGGAATTACCAACGTCCAGTAGTATTCTCGAACACAATGAATATTACACAAAACATTTGTTTTCACATGTTTAATTACATTAAAAAGTAATGAAAAAATAATTTGCTTTTATGCAATTACTATCAGTCTGTAACCTAGAACCTTTTTCTATATTTGAATGTTTTAATATAAACCAGTCATATTGGGTTAAGTAAAAAAATATGCTCAGAATGAAAATAATCCAAATAATGTGCCATGTTTTGTTTTACAAGCCTCAAATAGCTTCCATTCTACTAACAGCTTTATGTCTTTATGAATGTATATAGGAAATGTTTGTAGCATAACGATGTAGGGTGATTTTTTATATCACAGCATGGACTGTATTCTGGTGCTTTGTTAGGTATATTGTACCGTTCATTATGCATAGCATTCTTTAAAAGTCCTACTGACTATAATTTTGGTTTCTTAGTCAATATATGGAGGCCCTCTGGTTTTAGGTTTTATTTATATTGTTTCTTACATTTAGATTAAAAAAACCAGGTAAAACAATTGTGCTAAAATTCTGGTGTTTTCGCACAAAAGGGGTATGCTCTGTCAACCATGTTTATGGCCTGGATTTTTAGAAAACTTTACATCATAACTGAGTATGCCAGTGACCAAAGGAATGTTTAATGAGGCATTTGCGCAGGCTGTTACTGCAATGGTGGGCACAATCCCTCTTCAGAGTACAGGACAGTCATGCACTCTTCTGAAAATCTATACCTGTGTTTTGAGACTATTAACAGTGAAGTTTCAGAAGGGTGGCCCCCCTCCTGTGAATGTAAGCTATCTGCATTTTCAGGCCCACGTTTGAATTGCTGGCAGGAGCCTGATATGCTCATTGTATCTCCTAACTGAGTGCAGGTACAAATCAAGTAGTAAGAAGTGCAGCTATTCATATTTGTTCCTAGTGTTCATTTTTAAACACAAGATATGCCCAGTATAAATCCCTTCCTCAGAGCCCGTCATTGAACGCTTCTTTGGGGGAGCTTAACAGAAAAAAACACCTGAATCTGAAACATTGGCCAATGGCCATATACATGACCCATACTCGATTCCTTCTCTCATAGATATTTGACTTTTCACACAAGAAGTCCAACAAGCACTGCAAGACTTCATGGTCACCACCCACACCTCTGAACAGAGAACAGCTGATTGGCTAGCTGAAATGAAACCAGGTAAGAAAGTGGTAGTGCTAGTGAAAAGAGGAAGGAGCTTCAAAAAATTAATTCAGTAGAAGGAATCTGCCTAATTACAATAAAATGGTCAGTAATTTTGGGATCCTTCTGGTCTCCTCACTGATCTGAAGATTCAAATAGTGGTGGCCTCTAGAAATGCCTTCTTTCATTTGTATCCGAGTAGAAGACTACACCTAATTCTCAATAGATATGGATTTGGCCCTGTTTTCTGCTTCAGCTGTAGGTGGGATCATCAGTAAGTGTGATGCTATTCAATAGGGATCCAACATAGTGGCTGAAAAATTTGTGTAATGGCACTGGTTCCATGTTGAAGAACAGATCCACTTTATGGTCTTGTTGCTAATCTTCAACACTGACAATGGGTTAGGTCTCAGCTACTTGGGAGACTAATATTCTCTCAGTGACCGGAATGTTCCATAACAACTGCACTCCTCTAGAACAGTGAACCATTCCAGCAGCGATAATGACTGTGGGAACCGTAGATAGAGCTTTTTCAGTGACCATCTCAAGGTTGCGAAATTCTTTTCCTCAAAACATCAAAATGGCATTGAAGCTTACTGCTTTCAGGTTGTAGTATAAAACTCATCGCTTTGTCCAAATAATTAAAATGAAACAAAAATTCCTGATACCTAATGTCAACACCCCTCTCTGCCATCAAATAGTAGGGAGAGAGAAACTTTCTGTTTGTTTACTTTATAAGGCTGTCAGCTACTATGGTGATGAGAATAGTATGAATAGAAAGGTGGCTAAAACTGAACTACTATTTATACTCCACATAACAGTGTTTTGAAGATTAATTATGGTGATGTTAACATAACTAAGGTTGGTGTCAGCCTTCTGTTATTTAATTAATTTTTGTAACATGCTTTGGGAGTCTCAGAAGAAAGAGGCTGCAGTATATCGATTGAGTGAAAAGTGTCATTATTACATTTATTATTTTATTACCTTCAACTCGATCTTAATAAATGGGATAGCAACGTTCATGTAAAACATTCTGTACTTTGCAACATGAAGTAGGATTATTTTGTCAAGCAACTTTCTTTTTTCCAAATTAAAAGCTAATTACCTTTCAAGGCTTTCATTTTTCTTCTTTGTCTTTTCAGTGAGTGAAGGCAGGAAATCAATCATGATTCATACCATTTTGGGGTGTGCTGCTTTCTCTGACGAGTTCTGATTACAAAGCTGAGCCCACTTGTATAACCAAAACATCACATAGGATGTTTTCCACTTCATTCTTTTATTAATCACTTCTTAGTTCTTGTAAATAGTCTACACAAGTACATCCTCAATACGTCATAGGGACTCCAGTGAGTAACTGGTGGTTCAGCTGTGAGAAATGTCGCTCATGAAATTTTTATGTCTTTTTTCATCATCATGGTGCTTTCTTCACATTCTATTTAATTTGTCAGAGGCAAATGTTTTGACTTTAGAGCCTTGATGCCAAACATTTATTATTTCCAGTTATTTTAAAATATATTTCTACTTCTAAAGAGGGACTAGCTCAGTGGAGAAGGCTATTAAAAACCTGAAAATATATATAGAAAGAAATCTATTCAAGCAATATTCATCCCTTTGATGAAGATTTTTAGTATTTATTGGAGATTGTTGATATTTCAGTAATAGTTTTCTCCTCAATCCAGCTGCTCCTTCTGCCTGATTTTGCAGAGAAGATATAAATCCTGTGTTCATGACATCACAGTTAGTTCCCATGGAAATGTATTTGTGATAGCACAAATACAACAATTATGATTTCACTGCAGGATCAAATAAGAGGAGAAAATATGTTGCCAGTGAGAAAATGTTTCTTTAAAAATAAATCTATGTAATAATTTAAAAAGGTTAAAAATTACTGGTTTTACCTGTTGAATGAGCACCAACAATATGCTGCACAGATGTGCTACACAATATGCTAGAATGAGACATTCCTTGCCCCAAGGAGCTTACAACCTGATTTAGACAGAAACATTATACAGCAGGCATAAAATACACCTGGCAAGAATGCAGACTTGAAGCAGAGGCCAGGTTGATGACTGATCATCATTGAAAGGCTTGGTGGAAGAGCTGTATTTAACAGAGGGGTCTGATAAAAGAGAGGATTAGCTGGAGCATTAGCTGGAGTTGGGCCATTGGAGCTGCAGGCACTTAGCACATCTCAGAAGCAGGCGCTACAAGAAGCAATTTCAAGCATAAAGGGAAGAACAGAAGAAGTTCCCAATGGCATAGAGAGATAGTGCAAAGGAGGCAGCTAGGAGTGGGGTTTGTACAGAGCAAAGGGAGGGAGAGCATGAGTATGTGGAAACAAGGGCAGAGTTGTAACCAAGTGCAGTTGAGAAAGGCTTTGAAGCAGAGAATGAGAAGTCTGACCTCAATGCAGAATAGTCAGGAAAGCCAGCGGTTCAGAGGGGAGTGATGTGTTTCAGAGTTTTGAGGGAGGAAGGTTTGGAAGAAGCATTTTAGATAATCTGGAGCTGAGGAAGATGAAGAGCAAGGAGAGTGAGAAGGAAGAGATTGCAGAAGACAAGCTGTGAAGTGACCAAGGCATGAGCAGGGAGGAAAAGGACAGATGTTGAAGATAGTGTTGAGGAAAAACAGCAGGATTTGGTAGGTGCTTGGAAGTGAAGGGGAATCTCACAGAGACAGAAGGGTCGGGGGAACAGAAAATGACTCTAAGCCTGATTTTCATCTCACACTGCTGTAAATCAGGAATATCTTTAATGAAGCCAATGATTTACAAACATGTGAAATTGGTGTGAGACAAGGTAACTGTATTTGTGAGTCCAGGAGATAGGAAGGTTACTGGAGTGGTTGACTATGCTATTGAAAGGAGCAGGAGAGAGGGTTTGGAATCAAAGACAAGATTTCAACATACTGAGTTTGAGATGATAACAGGACATCCAAGAGGAGGTTTTGGAGATGGAGATGTTATTGTGAGATTCAGTGGAGGGGGAGAAGTTGGGGTGGGTCAGAAAGTAGATTTGGGAGTAACCAGCATAGAGACAGTAACTAAAGCTATCAGAATGACTGAAGTCACACCATTATAGACTTCAGTATATGCAGTTTTCTGGCTTTTATTGTGACTTTAAGTTCTGGAACTCCCTTTAAGTGGCAGAGTTCAAAACTAGTCAGCTCAAAGTCTGTTGAAGATTGAAATTGCTGTACATTAAAATGGCAGAATAGTAATATACATACATATATATACTTATGGCGCCTTCCCACCCTGTTCCCTAATAGGTTCATTGCAAGGCCCCTGTCTCTGGGTTGCTGTGGCAGAAGCTTTCCACCCTTGTGTTAAATGACTTCCATACCACTACAGGATGACAAAATCTTTGCAATATTCCCCCCCACCTTTTAGACAACTGATATAGAATATTCTGTCACTAATTTCTAACTGCTGCCTGGCTTAAGCCAGAGATCATCCATTACACCATCAAGGTTTTCCCAGGTTCCATGCAGTATGCTTACCTCCACTGGCATATTGGGCCAGATCCTCAGCTGTTGTAAACTGACAGCTCCATACATTGCCTTAGATGTAGCTATGCCAACGTATAATGGCTGAGAATTGCATCCATTGATACTACTTAGTTGTGCATATTTGGAGTGGCACTGCAGCTATGCCCTGCATACACTAAAGTTATGGTGGGGATAGGTGAAGTTGTAGTGAAATCTATTCTGTTATTATTGTAGCACAGCCTTGCAGAATTATGACAATTTACCAGTCCAGACACACAAAACATGCTTGCCTGCCCTTGGTTATGAGGATGATGCTAATGAAAAAAACAGTGATAGTCCACTTCTTTGTAAAACAAATAAATAAATACATAAAATTTAATGTTGCAAGGCTGTTGTAAGATCTGTGATAAACAATGTTTTTAAAAAGCATTTATTCTACCTGGCCACATGTCAGTAACACATTCAAATACTGACCCAAATCATTATTAATTCCTTTAGTATTTTTGTAATAATATTAACCATGATGAATTCATTTGTTACTAATATGGATGTCATAAGTACTTTATCAGATTTCGAACTCAATTCATTATTAATTATATTTACCATTATTTTAAAGAGGTACCCAGATGTTCTTATGATAGAATTAAGGTAAACAATGACTGATTCTTGGAGGTTATGATTAGAGCAGCTCTACACAATTTGACAAAACCTCATATGCCTTTAAATATAAAGCACCTGCCAAACCACATGTGCACCAGACTTCTCAAATTCCTCCTCACTCATTACTGCAGAAAGGTTGGTATAGCAGAGACCTAGCCCATACTTTAAAAGTCAGTATACAGCAAAGTACATTCTTTCCAAAACCAGGCATATTTCCTCTTCAAAAACCACAGATTCTGTAACAGCAACTTGTAGTCAACCACTGGTTCTCTGATTTAAATATTATTGTCTTACCACCCTCAATTTTTTTCAGCTGGTACATTACACTCTGACACACAAATAAGACGTTACATACAAATGTACTGGTTTCATTCAATCATAGATGTTAGAGATGGGAAAGGCCTATAAAATCATATAGTCTATAACCCTGCCAATGCAGGATTATTCCCTACTTTAAATTTAATACTGTTTAGTCCAGTCTAATTCTGAAACTTTCCAGTGATAGGGTTTCACTACTTCGCTAGGGGAACTATTCCAAACCTAATATATCTCATTATCAGGACATTTTTCATCCTAATCTTTCTTTCTTTCTTTCAATTGCTGCAGACTTGGATATCTGTGAACTTTTATAATGTTCTCCCCATCTCCTATTTGCCCAAGTTCCATGAGCTAATCTAATGGAGTTTTACAAATGATTTAATAAATATTGGACAACCCTGTTTACAGAAATGTCTGGGGAATATCTGAAACCTTTAGCTAAATGAGTTTTTGGATGTTTGGGTGAAGCTGGAGTGGTCTGCTAGATATGAAAAGGCTGCTCCCAGTCCCAGAAAAAAGTGAAAATGAGAAAGACAGCTGCTTTGCTAAGCTTAAGCTCTGGACCTTACTCTTAAAGCTAATTGAACACCAGACCACTTTGCAGTCTGGCTGACTTTAAAGGAGCTGTAATCTCAGCCCATTTGCAAAGCCCATTCTCATTCAGTACAATCCCAGAATTTTCCTTAACTGGAGTTTGGTGTAATGGGAAAATATGTATCATCTAAGGAGGGTGAAAATCTCCTTTGAAAGAATAAGGGCGGAAATCCTGGCCCCACTGAAGTCAATGGGTGTTTTTCCATTGGCTTTAATAGAGCCAGGATTTCACCCAAAACATTTATGAATAATACCCCCATTAGCCAAATTAGAGCTACCTGTATAAATACTA